>NC_080380.1:50573003-51173003 GCF_014773155.1 Arachis stenosperma
AATTAGTTTTCAATCAAATCTTTTTAGTTTCTAATTTCAAAATCTTTTTCAAAAATCACTTGATTTCTCTTCCACTTTCAATTTTCAAAAATTATCAATCATATTTTCAAAATGTTTTCAAAATCTTTTATTGAATTTTCGAAAATCCTCTTCCCTCCTTCTCACATCCTTCTATTTATGGAGTACCCACTCCTTCTAAATGCACAATTCGAACCTTATCTAATTAAAGTTCGAATTCTTCTTCCCCTTCTTCTTTCTATTTCTTTCCTCTGACATTTCAAGGAATCTCTATACTGTGACATAGAGGATTCCACATTTTCTTTTTCTCTTCTCTTTTATATGAGCAGGAGCAGAGACAAGGCATTCTTGTTGAAGCTGATCCTGAACCCGAAAGGACCTTGAAGAGAAAGCTAAGAGAAGCCAAAGCACAACTCTCTTTAGAGGACTGACCGAATTCTTCAAACAAGAAGAACCCATGGCAGCCGAAAACAACAACAATGCCAACAATGCAAGGAAGGTGCTGGGTGACTTCACTGCACCTACTCCTGATTTCTATGGAGAAGCATCTCTATCCCTGCCATTGGAGCAAACAACTTTGAGCTTAAGCCTCAATTAGTTTCTCTAATGCAACAGAATTGCAAGTTCCATGGACTTCCAATGGAAGATCCTCATCAGTTTTTAGCTGAATTCTTGCAAATCTGTGACACAGTCAAGACTAATGGGTTAACCCTGAGGTCTACAGACTGATGCTATTCCCTTTGCTGTAAGAGACAGAGCTAGAATATGGTTGGATTCTCAACCTAAAGAAAGCCTGGACTCTTGGAAAAGCTAGTCAATGCCTTCTTGGCAAAGTTCTTTCCACCACAAGATGGAGTAAGCTTAGAGTGGAAGTCCAAACCTTCAGACAGAAGGATGGAGAATCCCTCTATGAAGCTTGGGAAAGATACAAACTTAATCAGAAGATGTCCTTCAGACATGCTTTCTGAATGGAGCATCATAGGTTTTCTATGATGGTCTCTGAACTATCTAAGATGTCCTTGGATAGCTCTGCTGGAGGATCTCTTCATCTGAAGAAGACGCCTGCAGAAGCTCAGGAATTGATTGAAATGGTTGCAAATAACCAATTCATGTACACTTCTGAAAGGAATCCTGTGAACAATGGACTAGTCGAAGAGAGAGGAGTTCTTGAGATTGACACTCTGAATGCCATATTGGCTCGAATAAGATATTGATTCAACAAGTCAATTTGATTTCTCAAAGTCTGTCTGGAATGCAAATGCACCAAACAGTACTAAGGATGCTTCATCTGAGGAAGAAGCTATGATCCTGAGAACCCTTCCATGGAAGAGGTGAATTACTAGGAGAACCCTATGGAAATACCTACAATTCTTCATGGAGAAATCACCCAATCTCATGGAAGAATCAAGAGAGACCTCAACAAGGTTTCAATAACAATAATGGTGGAAGAAACAGGTTAGCAATGGCAAGCCTTTTCCATCATCTTCTCAGCAACAGACAGAGAGTTCTAAGCAGAATACTTCTGACTTAGCAACAATGGTCTCTGATCTAATAAAGACCACTCAAAGTTTCATGATAAAACAAGGTCCTCCATCAGAAATTTGGAAGGACAAGTGGGTCAGCTGAGCAAGAAGGTTACTGAACTCCCTCCTAGTACTCTCCCAAGTAATACAGAAGAAATCCAAAGGAGAGTGCAAGGCCATCAACATGGCCGAATATGGAGAGGAAAGAGAGGAAGAAGACGCCACTGAGAAAGACCTCAGTGGGCGTGCACCACTCTCCTCTGAGTTCCTCAATGAGGAACAATGGGAATCTAAGGCTCAAAATGAGACCATAGAGATTCCATTGGACTTACTTCTGCCATTCATGAGCTCTGATGAGTATTCTTCCTCTGAAGAGGATGAGTATGTCACTGAAGAGCAAGTTGCTAATACCTTGGAGCAATCATGAAACTAATGACAAGTTATTTGGAAATGAGACTTGGGAGGATGAACCTCCCTTGCTCACCAAAGAACTGGATGACTTGTCTAGGCAGAAACTGCCTCAAAAGAGGCAGGATCCTGGGAAGTTTTCTATACCTTGTACCATAGGCACCATGACCTTCAAGAAGGCCTTGTGTGACTTAGGGTCAAGTGTGAACCTCATGCCCCTCTCTGTAATGGAGAATTAGGGATCTTTGAGGTGCAAGCTGCAAGAATCTCATTAGAGATGGCAGACAATTCAAGAAAACAAGCTCATGGACTTGTAGAGAATGTTTTGGTGAAGATTGAAGACCATTACATCCCTACTGATTTCATAGTCTGGAGACTGGGAAGTGCATGGATGAATCCATCATCCTTGCAGACCCTTCCTAGCCACAGCAAGGCTGTGATTGATGTTGATAGAGGAGAGTTGATCATTCAAGTGAATGAAGAATCCTTGGTGTTAAGGCCCAAGGACATCCCTCTATCATCATGGAGAGGAAGCATGAAGACCTTCTCTCAAAACAGAGCCAAGCAGAGCCCCACAGTCAAACTCTAAGTTTGGTGTTGGGAGGCCAAAACCAAACTCTAAGTTTGTGTTGAAACCCCACATTCAAACTCTAAGTTTGGTGTTGGGAGGTTTCAACACAGTTCTGAGCATTTCGAGGCTCCATGAGAGTCCCCTGTCAAGCTAATGACATTAAAGAAGCGCTTGTTGGGAGGCAACCAATGTTTTATAATTAATTATTTCTTTTGTTATTTTATCTTTTTTGTAGGTTGATGATCATAGAAGTCACAAAAACAATGAAAAAAGCAAAAACAGAATGAAAAACAGGATGAAAACAGCACACCCTGGAGGAGAAGAAGCTGGCGTTCAAACGCCAGTAATGCTAGCTGTTGGGCGTTTAACGCCCAGTCTGGCACCATTCTGGGCGTTTAACGCCAGAAAGGGGCACCAGACTGGCGTTAAACGCCAGTAAGGCAAGAACCTGGCGTTAAACGCCAGGAATGGCACCAGCCCGGCGTTTAACGCCAGAAATGGCTCAAAACGTGATTTTGAGCAACATTGGTGCAGGATGACTTTTCCTTGACACTACAGGATCTGTGGACCCCACAGGACCCTACCATCACTCTCTCTCTTCTTCCCCCATTCACCAATCACCTCAACACCTCTTTCCCAAAAACCCTTCACCTATCAAATCCCATCTTTCTCTTCACCACTCACATCCATCCTTCATAAATCCCCACCAACCTCACCCTTCAAATTCAAACCACTTTCCCTCCCAAACCCACCCTCCATGGCCGAACCTTTACCCCCCTCTCTCCTATAAATACCCTTCTTCAACCCTTCATTTTCACACAACCTAAACACCCTTTCTTACCCTTCTTGGCCGAACACACCACCTTCTCCCTCTTCCTCATTTTTTCTTCTTCTACTCTCTTCTTTCTTCTTTTGCTCGAGGACGAGCAAACATTTTAAGTTTGGTGTGGTAAAAGCGTTGCTTTTTCGTTTTTCCATAACTATTTATGGCATCCAAGGCCGGAGAAACCTCTAGAAAGAGGAAAGGGAAGGCAAAGGCTTCCACCTCCGAGTCATGGGAGATGGATAGATTCCTCTCAAGGGTGCATCAAGACCACTTCTATGAAGTTGTGGCCTTGAAGAAGGTGATCTCCGAGGTCCCCTTTTCACTCAAAAAGGGTGAATATCCGGAGATCCGCCATGAGATCCGAAGAAGAGGTTGGGAAGTTCTTACCAACCCCATTCAACAAGTCGGAATCTTGATGGTTCAAGAGTTCTATGCCAATGCATGGATCACCAAGAACCATGACCAAAGTGTGAACCCGAATCCAAAGAATTATCTCACTATGGTTCGGGGGAAATACTTGGATTTTAGTCCGGAGAGTGTGAGGGTGGCGTTCAACTTGCCTATGATGCAAGGAGATGAGCACCCTTACACTAGAAGGGTCAACTTTGATCAAAGGTTGGACCAAGTCCTCACAGTCATATGTGAAGAGGGCGCACAATGGAAGCAAGATTTAAGAGGAAAGCCGGTCCAATTGAGAAGGCATGACCTCAAGCCCGTGGCTAGAGGATGGTTAGAGTTCATACAACGCTCAATCATCCCCACTAGCAACCGGTCCGAAGTTACCATGGACCGGGCCATCATGATCCATAGTATCATGATTGGATAAGAAATAGAGGTTCATGAGGTTATAGCCCAAGAACTCTATAAGGTGGCGGACAAGACCTCCACCTTGGCAAGGTTAGCCTTTCCTCATCTCATTTGTCACCTCTGTTATTCAGTTGGAGTTGACATAGAGGGAGACATTCCCATTGATGAGGACAAGCCCATCACCAAGAAAAGGATGGAGTACACAAGAGATCTCACTCACCATGAGATCCCTGAGATTCCTCAAGGGATGAATTTTCCTCCACAAAACTATTGGGAGCAACTAAACACCTCCCTAGGAGAACTAAGTTCCAACATGGGACAACTGAGGGTGGAGCATCAAGAACACTCCATCATCCTTCATGAAATTAGAGAAGATCAAAGAATCATGAGGGAGGAGCAACAAAGACAAGGAAGAGACATTGAGGAGCTCAAGCACTCCATAGGATCTTCAAGAGCAAGAAAGAGCCGCCATCACTAAGGTGGACCCGTTCTTTGATTTCCTTGTTATTGTTCTTCTGTTTTTCGATTTTTATGCTTTATGTTATCCATGTTTGTGTCTTATGATCATTAGTGTCTTAGTGTCTATGCCTTAAAGTTATGAATGTCCTATGAATCCATCACCTTTCTTCAATAAAAATGTGCCTAATTGATAAAAGAAAGAATTGCATGAATTTTGAATTTTATAATAGTTTAATTATTTTGATGTGGTGGCAACACTTTTGTTCTCTGAATGTATGCTTAAACAGTGCATATGTCTTTTGAATTTGTGGTTCATGAATGTTGGCTCTTGAAAGAATGATGAAAAAGGAGACATGTTACTGAGGATCTGAAAAATCAATAAAATGATTCTTGAAGCAAGAAAAAGCATTTCAAAAAAAAACGAAAAAAAAAAAAGAGAAAGGAATAAGAGTTGTGATCCAAGGCAATAAGAGTGTGCTTAAGAACCCTGGATACCTCTAATTGGGGACTTTAGCAAAGCTGAGTCACAATCTGAAAAGGTTCACCCAATTATGTGTCTGTGGCATGTATGTATCCGGTGGTAATACTGGAAGACAGAGTGCTTTGGGCCACAGCCAAGACTCAATAAATAGCTATGTTCAAGAATCATCATACTTTACTAAGAGAATCATTAACACTATCTGGATTCTAAGTTCCTAAAGAAGCCAACCATTCTGGATTTCAAAGGATAGAGTGAGATGCCAAAACTGTTTGGAGGCAAAAAGTTAAAAGCCCCGCTCATCTGATTAATACTGATCTTCACAGATGTTTTGGAATTCATTGCATATTCTCTTCTTTTATCTTATTTGATTTTCAGTTGCTTGAGGACAAGCAACAATTTAAGTTTGGTGTTGTGATGAGCGGATAATTTGTATACTTTTTGGCATTGTTTTTAGTATGTTTTTGATATGATATAGTTAGTTTTTAGTATATTTTTATTAGTTTTTAATTAAAATTCACTTTTCTGGACTTTACTATGAGTTTGTGTGTTTTTCTGTGATTTCAGGTATTTTCTGGCTGAAATTGAGGGATCTGAGCAAAAATCTGATCCAGAGACTCAAAAGGACTGCAGATGCTGTTGGATTCTGACCTCCCTGCACTCGAAGTGGATTTTCTGGAGCTACAGAAGCCTAATCGGCGCGCTCTCAACGGCGTTGGAAAGTAGACATCCTGGGCTTTCCAGCAATATATAATAGTCCATACTTTGCCCAAGATTTGATGGCCCAAACCGGCGTTCAAAGTCACCTCAAGAAATCCCAGCGTTAAACGCTGGAACTGGCACCCAAATGGGAGTTAAACGCCCAAACTGGCACCAAAGCTGGCGTTTAACTCCAAGAAGAGTCTCTACACGAAATTGCTTCATTGCTCAGCCCAAGCACACCAAGTGGGCCCGGAAGAGGATTTTTATGTCATTTACTCATTTCTGTACACCCTAGGCTACTAGTTTCTTATAAGTAGGACCTTTTACTATTGTATAGAAATCTTTTGATCACTTTTAGATCTCTAGATCATCTTTGGACATTTTAGTTCTTAGATCACTGGGAGGCTGGCCATTCGGCCATGCCTAGACCTTATGCTTATGTATTTTCAACGGTGGAGTTTCTACACACCATAGATTAAGGTGTGGAGCTCTGCTGTACCTCGAGTATTAATGCAATTACTATTGTTCTTTCATTCAAATTCCGCTTGTTCTTTATCCAAGATATCACTTGTTCTTCAACATGATGAAGGTGATGATTGACGCCCATCACCATTCTCACTCATGAACAAGGTGACTGACAACCATTCTTGTTCTACAAGCATCTGAGGCTTAGTGAATATCTCTTGGATTCCTGATTGCACGATGCATGGTTGATCGCCTGACAACCGAGTGCTCGCCTGACAAACGAGCCAACCATTCCGTGAGATCAGAGTCTTCGTGGTATAGGCAAGAACTGATGGCAGCATTCAAGAGAATCCGGAAGGTCTAACCTTGTCTGTGGTATTCTGAGTAGGATTCAATGATTGAATGACTGTGACGTGCTTCAAACCTGTAACCTACTGGGCGTTAGTGACAGACGCAAAAGAGTTATTCTATTCCGGTAGGGGAGGGAACCACACCGGTGATTGGCAGCACTGTGACAGAGTGTGTGCATTAGCTTTCACTGCGAGGATGGGAGGTAGCTGCTGACAACAGTGAGACCCTATACGAGCTTGCCATGGAAAGGAGTAAGAAGGATTGGATGAAGACAGTAGGAAAGCAGAGAGACGGAAGGGAAGGCATCTTCATGCGCTTATCTGAAGTTCCTACCAATGAATTACATAAGTATCACTATCTTTATCTTTTATGTTATTTTCGTTCATCACCCAGTGCACTTGCTGGTTAGTTGTGCGAAGTTGTGTAATGCCATGGTATTGAGTGCACCAAGTTTTTGGAGCCATTACCAGGATTATGAGAGTTGTGAAAAAGTATAGTTCACAATTTCGCGCACCAAGAACCAAGATCAAATAAACAATGCATGCAAGACACCAAACTTAAAATTAGACACTAGACTCAAACAAGAAACATAAAATATTTTTTTGGTTTTTATGATTTTGAAAATTTTTTTGTGCTTTTTCGAAAATTATATGAAAATAGAAAATGAAGGTTTCAGAATTCTCAATTTGAATTCCAGGAATCATTGCAATGCTAGTCTAAGACTTCGGTCCAGAAATTAGACATGGCTTCACAGCCAGCCAAGCTTTCAAAGAAAGCTTCGGTCCAAAACACTAGACATGGCCAATGGCCAGCCAAGCCTCAGCAGATCATTGCTCCAATAGCAAGTTTGATAGAAATCAACAAGCTCTTGTGATGATCAGTTGAAACCTCGGTCCAATAAGATTAGACATGGCTTCACAGCCAGCCAGATTTCAACAGATCATCATGAAACTCTAGAATTCATTCTTAAGAACTCTGAAGAAAAATACCTAATCTAAGCAACAAGATGAACCGTCAGTTGTCCATACACGAAACAATCCCCGGCAACGGCGCCAAAAACTTGGTGTGCGAAATTGTGATCACTACTTTTCACAACTCAAATAATCCCTAGTAATGGCCCCAAGACTTGGTGCTCAATACCATGGCATAAACACAACTTTGCACAACTAACCAGCAAGTGCACTGGGTCGTCCAAGTAATAAACCTTAAACGAGTAAGGGTCGATCCCACGGAGATTGTTGGTATGAAGCAAGCTATGGTCACCTTGTAAATCTTAGTCAGGCAGACTCAAATGGGTATAGATGATGAATAAAACATGAAGATAAAGATAGAGATACTTATGTATATCATTGGTGAGAGCTTCAGATAAGCGTATGAAGATGCCTTCCCTTCCGTCTCTCTGCTTTCCTACTGTCTTCATCCAATCCTTCTTACTCCTTTCCATGGCAAGCTTATGCAAGGGTTTCACCGTTGTCAGTGGCTACCTCCCATCCTCTCAGTGGAAATGTTCAACGCACCCTGTCACGGCACGGCTATCCATCTGTCGGTTCTCGGTCAGGCCGGAATAGAATCCATTGATTCTTTTGCGTCTGTCACTAACGCCCCGCCTGCTAGGAGTTTGAAGCACGTCACAGTCATTCAATCATTGAATCCTACTCAGAATACCACAGACAAGGTTAGACCTTCCAGATTCTCTTGAATGCCGCCATCAGTTCTTGCCTATACCACGAAGACTCTGATCTCACGGAATGGCTGGCTCGTTTGTCAGGCGAGCACTCGGTTGTCAGGCGATCAACCATGCATCGTGTATCAGGAATCCAAGAGATATTCACCCAATCTAAGGTAGAACGGAGGTGGTTGTCAGTCACACGTTCATATGTGAGAATGATGATGAGTGTCACGGATCATCACATTCATCAAGTTGAAGAACAAGTGATATCTTGGACAAAGAACAAGCGGAATTGAATAGAAGAACAACAGTAATTGCATTAATACTCGAGGTACAGCAGAGCTCCACACCTTAATCTATGGTGTGTAGAAACTCCACCGTTGAAAATACATAAGAACAAGGTCTAGGCATGGCCGAATGGCCAGCCTCCCAAAGTGAGTTCAATCATAAAAACATGATCAAAAGCTCTCTAATACAATAGTAAAAGGTCCTATATATAGAGAACTAGTAGCCTATGGTGTACAGAGATGAGTAAATGACATAAAAATCCACTTTCGGGCCCACTTGGTGTGTGCTTGGGCTGAGCAATGAAGCATTTTCGTGTAGAGACTCTTCTTGGAGTTAAACGCCAGCTTTTGTGCTAGTTTGGGCGTTTAACTCCCATTTTGGTGCCAGTTCCGGCGTTTAACGCTGGAAATTTTGAGGGTAAATTTGAACGCCGGTTTGGGCCATCAAATCTTGGGCAAAGTATGGACTATCATATATTGCTGGAAAGCCCAGGATGTCTACTTTCCAACGCCGTTGAGAGCGCGCCAATTGGGCTTCTGTAGCTCCAGAAAATCCACTTCGAGTGCAGGGAGGTCAGAATCCAACAGCATCTGCAGTCCTTTTCAGTCTCTGAATCAGATTTTTGCTCAGGTCCCTCAATTTCAGCCAGAAAATACCTGAAATCACAGAAAAACACACAAACTCATAGTAAAGTCCAGAAAAGTGAATTTTAACTAAAAACTAATAAAAATATACTAAAAACTCAACTCAAACTACTAAAAACATACTAAAAACAATGCCAAAAAGCGTACAAATTATCCGCTCATTAGCCACCCTGTAACTGTTCTTGTAGGAACCAATTCATTTTTTTCATTATGAACCACTGTCATGCTACCTTTCTTGGGGACTACTTGGATAGGGCTTACCCAGGGGCTATCAGAAATAGGATAAATAATCCCAACCTCTAGTAATTTAGTGACCTCTTTCTGCACCACTTCCTTCATGGCCGGATTTAGCCACCTCTGTGGTTGAACCACTGGCTTAGCATCATCCTCCAATAGGATCTTGTGCATGCATCTGGTTGGGCTAATGCCCTTAAGATCACTTATGGACAACGCAAGAGTTGTATTGTGTGTCTTTAGCACCTGAAGTAGTGCTTTCTCTTCCTTTGGTTGTAAGGCAGAGCTTATGATCACAGGAAAAGTTGTATCCTCTCCCAAAAAAGGCATATTTCAGGGATTGTGGTAGTGGTTTGAGCTCGGGTTTAGGAGGCTTATCATCTTCCTGAGGAGTTTTCAGGGGTTCTTCTATTTTCTCTGGTTCCCCCAAATCAGGCTGAACATCTTTAAAGATGTCCTCTAGCTCTGATTCGAGACTCTCAGTCATATTGACTTCTTCCACCAGGGAGTCAATAATATCAACTCTCATGCAATCTTTTGATGTGTCTGGATGCTGCATAGCTTTGACAGCATTCAACTTAAACTCATCCTCATTGACTCTCAGGGTCACCTCCCCTTTTTGGATATCAATAAGGGTTCGTCCAGTTGCTAGAAAAGGTCTTCCTAGAATGAGAGTTGCACTCTTGTGCTCCACTATTTCCAGCACTACAAAGTCAGTAGGAAAGGTAAATGGCCCAACCTTGACAATCATGTCCTCAATTACGCCTGATGGATATTTAATGGAGTCATCAGCAAGTTGGAGGCATATTCGGGTTGGTTTGACTTCTTCAGTCAAGCCAAGCTTTCTGATAGTGGATGCAGGTATTAGGTTGATACTTGCCCCAAGATCACATAGAGCTGTCTTGGTACAAGTACCCTCTAATATACATGGTATCATAAAGCTTCCAGGATTTTTAAGCTTCTCTGGTAAGCTTTTCAGAATGACTGCACTGCATTCTTCAGTGAGGAAAACTTTTTCAGTTTCTCTCCAATCCTTCTTATGACTTAAGATCTCTTTCATGAACTTAGCATAAGAGGGTATTTGCTCAAGTGCCTCTGCAAACAGAATCTTGATTTCAAGAGTCCTAAGATAGTCTGCAAAGTGGGCAAATTGTTTATCCTGTTCCCTTGGCGGAGTTTCTGAGGATAAGACATCTTGGCTTTATATTCCTCAACCTTAGTTGCTGCAAGTTTATTTCGTACAGAGGTGGTTGGAGAAGCCTTCTTAGAGGGGTTACTATCAGCACTTGCATGTGTCTGATCCCTCATTGGCGTTTGAACGCCAGGATTGGGGGGGTTGAAGGGCGTTTAACGCCAGTTTCCCCCTTTTCAGGCATATGAACGCCAGAATTGAACATGGACTGGGCGTTTAACGCCAGTTTTTCCCCCTTTTCTGGCGTTTAAACGCCAGAAGTGGGCATTCATTGGGTGTTTAACGCCAATTCTTTACCCTTTTCTGGTGTTTGAACGCCAGAAGTATTCCTCTCTGGGCTCTTACTGTCCTCAAAGGGATTTTGGGCAGTGATTTGCTCATCCTCTATCAATTTTTCCTTTCTTGGCTTTTTGCTGCCTTGAGTTGAGATATTTAATGTCTTCCCACTCCTTAAATGAACAGCTTGGCACTCTTCTGTTATATGTTTGGATAACTGCTGTTTTGTCTGATTCAATTGTTTTTCCATATTATGGTTAGCATCTTTGGTTTCTTGTAGCTTTTCTTTAAATTCTGCTAGCTGTTTTGTTAGAAAACATAATTGCTGATTGAGTTTAGCAACTTGTTCTGGAGGACTAAGTTCAATGGATACTGCCTTAGCCTCTTCTTTCATGGAGGACTCACTACTTAAGTACAGATGCTGATTTCTAGCAACTGTATCTATGAGCTCTTGAGCTTCTTCAACTATTTTTCTCATGTGTATAGATCCACCAGCTGAGTGGTCTAGAGATATCTGGGCTTTTTCTGTAAGCCCATAGTAGAAGATGTCTAACTGCACCCACTCGAAAAATATTTTAGATGGACATTGCCTTAGCATCTCTCTGTACCTCTCCCAGGCATCATAAAGAGATTCATGATCCTCTTGTTTAAAGCCTTGGATGTCCAGCCTTAGCTGTGTCATCCTTTTTGGAGGGAAAAATTGATTCAGGAATTTGTCTGACAACTGTTTCCATGTTCTTATGCTGGCTTTGGGTTGGTTATTTAACCACCTCTTAGCTTGGTCTTTTACAGCAAATAAAAACAGCAATAATCTGTAGACATCCTGATCCACTTCTTTATCATGTACTGTGTCAGCAATTTGTAAGAATTGTGCCAGAAACTCAGTAGGTTCTTCTTGTGGAAGACTGGAATATTGGCAATTTTGCTGCACCATGATAATGAGCTGAGGATTTAGCTCAAAAGTGTTAGCTCTTATGGGGGGTATACAGATACTACTCCCATATGAAGCAGTAGTGGGGTTAGCATATGACCCCAAAGTCCTTCTGGACTGTTCCTTTCTACTTAGGTCCGTGATGGAGAAAGGGAGATGATGTGGATTGGAGATAGAAATATTATATTTATTATTTAAATTATATATATATATATATATATATATATATATATATATATATATATATATATTAGAAAACTGAAAATAAAAGAATATAAAATAAAATAAAATAAAATAAATGAAAGATTTTGGGTGACGATCTTCGAAAAATGAGGAGAGAGAAAGTGGTTAGGAAGTTTTGAAAAAGATATGATCTCAAAATTTTAAAGATTGAAACTTTCTTAACAAGAAAACACCAAACTTAAAATTTTTCAATCAATTTAGTGAACCAAGACAAGAGATTCAAAAAATTGTATGTAAGAAAAAGAAATAGATTTTGAAAAATTTTATGAAGGATTTTCGAAAAAAATAAAAAAGAAAATTGAAAAAGAGTTTGTTTTGAAAAAGGTTTAAGAAGATAATTTTAAAAATTGAAAATTTGACTTGACTAACAAGAAACTACCAAATTTTGAAAATTTTGACTAAATCAACTCAAGGAATTCAAAAATTATGAGTGAATAAAGGAAAAGATATTTTTTTATTTTTTTGAATTTAATCAGGAAAGAGAAAAATAATAAAAAGACACAAGACTTAAAATTTTTAGATCTAATACTCCTTATTTTCAAAAATTTGAAGGGAAAACACTGAGGAACACCAAACTTAAAAATTTTAAGATCAAAACACAAAAAAAAGACTCAAGAACACTTTGAAGACTCACACGAACAGCAAGAACATAAAAAGAACACCAAGAACACTTTTTGAAAAATTTTTAAGGTAATGACAACACAAGAAACACCAAACTTAAAAATTTTTATACTCTTGACACTAATAATTCAAAATTACACAGGAAAAACAAGGAAAGACACCAAACAAGAAAATTCAAAGATCAAACAAGGAAAAGAAACAAGAACAACTCGAAAAATTGAAAGAAAATAACCACATGCAATTGACACCAAACTTAAAACATGAAACTAAACTCAAAGAAAATTAAAGATTAATAAAGAGAAATGATATTTTTGAAAAAAAAAATTTGAAAAGAAAATAAAAGACTCTAAACCAAAAAGATGAACCGTCAGTTGTCCAAACTCGAACAATCCCCGGCAACGACGCCAAAAAATTGGTGCACGAAATTACAATCACACTTTTGTAATTCCGCACAATTAACCAGCAAGTGCACTGGGTCGTCCAAGTAACACCTTACGTGAGTAAGGGTCGATCCCACGAAGATTGTTGACTTGAAGCAATCTATGGTTATCTTGTAAACCTTAGTTAGGAGATTAATAATGAAAAGAGTTTTGTTTGTAAAAAGTAAGAAAACATGAAATGAGTAATACTTGTTATGCAGTAATGGAGAACAGGTTAAGGTTTTGGAGATGCTTTGCCTTCGGAATCTCTGCTTTCCTACTGTTGTCTTCTTCACGCACGCAAGGCTCCTTCCATGGCAAGCTGTATGTTGGTGGATCACCGTTATCAATGGCTACCATCCGTCCTCTCAGTGAAAATGGTCCAACTACGGGTTCCGTAGGGCTAAGCATCTGTCGGTTCTCACTCGTGCAGAAATAGGATCCATTGATCCTTTTGCACACTGTCACTGCGCCCAACATTTGTGAGTTTGAAGCTCGTAACAGTCACCCCTTCCCAGATTCTATTCGGAATACCACAGACAAGGTTTAGACTTTCCAGATCTCAAGAGTGCTGCCAATTGATTCTAGCTTATACCAGGAAGACTCTGGTTGCACGGATTTGAACACTCTATTGTCAAGAGAGGCAATCAAACTCGTGAACCAGGAATCCAAGAGATACACACTCAATCTAAGGTAGAACGGGAGTGGTTTTCAGGCACGCGTTCATAAGTTAAGAATGGTGATGAGAGTCACGGATTATCACATTCATCATGTTAAAGTGCGAATGAATATCTTAGAATAGAAACAAGCGTGATTGAATAGAAAAGCATTAATCCATCGAGACACAGCAGAGCTCCTCACCCCCAACCATGGGGTTTAGAGACTCATGCCGTAGAAGATACAAATTCAGATGCAAAATTTCATGAGGTACAAAATAAATCTCTAAAAGTAGTTTTTATACTAAACTAGTAACCTAGGTTTACAGAAAATGGGTAAACTAAGATAGATAGTGCAAAAATCCACTTCCGGTGCCCACTTGGTGTGTGTTTGGGTGAGCATTGAAGCTTTCACATGCATAGGCTATTCCTAGAGTTAAACACCAGCTTTGGTGCCAGTTTGGGCGTTTAACTCCAACTTTTATGCCAATTCTGGCATTTAACGCCCCTTCTCTGCTCTATTCTGAAGTCAAAATGCCAGAACTGGCATAAAAGTTGGAGTTAAACGCCCAAACTGGCACCAAAGCTGGCGTTTAACTCCAAGAGAAGCCTCTACACATTTAAAGCTCAAGGCTCACCCCAAGCACACACTAAGTGGGCCCGGAAGTAGATTTCTGCATCATTTACCTATTTCTATAAACCTTAGTAGCTAGTTTTATTATAAATAGGACCTTCTACTATTGTATTTTAATCTTGGAATCTTGAGAACCATTGTTCACATTTTGGGAGGCTGGCCACTCGGCCATGCCTATCCTATTTTCACTTATGTATTTTCAACGGTGGAGTTTCTACACACCATAGATTAAGGGTGTAGAGCTCTGCTGTTCCTCGAGTATTAATGAAATTACTACTATTTTCTATTCAATTCATGCTTATTCTTATTCTAAGATATTCGGTGCACTTCAACATGATGAATATGATGATCCGTGACACTCATCACTATTCTCAACCTATGAACGCGTGCCTGACAACCACTTCCGTTCAACTTAAGATTGAGCGTGTATCTCTTAGCCTCCATTCCGAAAGATCGGAGTCTTCGTGGTATAAGCTAGAATTATTGGCGGCCATTCCTGGGATCCGGAAAGTCTAAACCTTGTCTGTGGTATTTCGAGTAGGATCTGGGAAGGGATGACTGTGACAAGCTTCAAACTCATGAGTGTTGGGCATAGTGACAGACACAAAAGGATAGTAAATCCTATTCCAACATGATCGAAAATCGACAGATGATTAGTCGTGTTGTGACAGCGCATTTGGACCTTTTTCACTGAGAGGACGGGAGGTAGCCATTGACACCGGTGAAACCCAACATACAACTTGCCATAGAAAGGAGTATGAAGGATTGGATGAAGGCAGTAGGAAAGATTCAACAGGAACAAAGCATCTCCATACACTTATCTGAAATTCCCACCAATGAATTGCAAAAGTATCTCTATCTTTACTTTATGTTTTATTTATCTTTTTACTTATTAAAACTCCATAACCCATTTGAATCTTCCTGACTGAGATTTACAAGGTGACCATAGCTTGCTTCAAGCCGACAATCTCCGTAGGATTGACCCTTACTCACGTAAGGTATTATTTGGACGACCCAGTACACTTGCTGGTTAGTTGTGCGAAGTTGTGACAAAGTGTGATTCACGTTTGAGAGCTCCAAGTCTTTGGCACCATTGTTGATGATCACAATTTTGTGCACCAGTTATGAGTTTTGCTAAATGAAAGATAAATAAAACGTAAATTAAAATAAAGACACTTATGTAATTCATTGGTGGGAATTTCAGATAAACGTTTGGAGATGCTTTGTTGCTTTTGAACCTCTGCTTTCCTATTCTCTTCCTCCAATCATGCGTTCTCTCTTCCATGGAAAGCTGTATGTTGGTGGATCACCGTTGTAAATGGCTACCATCTGTCCTCTCAGTGAAAATGGTCCAGTTACGGTTTCTGTACGCTAATCAACTGTCGGATCTCTCGTCTCGGATGAAAAATACCAGGCACAGCTACCACACGGCTAATCATCTATCTGTTCTCACTTGTGTCGGGATAGGATCTCTCTATCCTTTTTCACACTGTCACTGTGCCCAACATTTGTGAGTTTGAAGCTTGTCAAAGTCATCCCGTCCTAGATCCTACTCGGAATACCACAGACAAGGGTTAGACTTTCTGGATCTTGAGAATGCTGCCAATTAGTTCTAGCCTCTACCACGAAATTTCTAATCTCACAGATTCGAATGCTCTGTTGTCAGGAGAGGCAAGTCAAATCCGTGGATCAGAGACCCAAGAGGCTATACTCTGGCTGTCGTCCAATGACTACGTTGAACATCATGTAGACCGCTTGTGGTTGTCAGGCACGTGAATCTTGGCTAAGCGAGTAACAAAGATAGTGGGTGATTGTCACGGGTCACCCCTTCATTCTGACTTAACTGAATTAAGTACAAGAGTATATCTTGGAGAAGAAGTAAGCGTGAATTGAAAGAGAAATAATAATACTTGGATTAATTCATGAAGAACAACAGAGCTCCGCACCTTAATCTATGAGGTGTAGAAACTCCACCATTGGAAAATACATAAGAGAAAAAAGTCTAGGCATGGCCAAATGACCAGCCTCCCAAATGTGAAAAATAAGCATAAGATCTCCCCAAATACATTAGTAAAAATAAGTGCAGATAGTGCAAAAATCCACTTCCGGGGCCCACTTGGTGTGTGCTTGGGCTGAGCATTGAGCTTTACACATGCATAGACCTTTTCTAGACTTAAACACCAGCTTGGATGCCAGTTTGGGCGTTTAACTCCAGTTTTGGTGCCAATTTCGGCGTTTTATGCCAGAAAAGAGTCTCTGGTGTTTGAACGCCAGTTTGGACCATCAAATATCGGGTAATGAGCGGATATTTTATACGCTTTTTGGGGGTATTTTCATGTAGATTTTAGCATGTTTTAATTAGTTTTTAATATAATTTTATTAGTTTTTAGGAAAAAATCATATTTCTGGACTTTACTATGAGTTTGTGTGTTTTTCTGTGATTTCAGGTATTTTCTGACTGAAATTGAGGGAGCTGAGCAAAAATCTGAGTTAGGCTAAAAAAGGACTGCTGATGCTGTTGGATCCTGACCTCCATGCCCTCGGAATGAATTTTTTGGAGCTACAGAAGTCCAATTGACGCGCTCTCAATTGGGTTAGAAATTAGACATCCAGGGCTTTCCAGAAATATATAATATTCCATACTTTGTGCAAATATAGACGACGTAAACTGGCGTTTAACGCCAGTTCCATGCTGCAGTCTGGCGTCCAGCGCCAGAAACAGGTTACAAGTTGGAGTTCAACGCCCAAAACCCGTTACAACCTGGCGTTCAACTCCAGAAATAGCCCAAGCACGTGAGAGGCTTAAGTCTCAGCCCCAGCACACACCAAGTGGGCCCCAGAAGTGGATTTCTGCACCAATTATCTTAGTTTACTCATATTCTGTAAACCTAGGTTACTAGTTTACTATTTAAACAACTTTTAGAAACTTATTTTGCACCTCATGGCATTTCATATCTGAATTTTATACACTTTGACGGCATGAGTCTCTAAACTCCATTGTTGGGGGTGAGGAGCTCTGCAGCGTCTCGATGAATTAATACAATTATTTCTATTCCTCCATTCAAACGTGTGTGTTCCTATCTAAGATGTTCATTCGCGCTTAATTATGAAGAAGGTGATGATTCGTGACACTCATCACCTTCCTCAATCCATGAACGTGTGTCTGACAACCACCTCTGTTCTACATCAGATTGAATGAGCTTCTCTTAGATTCTTTAATCAAAATCTTCGTGGTATAAGCTAGATTGATGGCGGCATTCATGAGAATCCAGAAAGTCTAAACCTTGTCCATGGTATTCCGAGTAGGATTCCGGGATTGAATGACTGTGACGAGCTTCAAACTCCTGAAGGCTGGGCATTAGTGACAGACGCAAAAGAATCATTGGATTCTATTCCAACCTGATTGAGGGCCGACAGATGATTAGCCGTGCTGTGACAGAGCATTTGGACCATTTTCACCGAGAGGATGGGAAGTAGCCATTGACAACGGTGACACCCTGCATACAGCTTGCCATGGAGGGAACTTTGCACTTTTCCATGGATGGAATATTACATTACAGGAATAAATCAGACAAAGCATCTCCAAGACTCCAACATATTCTCCATTATTGCATAACAAGTAATTATTTCACACTCTTTTATTTTTCTAATAATTCCAACTGATAATTTTTATTGATATCTTAACTAAGAATAATAAAATAAACATAGCTTGCTTCAAACCAATAATCTCCGTGGGACCGACCCTTACTCACGTAAGGTATTACTTGGACGACCCAGTGCACTTGCTGGTTAGTTGTGCGAAGTTGTGACAAGAATTGTGATTTCCAATTTCGTGCACCAAGTTTTTGGCGCCGTTGCCGGGGATTATTCGAGTTTGAACAACTAAAAGTTTATTTTATTTCTTAGATTAGGAATAATTTATTTTTGTTACTATAGAGTCATTAAATTCTGATAGGATAATTTCTTTTCAAAAAAAAATTTCAAAAATATTATTTTTCTTTATCAATTTTTAATTTCTTTTCGTGAGTTTAGTGTCTTGTTCAAAGTTTGGTGTTAATTGCATATTTTATATTTTTCTTTAAATTTTTGAATTTGTGTTCTTTGTTCTTCATTGATCTTCAAGTTGTTCTTGTTTATTTTTCTTGTTTGATCTTGAGTTTTTCTTGTTTTGTGTCTTTTCTTGTTTTTCTTGTGCTTTTTCAAAACATTAACTTTCAAAAATTATACTTTTATCCATAAAAATAATACATCTTTAAAATACGTTACATTTTTAGCTCAGTTGGTTATAGCGTTGGCTTATGTTCTTGGCAATTGGGCATCTTCTTTTTAAAATATTTTTTTCAAAAATAATTTTTCTTGATTTAATCTTGTGCCAAACTTTAAGTTTGGTGTTTTCTTGTTGATCTTTCTTTAATTTTCAAAAATTTATCTTGGTTTTCTAAAAATTTTAAGTTTGGTGTTCTTTCTTTTGTTCTTGGTGTTCTTGTGAATCTTCAAGGTGTTCTTGAGTCTTTCTTGTGTTTTGATCTTAAAATTTTTTAAGTTTGGTGTTCCTTGGTGTTTTCCCTCCAAAATTTTCGAAAATAAGGAGCATTAGATCTAAAAATTTTAAGTCTTGTGTCTTTTGTGTGTTTTTCTCTTTCATCATAAAATTCAAAATTCAAAAAAAAATTATATATTTTCTAACTAATTTTAAACTACATTTTCGAAAATTTTATATAAAAAAATTCAGATTTCAATTTCAAAATTTTTCAATTCTTATCTTTTTAATATATATTTTATCATCTCTTTCAAAAATTTTATCCTAACCACTTTCTCCTTTTCCTCAAATTTTTTGAAAATCTTCAAAAAATATATATTTTCATTTTTTTTATTTTATTTCATTTTTATTTGCCTTATTCTTATTTTATTTTATAAAATAAATTTTTATAAAATAAATAATATCAACATACATACCATCTCCCTTGCTCCATCATGGAACTAAGTGGAATTGCACAATCCAAGAGGACTCTGGGGTCATATGCTAGCCCCACTACTGCTTCATATGGGAGTAGTATCTGTATACCCTCCATTGGAGTTAGTAGCTTTGAGTTGAATCCTCAGCTCATTATCATGGTGCAGCAGAGCTGCCAGTATTCCGGTCTTCCACATGAAGAACCTACAGAGTTTCTGGCACAATTTTTGCAAATTGCTGACACAGTACATGATAAGGAAATAGATCAGGATGTCTACAGATTATTACTGTTTCCATTTGCTGTAAAAGATCAAGCTAAGAGGTGGTTAAATAACCAACCTAAAAACAGCATAAAGACATGGAAACAGCTATCAAAAAAATTCCTGAATCACTATTTCCCTCCAAAACGGATGACACAGCTAAGGCTAAGCATCCAAGGCTTCAAACAAGGAGATAATGAATCCCTTTATGTTGCCTGGGAGAGATACAGAGAGATGATAAGAAAATGCCCCTTTGAGATGTTTTCAGCATGGGTGCAATTAGACATCTTCTACTATGGGCTTACAGAAAAAACTTAGATTTCTCTAGATCACTCAGCTGGTGGATCTATACATATGAGAAAAACAATTGAAGAAGCCCAAGAACTCATTGATACAGTTGCCAGAAATCAGCATCTGTACCTAAGTAGTGAATCTTCCATGAAAGAAGAAGCTAAAACAGTAACTGCTGAACTCAATCCTGCGGATCAGGCTAATGAATTCAATCAACAATTAGACTTTCTAACCCAACAGCTAGCCGAATTCAAAGAAATACTACAAGAAACAAGAATGGCTAACAGGAATATGGAAGTACAGTTAAAGCAAACAGAAAAGCAACTATCAAAACAAATAGCAGAAGAATGCCAAGCAGTTCAATTAAGAAGTGGGAAAACATTAAATACCTCACTTCAAAGCAGCAGGAAGCCAAGAAATGAACAAATGGCTACTCAAAATCCCTCTGAGGACAATCAGAGCCCAGAGAGGAATAATGCTGGCGCTGAACACCCAGACCATGCACATTCCTGGCGTTCAACGCCAGAAACAAGCATGAATCCGGCGTTGAACGCCCAAAGGGAGCTCAGTTCTGGCGTTCAGATGCCAGTAACAGATAAGTAGTTGGCATCTAACGCCACTCCAGCTTCCACCCCTGGCATTCAAACGCCAGTGGGGGATCAGTCACATACAAGTGCTGATAACAACCCTTCTATAAAGGCTTCCCAACCCACTTCTATAAGTAATAAATCTGCAGCAACTAAGGTTGAGGAATATAAAGCCAAAATGCCTTATCCTCAAAAACTCTGCCAAGCGGAACAGGATAAGCAATTTGCCCGCTTTGCAGACTATCTCAGGACTCTTGAAATAAAGATTCCGTTTGCAGAAGTACTTGAGCAAATACCCTCTTATGCTAAGTTCATGAAAGAGATCTTAAGTCATAAGAAGGATTGGAGAGAAACTGAAAAAGTTTTCCTCACTGAAGAATGCAGTGTAGTCATTCTGAAAAGCTTACCTGAGAAGCTTAAAGACCCCGGGAGCTTTATGATACCATGCACATTAGAGGGTAATTGTACCAAGCAAGCTCTATGTGATCTTGGGGCAAGTATCAACCTAATACCTGCATCTATTATCATAAAGCTTGGTTTGACTGAAGAAGTCAAACCAACCCGGATATGTCTTCAACTTGCTGATGGCTCCATTAAATACTCATCAGGCGTGATTGAAAACATGATTGTCAAGGTTGGGCCATTTGCCTTTCCCACTGACTTTGTGGTGCTGGAAATGGAGGAGCACAAGAGTGCAACTCTCATTCTAGGAAGACCTTTCCTAGCAACTGGCCGAACCCTCATTGACATCCAAAAAGGGGAAGTAACCCTGAGAGTCAATGAGGAGGAGTTCAAGTTGAATGTTGTCAAAGCCATGCAACATCCAGACACCCCAAATGATTGCATGAGTGTTGATATTATTGACTCTATGGTAAGAGAGATCAATATGACTGAGAGTCTCGAATCAGAGCTAGAGGACATCTTTAAAGATGTTCAGCCTGATCTGGAGGAATCAGAGAGAATAATAGAACCTCTGAAAATCCCTCAGGAAGAGGAGAAACCTCCTAAACCCGAGCTCAAACCATTACCACCATTCCTGAAATATGCATTTCTGGGAGAAGGTGATACCTTTCCTGTAATCATAAGCTCTACCTTAGAGCCACAGGAAGAGGAAGCACTAATTCAAGTGCTAAGGACACACAAGACAGCTCTTGGGTGGTCCATCAGTGATCTTAAGGGCATTAGCCCAGCTAGATGCATGCACAAGATCCTATTGGAAGGTGACGCCAAGCCAGTGGTCCAACCACAAAGGCGGCTGAATCCAGCCATGAAGGAAGTGGTGCAGAAGGAGGTCACTAAATTACTAGAGGCTGGGATTATTTATCCTATTTCTGACAGCCCCTGGGTAAGCCCTGTCCAAGTCGTCCCTAAGAAGGGAGGCATGACAGTGGTTTATAATGAAAAAAATGAACTGGTTCCTACAAGAACAGTTACAGGGTGGCGTATATGTATTGATTATAGAAGGCTCAATACAGCCACCAGAAAGGATCATTTTCCTTTACCATTCATAGACCAGATGCTAGAAAGATTAGCAGGTCATGAATACTACTGCTTCCTGGATGGATATTCATGTTATAATCAAATTGCAGTAGATCCCCAGCATCAAGAGAAAATAGCATTCACATGTCCATCTGGAGTATTTGCATACAGAAGGATGCCATTTGGCCTGTGCAATACACCTGCAACCTTTCAGAGGTGCATGCTCTCAATTTTCTCTGATATGGTGGAAAAATTTCTGGAAGTTTTCATGGATGACTTTTCAGTATTTAGAGACTCATTCAGCTCCTGTCTTGACCATCTAGCACTTGTTCTAAAGAGATGCCAAGAGACTAACCTGGTTTTAAACTGGGAAAAATGTCACTTTATGGTGGCTGAAGGAATTGTCCTTGGGCACAAAATTTCGAACAAGGGAATAGAGGTGGATCAAGCTAACGTAGAGGTAATTGAAAAATTACCACCACCTGCCAATGTTAAGGCAATCAAAAGCTTTCTGGGGCATGCAAGATTCTATAGGAGGTTTATAAAGGATTTTTCAAAAATCGCCAAACCTCTGAGCAACCTGCTAGCTGCTGACACGCCATTTGTCTTTGATAAGGAGTGTCTGCAGGCATTTGAGACTCTGAAAGCTAAATTGGTCACAACACCAATCATCTCTGCACCAAACTGGACATTGCCATTTGAACTAATGTGTGATGCCAGTGACCATGCCATTGGTGCAGTGTTGGGACAAAGGCATGACAAGCTTCTGCACGTCATTTACTATGCCAGCCGTGTTCTAAATGACGCACAGAAGGACTATACAACCACAGAAAAAGAGCTACTTACAGTGGTTTATGCCATTGACAAATTCAGATCCTATTCAGTAGGAACAAAAGTGATTGTGTACACTGATCATGCTGCTCTTAAATATCTACTCACAAAGCAGGATTCAAAACCCAGACTTATAAGATGGGTGTTGCTTCTGCAAGAGTTTGATATAGAAATAAGAGACAGAAAAGGGACAGAGAATCAGGTAGCAGATCACCTGTCCCGAATAGAACCAGTAGAAGGGGCGTCCCCCCTCTTACTGAGATCTCTGAAACCTTTCCAAATGAGCAACTCTTTGCCATCCAGGAAGTGCCATGGTTTGCAGACATTGCAAACTACAAGGCAGTTAGATTCATACTCAAAGAATACAGTAGGCAGCAATCAAAGAAGCTGATCACGGATGCAAAGTATTATCTTTGGGATGAGCCGTATCTCTTTAAGAGATGTGCAGATGGAGTAATCCATAGATGTGTGCCTAAAGAAGAAGCGCAGAAGATCCTATGGCACTGCCATGGATCCCAGTATGGAGGACATTTTGGAAGTGAGCGAACAGCCACAAGAGTCCTCCAATGTGGCTTCTACTGGCCTACTCTCTATAAAGATTCCCGAGTGTTTGTACTTAATTATGACAGTTGCCAAAGATCTGGTAATCTGCCTCACAGTTATGCCATGCCTCAACAAGGAATCTTAGAGATTGAGTTGTTTGATGTGTGGGGTATTGACTTCATGGGACCTTTCCCACCATCATACTCAAACACTTATATTCTGGTGGCAGTGGATTATGTATCCAAATGGGTGGAAGCTATTGCAACACCCACTAATGACACTAAGACAGTGTTAAAATTCCTTCAGAAACACATCTTCAGCAGATTCGGCACCCCTAGAGTACTAATCAGTGATGGGGGCACTCATCTCTGCAATAAACAGCTCTATTCTGCTTTGGTTCGTTATGGAGTTAGCCACAGGGTGGCCACTCCATATCATCCACAGACTAATGGGCAAGCTGAAGTCTCATATAGAGAAATCAAAAGAATCCTGGAACGGACTGTAATTAATCGTAGAAGGGATTGGGCAAGAAGCTTGGATGATGCTCTGTGGGCATACAGAACAACATTCAAGACCCCTATAGGGACCTCTCCATACCAGCTTGTGTATGGAAAGGCATGTCACTTGCCAGTGGAACTGGAACATAAGGCCTACTGTGCAACCAGATTCCTGAACCTTGATGCCAAGTTAGCTGGAGAAAAACGATTGCTTCAGTTAAATGAGCTAGAGGAATTTAGACTCAATGCTTTCGAGAATGCAAAAATATACAAAGAGAAAGCAAAAAGATGGCATGATAAGAAATTGTCATCTAGAGTCTTTAAGCCAGGGCAGAAAGTTCTGCTATTCAATTCTAGGCTCAAATTATTCCCCGGGAAATTGAAGTCCCGGTGGAGAGGTCCATATGTGATTACAAGTGTATCACCATATGGATACGTTGAGCTTCAGGATAATGACTCTAACAAAAAGTTCATTGTTAATGGACAGAGAGTTAAACATTATCTTGAAGGCAATTTTGAGCAAGAGTGCTCAAAACTGAGACTTGATTAAAGCTCAGTAACAGTCCAGCTAACGACATTAAAGAAGCGCTTGCTGGGAGGCAACCCAGCCATTCACAAAATTTAATTTTATTTGATTTTTGTTAATTAATCTCTTTTTACAGGTATATGTCAAAGTATCTTCAAGGTAAAATAGCAATTGCTTGAATTCACAGAGTTACACGGAATTTTGGAGCTCACTGGCGTGAAAAAGGCCAGTAAGAAACGTTTTGGGTGTTGAATGCCCAAAAGAAGCATCCACTGGGAGTTCAACGCCAGTAAGGATAGCCATTTGGGCGTTAAACGCCAGAAAGGAGCATCTTCTGGGCGTTGAACGCCAGAAAGAAGCTCCTTCTGGGAGTTTAACGCCAGAATTTCAGCATCCTGGGCGTTTAGAAAAACGCCCAGTAACAAAGGACTTCCTGGCGTTCAACGCCAGAAAGAAGCAACAACTGGGCGTTGAACGCCCAGGAGAAGCAATATTTGGGGGTTAAACGCCCAAAACATGCAGCAGTGGGGCGTTTAACGCCAGAATGGTGGGGAGGAGGTAAAATTCGTTTTTCTTCACAAATTTTCTAATTTTTATGTTTCAATTCATGATTTCTTGCATAAACATATTTCAAAATATCATCCTTCAATTCCAAAAATTTTAATCCTAATTTCTAAAATCCCTTTTTCAAAAATATCAAATATATCTTAATCCATAAACACAAATCTTTTTCCAATCCAACTCTTTTTCAAATCTCTTTCAAACTCATCATATCTTTTGAAATTCGAAATTGCCTCTCCCTCTATTCCTCTCCTAACCTTTCTTTTGCTTGAGGACAAGCAAACCTCTAAGTTTGGTGTGATTTTCCATGATCACTGAGCTAAAACTCATCAAGATCATGGCACCTAAGGGAACAGGAAGACCAAGGATGTGACTTGAAGGAACTGAAGCGTCAGAAATTATCTCTTGAAGGATCAAGTATCCCACAGACTAGAGGAACACCCACTTCCCAAAATAAAGGTTGTTGAGTCCTAATCTTTGCCTTAACTCTGTGATAACTGTTCTTATTATGAATTTACCTTAGAAGTTATATATTAGTAGTAGCAATTAGTATCTCTATTTTGATTTTATCTCCAATTAAGCTATAATTTATTTTTCTCATCATCATCAAACATGAATAAAGTAGTAGATTTTTAGAATAAAGAGGCAATATTTTTTTGAGTTCTTAATAAGGAAAATTCTAATTATTTATATGTGGTGGCAATACTTTTTGTCTTCTGAATGAATGCCTGAACAGTGCATATTTTTTATATTGAATTTTATGAATGTTAAAATTGTTGGCTCCTGAAAGAATGATGAACAAGAAAAATGTTATTGATGATCTGAAAAATCATGAAATTGATTCTTGAAGCAAGAAAAAGTAGTGAAAAATAAGCTTGCGAAAAAAAATAAAAAAAATAAAAAAAATAAAAAAAAGAAAAAGCAAGCAGAAAAAGTCAATAGCCCTTAAAACCAAAAGGCAAGGGTAAAAAGGATCCAAGGCTTTGAGCATCAATGGATACGAGGGCCCAAGGAAATAAAATCCAGGCCTAAGCGGCTAAATCAAGCAGTCCCTAACAATGTGCTTGTGTCATGAAGGCCCAAGTGAAAAGCTTGAGACTGAGTGGTTAAAGTCGTGATCCAAAGCAAAAAGAGTGTGCTTAAGAGCTTTGGACACCTCTAACTGGGGACTCTAGCAAAGCTGAGTCACAATCTGAAAAGGGTTCACCCAGTCATGTGTTTGTGGCATTTGTATATCGGGTGGTAATACTGGAAAACAAAGTACTTAGGGCCACGGCCAAGACTTATAAAAGTAGCTGTGTTCAAGAATCAACATACTTAACTAGGAAAATCAATAATACTATCTGAATTCTGAGTTCCTATGGATGCCAATCATTCTGAATTTCAAAGGATAAAGTGAGATGCCAAAACTGTTTGGAAGCAAAAAGCTACTAGCCCCGCTCATCTAATTAGAATCTGAGCTTCACTTAAAACTCTGAGATATTATTGCTTCTTGATTTCATTTTATCCTCTTTTATTCCTCTAGTTGCTTGGGGACAAGCAACATTTTAAGTTTGGTGTTGTGATGAGCGGATATTTTATACGCTTTTTGGGGGTATTTTCATGTAGATTTTAGCATGTTTTAATTAGTTTTTAATATAATTTTATTAGTTTTTAGGCAAAAATCATATTTCTGGACTTTACTATGAGTTTGTGTGTTTTTCTGTGATTTTAGGTATTTTCTGACTGAAATTGAGGGAGCTGAGCAAAAATCTGAGTTAGGCTGAAAAAGGACTGCTGATGCTGTTGGATCCTGACCTCCCTGCACTCGGAATGAATTTTTTGGAGCTACAGAAGTCCAATTGATGCGCTCTCAATTGGGTTAGAAAGTAGACATCCAGGGCTTTCCAGCAATATATAATAGTCCATTTGCGCAAATATAGACGACGTAAACTGGCGTTCAACGCCAGTTCCATGCTGCAGTCTGGCGTCCAGCGCCAGAAACAGGTTACAAGTTAGTTTTCAACGCCCAAAACACGTTACAACCTGGCGTTCAACTCCAGAAACAGCCCAAGCACGTGAGAGGCTTAAGTCTCAGCCCCAGCACACACCAAGTGGGCCCCAACACACACCAAGTGGGCCCCAGAAGTGGATTTCTGCACCAATTATCTTAGTTTACTCATATTCTGTAAACCTAGGTTACTAGTTTACTATTTAAACAACTTTTAGAAACTTATTTTGCACCTCATGACATTTCATATCTGAATTTTATACACTTTGATGGCATGAGTCTCTAAACTCCATTGTTGGGGGTGAGGAGCTCTGCAGCATCTCGATGAATTAATACAATTGTTTCTATTCCTCCATTCAAACGTGTGTGTTCCTATCTAAGATGTTCATTCGCGCTTAATTATGAAGAAGGTGATGATCCGTGACACTCATCACCTTCCTCAATCCATGAACGTGTGTCTGACAACCATCTCTGTTCTACATCAGATTGAATGAGCTTCTCTTAGATTCTTTAATCAGAATCTTCGTGGTATAAGCTAGATTGATGGCAGCATTCATGAGAATCCGGAAAGTCTAAACCTTGTCTGTGGTATTCCGAGTAGGATTCTGGGATTGAATGACTGTGACGAGCTTCAAACTCCTGAAGGCTGGGCGTTAGTGACAGACGCAAAAGAATCATTAGATTCTATTCCAACCTGATTGAGGACCGACAGATGATTAGCTGTGCTGTGACAGAGCATTTGGACCATTTTCACTGAGAGGATGGGAAGTAGCCATTGACAACGGTGACACCCTGCATACAGCTTGCCATGGAGGGAACTTTGCACTTTTCCATGGATGGAATATTACATTACAGAAATAAATCAGACAAAGCATCTCCAAGACTCCAATATATTCTCCATTACTGCATAACAAGTAATTATTTCACACTCTTTTATTTTTCTAATAATTCCAACTGATAATTTTTATTGATATCTTAACTAAGAATAATAAAATAAACATAGCTTGCTTCAAACCAATAATCTCCGTGGGATCGACCCTTACTCACGTAAGGTATTACTTGGACGACCCAGTGCACTTGCTGGTTAGTTGTGCGAAGTTGTGACAAGAATTGTGATTTCCAATTTCGTGCACCATCGGGTAAAGTATGAACTATTATACATTGCTGGAAAGCCCAAGATGTTATCTTTCCGGCCAAAATAAGAACGTGCCATTTGGACTTCTGTAGCACCAAAAAAACGCGTTTAAGTGCAAGGAGGTCAAAATCCAACAACATCTGCAGTCCTTTCTCAGCCTCTGAATCAGATTTTTGCTCAGGTCCCTCAACCTCAACCAGAAAATACCTGAAATTACAAAAAAATACACACTCATAGTAAAGCCCTGAAATGTGATTTTTCAAAAATAACTAATAAAAATATAATAAAAAGTAACTAAAACATACTAAAAGCTACCTAAAAACAACGCCAAAAAGCGTATAAATTATCTGCCCATCACAATACCAAACTTAAATTGTTGCTTGTCCCCAAGCAACCAAAAACCAAATAAGATAAAAAAGAAGAGAAAATACAATAAATTTCAAAAATATCAATGAAGATTAGTATTAATTAGATGAGCGGGACTAGTAGCATTTTGCCTCTGAATAGTTTTGGCATCTCTCTATCCTTTGGAGTTCAGAATTGTTGGCCTCTTTAGGAACTCAGAAATATAGAAAATGTTATTGATTTTCCTAGTTAAGTTCTTTTTTATTCTTGAACACAGCTACTTTATGAGTCTTGGCCGTGACCCTTAGCATGTTGTTTTCCAGTATTACCACCGGATACATAAATGCCATGGACACATAACTGGGTGAACCTTTTTAGATTGTGACTCAGCTTTGCTAGAGTCCCCAATTAGAGATGCCAAGAGTTCTTAAGCACACTCTTTTGCTTGGGATCACGACTTTTACCACTCAGTCTCAAGCTTTTCACTTGGACCTTCATGATACAAGCACATGGTTAGGGACAGCTTGATTTAGCTACTTATGCCAGGATTTTATTCCTTTGGGCCCTTCTATCCATTGATGCTCAAAGTCTTGGATCCATTTTACCCTTGCCTTTTAGTTTAAAGGGTTACTGTCTTTTTCTACTTGCTCCCCTTTTTTCGCAAGCTTTTGCTTTTCACTGCTTTTTTTGCTTCAAGAATCAGTTTTATGATTTTTCAGATCACCAATAATATGTATCCTTTTTCATTATTCTTTCAAGAGTCAATTTTTCTTAATTCCAATTTCAAACATGCACTGTTTAAGCATAAATTCAGAAAGCAAGAAGTATTGCCACCATGATACACCACTATTTCGTGGTACATCTTGTGCTTAATTCAGTGGATTTTATCCACTAATCTCATACTTATTCATGAAAATCGCATGTTTTACATTTGCCTTCCTGATTTTGTGCTATGATTGAAAACATGCTTCTTTGGTCTTAATTTTGCTATGGTTAATCCTCTCTTATTACCATTCGATGCCTTGATATGTTTGTTAAGTATTTTCAGAGATCACAGGGCAGGAATGGCTTAGAGGATGGAAAGGAAGCATGCAAAAGTGAAAGGAATACAAGAAGCTGAAGTAACAGCAAAGCTGTCAGCCCTGACCTCTTCACACTCAAACGGTCATAACTTGAACAACAGATGTCCAAATGAAGTGGTTTATGTTGCATTGAAAAGTTAACATCTGGGGCTTCACAAAGATATATAATATGCCATAGCTTCCTGGCTGTTGGGCGACGCACACGCGTGACCTGGCGAAAGTTCAATCCATGCGTACTCGTGGACGACGCGTACGCGTCACATGCGCATGTGCTGGACATATTAGAAATTGCTTGAGAGCGATTTTTGAGCTGTTTTGACCCAGTTTTAGGCGTAAAAAACACAGATTAGAGGCTACAGAGTGGGGGAATCTATTCAATCACACAACAATTCATTCATACACTTTTCATTCACATAATTTTAGGTTTTAGATGTAGTTTTTAGAGAGAGGCTCTTGATGAATGAATTTTTGATGGTTTAGAATTCACTAATGAATTCTCGTTGAAGTATAGTCTTTAAACCAACAATAATCTTCTCATACAAAAATTTGTTTGTCACAAGTACAAACCCCTAAAATTAATAAATCGAAGTATTGAACCTCGGGTTGTTCTCCCTAGGAAATGCAATAAAGTGTCTTGTTATTGGTTATGAGTTATTTTGGGGGTTTTGATAAGAGGCATGAAAGTAAATGGCAATGAAAATAAGCTAACAACTAATAAAGGCTCTTGGCAAGGTATAAAAATTAGAAGTCCTATCCTAGTTATCCTTCTTAATTGTGATGAGAATTGTTCATTGCTACCACTTAGTTAACCCTTACTAAATAAAGGAAAGTCAAGTGGATGAATTGACTTGAGCCACAAGTCCTAGCCAACTCCCAAGGAAAGATTAGCTTTTGTGCACTCCACACCAATTAGCAACTTCTAATTATCAATCAACAAAGGAGTTAGATAACTCAAGTGTCACTAATTACTCTCCCTAGGCCAAGAGAAACAGAATCTATACTATATCTAGAAGAGGCATTTCAACAAACACATAAAAGGCAATAAAAGTAAACAACATAAATTGCAAGAATTAAAGAGAGATCTAACTACAAAAGCAAGAGATCAACAATAGAAAAGCAATGAAGAACAATTATTATGAATTACCTCTTATTGAATTGAAAGAAAATGGAAGGAACAATAGTAGATCTACAACAAAATATAAGAACAACATAAAGGAAATTACAACCAAGAAATGAAAGAAGATGAATGTAGCAACAAAGAATTGAGAGATAGAAGTAGAAGAGAACATGAATTAAAACCTAGATCTAAGAACTAAACATAATCCTAATCCTAATTCTAGAGAGAAGTGAGAGCTTCTCTCTCTAGAAACTAACTAATCCCAAGTATATTCTATGCTAGACTTAGATTCATTCATTCCTCCATACCTTCCCCTTAATCCTTCATCCTTTTATTCCTTTCTCCTAGCAATTGGCGCCAAAATGGGTTCAGAAACCCTCTCAAATTGCCAGGCACGTGTTGCATTAATGAAGTCATGTGCTGTCATCGGCGCGTGCGCGCACGGTACGCGTGCGCGTCCCTGGCCAATTCTGCAATGTGCGCGCGAGCGCCTTGTGCGCGTGCGCGTGCATGGTCGAGATCAATTTCTTTTGCTTTTTGTGCTTCTCTCCACTTGCATGCTTTCTTTCTTGCTTCCTTGATCCATGACTAGCCTGATTCAACCTGAGATTACTAGCAAACACATCAAGGCATCTTATGGAATCAAAGAGGAACTAGAATTCATCAAAATAAGGCTTAAAAAGCATGTTTTTACACTTAAGCACAAATACGGGAGAGATTACAAAACCATGCCAATTCATAGGTTAAATGCGAGAAAAGGTTATCAAAATACTCTAAATTCAATACAAGATAAAACCTAAAAATGGGGTTTATCAACCTCCCCACACTTAAACCTTAGCATGTCCTCATGCTAAAATAAGAAGGAACCAGGGGTTATGACATTTATTTGAATGCACTAAACTATATGAACTTATCTAAATACAATTATCTAAAGCAAATGGAAATGCATAGTTCAAACATATCAATTTCCAAGAGAGCATGTGTAAGCACAAGAGCTAGGCAATAGGAATTAAGTCCAAACCACAATTGTATTGAATTATTAAAAAGAGTTCAAACTTGCAAGAATATAAATAATATGGGTGAACACATGTGATTGAACCTTTGAACCCTCACCGGATGTGTATCCGCTCTATTCACTCAAGTGTTTAAGGGTTAATCCACTCAATTCTCTTCTAATCATACTTTCCAAAATTTGATTTTCTTCTAACAATCAACACTTATTCAATGCACGCATACATTCATCATGAGGTCTTTCAATTAGATTGTAATGGGGTTAGGGTCAAGGTAGGATCATTTATGGTTAAGTGGACTAGGATTTGAATCTTTGATTAGCATAGACTTTCCCACCTAACTATATAATGACCTATACAAGTTCAAACTATTCTAACTACCCATTCTTCACTTTTTTTCTTACATATTCATGCATTCCATTCTTTAGTTCATAACACTTATGCATTGATTCCTTTTTATTGAACTTCACCTTGGGGCATTTTGTCCCCTTTTATTATTTTTCTTTCCTTTTCATTTTTTTTCTTTCTTTTTTCTATATACATTTTTTCTTTGCTTTTCTTTTTTTTTCTTTTTCTCTTTTTTTTCTTTCAAACCATATACAAGAACATCAATGCATACGGTCTATACATTTAATTAATACATGAGTATGCACCCAATTCCTAAACATGAAAGTGTACTACCCTTTTTATCCCATCCAATGTTCCCAAGCCTTACCAACTTTGAATAATAAACACTCTCACTAGCCTAGGCTAATCAAAGATCCAAACAAGGACTTTTCATTGGTTTTTCGCCTTGGGCTTGTAATGTGCTAAAATGAGAATAAGTTGGTTAAGCATAGGCTCAAAATTGGCTAACAATGGAGAGTAAAAGGTAGGCTAATTGGGTAAGTAGGCTAATGAAATAATGGCCTCAATCATACAAATGCATAAATACAAAAAATAAATGGACATATAGAATCAAGCAAATCAAGGATCATAATCATAGAAAGAGAGTAATTTCACACAAGAATGGAGATAAGTGGTTATAAAATGTAACCACATCAATAGGCTCAAGTCTCACAAGCTTGTGTTCTTAATTCAATACATGCTTCACAAAGTATGAATTCAAGCAAGTTTCACCAAAAATTTTCTTTCACTCAATTGGGTTAATGCCCTATAATTAAATTTCTTGAAAAATCTCAATATTTTGAAAAATCTCAATGTTTGACTAAGCATTGTTGTGATTGAAAAATGCAAAAATTTCCTTAGTTTACCCTTTCTTTTCCGCTTAAAACCAATTTCTTATGCAAAAAGGGTGACTAAGTTTTTGCAATTCAAAGTATGATTTCTAATCACAACCACAAATTAAAAAGAAAGATATGCAAAAATGTATAAAGAAAAATCCAACTAAAAGTATGAAATCTATCATCCAAAACATCTAAAGATATCCATAAGCATCAAAATATCTAAAATCCAAAATAAGCAGTAAAAGTATCCAAAATAACTCAAATGCATCAAGATATATACAAGAGATATGCAAAGTAGGATAACTAGGAGAGTAGCCAAAATGTTCACCGGTCCCCAAGTAATGCTACCGGTGACCTCCCCACACTTAAGATCAAGCATCGTCCTCGATGCTAAACCGGAGGATCAGTGGAAGGCACAACGGTAGGCTTTGGCTCTGGCTCTGGCTGTGGGACCTGCTCCGCATAGGTCTGAAGTGTCTCTGTGGTGTCTGGGGCAGCTGGAGGGGCATCCTGCTGAGTCGGTGCCTCCGCATCCTCCTCCTGATGATCCTGCTCATCAGAGGCCGGAGAGTCGGGAAGCAGGGGTAACTCAGCACCCAGAGAAATGAGCGTCTGGTCCATCCAATCCAATCGGCGTCTGACATGGAGTCTCTCGCGCTCTAAAAACCGGAATAGACGCTGGACCAGTAAGTAGGTGGGCTCAGGTGCTGCAGGTGGAGCTGTCGATGAAGAGGGAGCTGCGGCTGTAGAGGAGCATGGTGCTGCTGTAGGGGCTGACTGTCCAGCTGTCCCCACTACCGCTCTAGCCCTGGAACGGCGTCTCGCTAGCGGCTTCTCGTGCACCCAACCACCCCAAGGAATAGTAACCTCCCTGCCATCTGCATCAGGGGGTGGTGGTATCACATCGTCATCTAACCAGGGGACCTCGGCTAGGGCAGCCATACGCGTGACCAAAGTAGGAAATGGAAGTAGGCCACGAATATGCACCCGCCACATGCACTGCCGGATAAGTTGAGGAAGATAAACATCCTTCCCCTCCATAACACACCCAATCAATAGAAGCATCTCCATAGGGATCTCAGAGAAGTGAGTGGTAGGCAAGACATAGTGGGCAAAGATCATCTGCCAAGTCCTGGCCTCTCTAGTCAAGTGAGCAAATAGCATCCCCTTAGGCTTGGTATTATTTGCATCCATAACCCATGTAGCATCCGGTAAACCAATCACGCTCCTAAGTGCCTCATAATCAAAAGTCATGTTGTGTATGGCCAACTCGGCCTGCTGATGGGCGCAAGTGCCATCAGGGATATGGCGGCACTGCAAAGCCTCCTCAATGGCGGTCTCAGTAATCATGATCTCTCTACCCCTCAACTAAACCGAATCCAAAGTCGGACGGAAGAAGTTGCAGTAAAATTCCTTCACCCAAGATATGTTGATATCCCCCAAATCTCTGTCAACAAAATCCATACCCAACTCAAGGATCCGACTAGTAATGGACCATCGGACATCATTGGGGAGAACAAGCTTCTTTTCGGTATTCAGTTTTGTCGTCCGATACTTGGAAAGTCGAAGCTCACAGTAGAGATTGGGGAACTTAGTCGGGTCAGTAGAAGGTAACAGCTGATTTTCCTTTTCTTCGTCATTTAGAGGATTCTTAGCATAATTCTTATAAATAGAGGGAATGTAGAGTGTTTTCTTTTCTTGGAAGAGGTGGCTATAGCCTTTCCTTTATCCGACATCCTGAAAAAGAAATATAATAGAATATAAGCAATAAAGCATGTAGCACAAAGCAAGGAAAGCATATTTAGGATGTAGAATAGATGACAAGCAAACATGATGTGAATGGGGCTTGAAATATGGCCAACAAATAACAACAGAAAACACAGCCATATCCCAAAATTCAATGTTCACTAATGACCACAATTCATAAAGAATAAGCATGTCATCATCAATACTTAAAAGAATGGTTAAAAGAGTTAAAATGCAAGTTTGGAAGAAACGGAAGCAGTGAGTTAGAAAAAAAATGGAGTTAAAAAAAATTAGTAGCATGATGAGAGAAGAGTATTTCAAGCATACAAATCATGGTCACAACATATCATGCAAATCCCGGAAGTCAAAAATAACGAAAGGTAGCCCAAATTCGTAATAGAGAGCAGAATGAAATTAAATTTCTCGAAAATTGGGCAGCATTTTGGCTTAAAATTGGACGTTCCCGGGTTGCAAAATGGCACAAACAATCATGATTACAATTACAATTATTCAAAGCAACAACAAGATAGCATCCAGGCAACACAGAATGCACACAGAGCAACTCAAAAGTGGCACTTATCAGACAAATGAACAAGCAGAAAATAAACACAAACGAAGCACTTATCAGGCCTAGAATCCTCTATCCAGCCCTAGCTACCTAACCGCAATTATTTCTAACTAATCCTAACATGCAAAACTCAAATTCTGACTAATTGACAGAAAATAACAGAAGCTAATCAAAATTGAACAGTTAAGAACAAACAGAGTGTGAACAGGAACCTGGGAGCGGGAGAAGAACTGTGAAGGAAAGGAAAATTGGGCTTGACTGAAAATGGGCGGGGGAAGAACTGTGAACGCAGAGGAAGAGTCCGCGCCGCCGTGGACGGTGGCGGTGAAGATGGCCGGCTGCAGTGGTTGAGGTTTGACCAAGGAGGAGAGAGTGAGTGGATAAGAGAGAGAGAGAGGGAAAGAGCGAAGAGGAGTTGGGTGGTGATGAGAGAGAGAGAGAAAAGAAAAGTTGGCTGTGCGGTGGTGGTTGCCAGCGGAGCAGAGGTGGTTATAGGGAAGAAGAAGAAGAAATGCAATTGTGGGAGAGGAAAGAGTGCGCTGCGGCGCAACGCTCTTCGCGTCTTAGGGTTACCCTTTCTTTGAATCGACGCGGACGCGCACCTTGCGCGTCCGCGTACATTGAGGAAAATAGAGATCCACGCGTGAGCGTGCAGTGCGCTCTAGCGTGAATTGGCAAATTATGCAAGGGCGCGTGCGTGTACAGTGCACGCACGCGTACCTGGGGTTGGGCCTGAGGCTTAGAGTGGGCTTGACGCACGCCCAACTCTCGGGGCAAAAGCCTAGAGTGGCGGCAGCATGTAAGGGACGCGCGCGCGGCAAGTGCGCGTTCGCGTACGTTGGTAATTTGTGATAAGGCGCGCTAGCGCGATGCGTGCGCTCGCGTCTGTTCCTCCTTGGGCATATGGGCGCGCACGAGGCAAGTGCGCGTCCGCGCAAACCGAGTTGGGCTAGGGGCTTAAAGTTGGCCCAGATCCGGCTTAACTCTCTGGGGCTTGGCTCAAAAAATTTGCAGCAGCAAATCGACGCGGACGCGGCAGGTGCGCGTCCGTGTGAACTTCCATGTTCTCATAATCTGCGCGCACGCACGTAGTGCGCGGCAGCGTGGGTCAGGTTGGGCTCATGGCATAATGGTTGCCCAAGAGAAGCCCAACTCTCTGGAATGTGGGTGATGATACATCCGCACAGGGACGCGTGCGCGTACATTGTGCGCGCGCGTCCACCCCCTTTTTTTTTTTTAAGAAACTTATGTTTAAGTGTGCTCCCCCTACTGTTCACAACTCCTTATGCATCTACTACAAAACACAAAAGTGCAATTCACAAAAATGCAATATGATATTATCATCTACTACTAAACACAACATACATGTGACTAAGCTAACAATTAAGTTGTACAAACAAATTTATGTGAAACATCTACCTACAATGGTAACTCAAATCACTTATTAAGCAAATTTAAAAGAGAGTGGAAAGAGTTTACCATGGTGGGGTGTCTCCCACCAAGCACTTTTAGTTTAAGTCCTTAAGTTGGACATTTTGAGGTGCTTATTGTCATGGTGGCTTATGTTTGTACTCATCCTTGAATCTCCAAGGATCCATGCTTCTCAATTGGTTGACAGAATTTCCAACTATTTTCATCAACCTTGGGCAAAGTTCTACCCAAGATGAGTTCCCATAGTTGGTCTTCACATAGCGAACCGGGATCCCATATCTTATCTTCACACCCATCCGTTAGTTGAGTTTCATGATTTTTTCGTACGGGTGGTTGACATAAGGGTGATTGGCACATAGAATCCTCTTTATTCCACCAATGCTTCCTTCTAAGCCCATATATGGTGATTTCCGTACCATCCTTATTCCTACACTTTAGAGTCTTGGCCTTTACAATTTTTACACCGAAATTCCAACCACTACACAATTCTTTCCTATTCTTAATTCCACAAAGAGCTCTAAGTTGACCATCATTTTCAATTAAACCATATTCAAGTGAGAAAGTAAAGCTTAGGGGTGAGAGTTTTACCCACTTGAATATTGACTTAGGGAGGGAGACCTCCCCACACTTAGACAATGCAAGGTCTACTTCTTTAGGCTCTTCTTTGGTTGTTTCCACCTCTTCACAAACTTCTTCAGTTTCAACCTTATCCCCTTTTTCACTTGGCTTGGTGTTGTCTTCAAGAACTTCATCTTGTCCAATGGGAGGTGATTCAATTTTGGCTAGGAATTCATTGATGAATGAATCCATCTCTTGATCAACCTCTTCATAGTCTTCAATTTCAATATACACCATGCCATTTCCGTTTTCTTTGGGAGGTTGTGCACACTCTTTTATAATTTTAACTTCATGTCTGAGGGAAGAGGATTCCATTGTAGAGAGAAATACATCCATGATTGAATCCATCTCTTGATAAGCTTCTTCCAAATCTCCAACGATGGTATGTCTTGGAGGTTGCGCACCCTCCTCAACATCAATATCAAGCTTCTTGGAAGAGTTCTCCATGATGCTACATTCCCATGGACTTTCAACATCTCCCAAATCTTCAACCACTTCTTCCTTTTCTTCAATGATCATTGGCTCCTCCAATTGTTCCAACGTAAAACTTGGCTTCTCCTTCTCTACCGGATTGCCCGATCTTTCCTTCATACCTTGCTCTTCTTTTGACTTTTCACATGTCGTCATGGAAGTACCTTGAGTATTCAAACATTGGTGGGCTAAAATGTGCACCACCTTGGTTAAATTGGTCACAAACTCAAGTGTATCCCGCTTCATGGCTTCTTGTCCTTGGAGTAACAAAGTGAGAGGATCGTCTATTGGGGTTTGGGGTGAGTAGGAGGGTTCATTATTTTGGGAGGATGTTTTATGATAGGACGATGGTTCTTCTTGGTGAATTTGTGGAGGTGGTGTGCATCGAGGTGGTTCTTGGTAGTAGTGATCTTGGAATTGTAGTTCCATGTATGGCTCATATGGTTCAAAAGTTGGATGGTGTGGTGAATATGGATTGGGTTCATATGGAAGTGTTTGGTGAAAATAGGCTTGTGAGTATGGTTGAGAGTTATGTTGAGGATATGGTTCATAGGCATATGGTGGTGGTTCTTGAAAGTCACAAGGTGATTCACCATAGCCATTGGACTGATATGCATCATAGAATGGCTCTTCTTCATAGTGCATCGGTGGAGGTTGTTGCCATGAGGATTGATCATATGCATATGGTTCCTCCCACCTTTGATTGTCCCATTCTTGATGCACATCTTCATTATAGTCCTCATTTCCTACAACATGTTGATAACCAAACTCATAGCCAAGGTGAGAATTCATGATAGCAAGAGGAAAATAAAAACAAAATCAAATAAGAAGCAAGAAAATTAAATCCTAAAACTAGTAAGAGCTAACAAAAGCAAATATATTCACACTATTCACATATATACAATAACCAATAACATAACACCATTGCAACTCCCCGGCAACGGCGCCATTTTGATGAATGAATTTTTGATGGTTTAGAATTCACTAATGAATTCTCGTTGAAGTATAGTCTCTAAACCAACAATAATCCTCTCATACAAAAATTTGTTTGTCACAAGTACAAACCCCTAAAATTAATAAATCGAAGTATTGAACCTCGGGTCGTTCTCCCTAGGAAATGCAATAAAGTGTCTTGTTATTAGTTATGAGTTATTTTGGGGGTTTTGATAAGAGGCATGAAAGTAAATGGCAATGAAAATAAGCTAACAACTAATAAAGGCTCTTGGCAAGGTATAAAAATTAGAAGTCCTATCCTAGTTATCCTTCTTAATTGTGATGAGAATTGTTCATTGCTACCACTTAGTTAACCCTTACTAAATAAAGGAAAGTCAAGTGGATGAATTGACTTGAGCCACAAGTCCTAGCCAACTCCCAAGGAAAGACTAGCTTTTGTGCACTCCACACCAATTAGCAACTTCTAATTATCAATCAACAAAGGAGTTAGATAACTCAAGTGTCATTAATTACTCTCCCTAGGCCAAGAGGAACAGAATCTATACTATATCTAGAAGAGGCATTTCAACAAACACATAAAAGGCAATAAAAGTAAACAACATAAATTACAAGAATTAAAGAGAGATCTAACTACAAAAGCAAGAGATAAACAATAGAAAAGCAATAAAGAACAATTATTATGAATTACCTCTTATTGAATTGAAAGAAAATGGAAGGAACAATAGTAGATCTACAACAAAACATAAGAACAACATAAAGGAAATTACAACCAAGAAATGAAAGAAGATGAATGTAGCAACAAAGAATTGAGAGATAGAAGTAGAAGAGAACATGAATTAAAACCTAGATCTAAGAACTAAACCTAATCCTAATCCTAATTCTAGAGAGAAGTGAGAGCTTCTCTCCCTAGAAACTAACTAATCCCAAGTATATTCTATGCTAGACTTAGATTCATTCATTCCTCCATGCCTTCCCCTTAATCCTTCATCCTTTTATTCCTTTCTCCTAGCAATTGGCGCCAAAATGGGTTCAGAAACCCTCTCAAATCGCCAGGCACGTGTTGCATTAATGAAGTCATGTGCTGTCATCGACGCGTGCGCGCACGGTACGCGTGCGCGTCCCTGGCCAATTCTGCAATATGCGCGCGAGCGCCTTGTGCGCGCGAGCGCCTTGTGCGCGTGCGCGTGCATGGTCGAGATCAATTTCTTTGGCTTTTTGTGCTTCTCTCCACTTGCATGCTTTCTTTCTTGCTCCCTTGATCCATGACTAGCCTGATTCAACCTGAGATTACTAGCAAACACATCAAGGCATCTTATGGAATCAAAGAGGAACTAGAATTCATCAAAATAAGGCTTAAAAAGCATGTTTTTGTACTTAAGCACAAATACGGGAGAGATTACAAAACCATGCCAATTCATAGGTTAAATGTGAGAAAAGGTTATCAAAATACTCTAAATTCAATACAAGATAAACCCTAAAAATGGGGTTTATCAGCTCTCTCCTCTCTCTAGGTTTTAGGATTTAGGATTTCTCTTCTACTCTTATTGATTACTCTTCTATGTTTTTATGTTATGCCCTCCAACTTCAAGTACTTGAGAAAATGCTTAGAAGGTTATTAGATTAGGATTCTATGTTCTTGGCTTGGTTGAGTATTTGGTAACACTTGAGTTATCAAACTCCTTTGTTGATTGATAACTGGAAGTTGCTGATTGATTTGGATTCCACTAAAGCTAGTCTTTCCTTAGGAGTTGACTAGGACTTGAGGAATCAAATTGATTAGTGCACTTGACTTTCCTTCATTCGTTAAGGGTTAACTAAGTGGGAGCAATGAACAGTTCTCATTACAATCGATAAGGATAACTAGGATAGGATTTCCAGTTCTCAAACCTTGCCAAGAGCTTTTCCAGTCATTTGATTTTTATTACCATTTACTATTCTTGCTTCTTATCTTAAAAAACCCCAAAACACACTTTTTCATAACCAATTATAAGCATACTTCCCTGCAATTCTTTGAGAGACCACCCGAGGTTTAAATACTACGGTTATTATTTATTAGGGGTTTGTACTTGTGACAAACAATCTTTTGTACGAAAGGATTTTAGTTTGTTTAGAAGCTATACCTTCAACGAGCTTTTATTTGTGAATTTTAGACCACACAAAAGTCCGTTCGTCACACCACATCAAAATAATTAAACTAATTTCAAGATAAATTTTGAAATTCATGCACTTCTTGTTCTTTTGCAAATAAAAACATTTTTCATTTAAGAAAGGTGCGAGATTCATGGAATCATTCATAGCTTTAAGACATAGACTCTAAACACTAATGATCATGTCATAAAGACAAAAACAAAGACAAAACATAAAACATAGAAAACAAAAAATAGAAAAATAAGAACAAGGGAATTAAAGAATGGGTCCACCTTAGTGACGGTGGCTAGTTCTTCCTCTTGAAGATCATATGGAGTACTTGAGCTCCTCGATATCTCTTCCTTACCTTTGTTGCTCTTCCCTCATGGCTCTTTGCTCCATCCTTAGTTGCTCCATGTTGGAACTCAAATCTCCTAAAAGAGGTGTTGAGTTGCTCCCAATAGCTTTGTGGAGGAAAGTGTATCCCTTGAGGCATCTTAGGGATTTCTTGATGAAGAATTTCCTTATGCTCTTGTTGAAGTCCATGAGCGGGCTCTCTTGTTTGCTCCATCCTTTTTTTAGTGATGGGCTTGTCCTCTTCAGTGAGGAAGTCTTCCTCTATGACAATTCTGGCTGAATTGCATAGGTGACAGATGAGATGAGGAAAGGCTAACCTTGCCAAAGTGGAGGGCTTATCAGCCACCTTGTATAGTTCTAGAGGTATGATCTCATGAAATTCCACTTCCTCTCCAATCATGATACTATGGATCATAATAGCCCAATCCACAGTTACTTCGGACCGATTGCTAGTAGGAATGATAGAGCGTTAAATGAACTCCAACCATCCTCTAGCCACGGGTTTGAGGTCAAGCCTTCTCAATTGAACCGGCTTACCTTTTGAGTCTCTCTTCCATTGTGCTCCTTCCACACCAATGTCTGTGAGGACTTGATCCAACCTTTGATCAAAGTTGACCCTTCTAGTGAAAGGATGAGGATCTCCTTGCATCATTGTCAAGTTGAATGCCAATCTCATGGTTTCCGGATTGAAATCCAAGTATTTTCCCCGAACCATTGTGAGCCAATTCTTTGGGTTTGGGTTCACACTTTGATCATGGTTCTTAGTGATCCATGCATTAGCATAGAACTCTTAAACCATTAAGATTCCGACTTGTTGGATGGGGTTAGTGAGAGCTTCCCAACCTCTTCTCCAAACCTCACGTCGCATCTCCGGATATTCACTCTTTTGAAGCATGAAGGGAACCTCGGGGATCACCCTTTTCATGGCCACAACTTCATAGAAGTGGTCTTGATGGAACTTTGAGATGAATCTCTCCATCTCCCATGACTCGAAGGTGGAAGCAACTGCCTTTCCTTTCCTCTTTCTAGAGGTTTCTCCGGCCTTAGGTGTCATTAATGGTTATGGAAAAACAAAAAGCAGAGCTTTGCCCCACACCAAACTTAAAAGGTTTGCTCGTCCTTGAGCAAAAGAAGAAAAAAATGAGGAGAAGAAGAAGAAATGGAGGAGATAGAGGGGTGTTTTGAATTCGGCCAATGGGGGTTTAAGTGTTTATGATGTGTGAATTTGAAGGTGGTAAGGAAGGATATTTATAGGGTAAGAGAGAGAGAGGGGGAATTCGTGTAAGAAGGGGTTGGGTTTGGGAGGAAAATGTTTTGAATTTGAATGGTGAGGTATGTGGGGTTTTATGATGGGTTTTTGGGGAATAGTGGATGGATGTGAGTAGTGAAGAGATTATGGGGAAGAGGGTAGAACTTGATAGGTGAATGGTGTTTGGGGAAGAGTGTTATGGAAAGGTGTGAATAGGAGAGAGAGTGAGTTAGGGTAGGTGGGGATCTTGTGGGGTCCATAGATCCTGAGGTTTCAAGGAATTTTGGTCCATGCACCTTTCTGGCATTTAAACACCCTTGGACAGCCCTATGTGGGATTTAAACGCCAGTCTGCTACCTTTCCTGGCATTAAACACCAGGCTGATGCCCTTTTCTGGCGTGTAACGCCAGCCAGACACCCTTTTCTGGCGTTAAACGCCAGTCTGTCTGCTAATTCTGGCGTTTAACACCCATAATGCTGCCAGACTGGGCGTTAAACGCTCAGAATGCTGCCAGACTGGGCGTTAAACGCCCATTCTGCTATCCTTACTGGCGTTAAACGCCACTAACCCTGTCCTCCAGGGTGTGCTATTCTTGATGTTGTTATTTATTCCGCTTTAATTCTGTAGTTGTTTTTGTGACTCCATATGATCATCAACCTAAAGAAAACATAAACTAACAATGGAAAATGAAATGAAAAAGTAAATAACATAGATAAATAAGATTGGGTTGCCTCCCAATAAGCGCTTCTTTAATGTCAATAGCTTGACAGTAAACTCTTACAGAGCTTCACAGATACTCAGAGCATGATTGTGGCTTCCCAACACCAAACTTAGAGTTTGAATGTGGGGACTCTGCTTGACTCTGTATGGAGAAAATTAGATGAAGCTTTTCATGCTTCTTTTCTATGTTTACAGAAGAAGATCATTGAGCCTGAAACACAAGGTAGTCCTCATTCAATTGAAGAACTAACTCTCTGTCCACATCAATCACAGCACTTGTTGTAGCTAGGAAAGGTCTTCCAAAGATGATGGATTCATCCTCATCCTTCCCAATGTCTAGGATTATAAAGTCAGCAGGGATGTAAAGGCCTTCAACCTTCATCAAGACATCCTCTACAAGTCCATAAGCCTGTTTCATTGATTTGTCTGCCATCTCTAGTGAGATTCTTGCAGCTTGTACCTCAAAGATCCCTAGTTTCTCCATTACAGAGAATGGTATGAGGTTTATACCTAACCCCAGGTCACACAGAGCCCTCTCAAAGGTCATAGTGCCTATGGTACAAGGTATTAAGAACCTTCCGGGATCCGATTTCTTCTGAGGTAATTTCTGCTGAACCAAGGCATTCAGTTCATTGATGAGCAATGGAGGTTCATCCTCCCATGTCTCATTACCAAATAACTTGGCATTCAGCTTCATGATTTCTCATAGATACCGAGCAACTTGCTCTTCAGTAATATCTTCATCCTCTTCAGAGGAAGAATACTCATCAGAGCTCATGAATGGCAATAGTAAGTTCAGTGGAATCTCTATGGTCTCTGTATGAGCCTCAGATTCCTTTGGTTCCTCATTAGGGAACTCCTTAGTGGTTAGTGGACATCCATTGAGGTCTTCCTCACTGGAAATCACTGCCTCTTCCTCCTCTATAGGTTCGGCCACTTTGGATATATTGATGGCCTTGCACTCTCTCTTTGGATTTTCTTCTATATTGCTTGGGAGTGTACTATAAGGGATTTTAGTAACTCTTTTACTCAGCTGACCCACTTGTGCCTCCAAATTTCTGATGGAGGACCTTGTTTCAGTCATGAAACTGAGAGTGGTCTTAGATAGATCAGAGACTATGGTTGCTAAGCCAGAGAAACTCTACTCAAAATTCTCTGTCTGTTGCTGAGAAGATGATGGAAAGGGTTTGCCATTGCCAAACCTATTTCTCCCACCATTATTATTATTGAAGCCTTGTTGAGGCTTCTGTTGATCCTTCCATAAGAAATTTGGATGATTTCTCCATGAAGGATTATAGGTGTTTCCATAGGATTCTCCCATGTAATTTACCTCTTCCATTGTAAGATTCTCAGGGTCATAAGCTTCTCCTTCAGAGGAGGCTTCTTTAGTACTACCGGATAAAACTTGTAATCCAGTCAGATTCTGAGAAATTATATTGACTTACTGAGTCAATATTTTGTTCTGAGCCAATATGGCATTCAAAGTATCAATCTCAAGAACCCCTTTCTTCTGAGTCATCCCATTATTCACAGGATTTCTTTCAGAAATGTACATGAACTGGTTATTTGCAACCATCTCAATGAGTTCCTGGGCTTTTGCAGGGGTTTTCTTCAAATGAAGAGATCTACCAGCAGAGTGGTCTAATGACATCTTGGACAATTTAGACAGACCATCATAGAATATACATAAGATGCTCCATTCTGAAAGCATGTCAGAAGGACACCTTCTGATCAATTGCTTGTATCTTTCCCAAGCTTCATAGAGGGATTCACCTTTCTTCTGTCTGAAGGTTTGAACTTCCACTCTAAGCTTGCTCATCTTTTGAGGTGGAAAGAATTTGGCCAAGAAAGCATTGACTAACTTTTCCCAAGAGTTCAAGCTTTCTCTAGGTTGTGAGTCTAACCATATCCTAACTCTGTCTCTTACAGCAAAGGGGAAAAGCATAAGTCTGTAGACCTCAGGATCAACCCCATTGGTCTTAACAGTGTCAAGATTTGCAAGAATTCAGCTAAGAACTGATGAGGATCTTCCAATGGAAGTCCATAAAACCTGCAATTCTGCTGCATTAGAGAAACAAATTGAGGCTTAAGCTCAAAGTTGTTTGCTCCAATTGCAGGAATTGAGATGCTTCTTCCATAAAAGTTAGAAGTTGGTGTAGTAAAGTCACCAAGCATCTTCCTTGCATCTCCACCATTGTTCTCAGGTTCGGCTGCCATGTCTGCCTCTTTTTCGAAATTTGCTGTAAGGTCCTCTCCGGAGTGTTGTGCTTTAGCTTCTCTTAGCTTCCTCTTCAGAGTCCTTTCAGGTTCAGGATCAGCTTCAACAAGAATGTCTTTAACCTTGTTCCTGCTCATATAAAAAAGAAGAGAACAAAGAGAGAAGAGGAATCCTCTATGTCACGGTATAGAGATTCCTTTGTGTGTCGAAAGAAAAGAAGAATGGAAGAATGATGTAGAGAGAGAATAAGAAGAATTCGACCACAGAGAAAGGGAGAGGGTTCGAATTATTAGATGAGTATAAGAGAAATGTTAGTAAATAAATAAAATAAATAGAAAGAGATGAGAGAGAGTATTCGAATTTAAGAAGAGGGAAAAGAAAAATATTTTTATTTTTATTTTTATTTAATTAATTAAGTTAGTTTCGAAAATTTGAAAAAGAAATACAAGAAAATTAAAAACTAAAACAATTAGTTAATTAAAAAGATTTTTGAAAAAGTGGTTAGTGATTTTCGAAAATTAGAAGTGAAAAAGTAGTTAGGTGGTTTTAAAAAAGATAAGAAATAGTAAAATTTTTAAAATTAAAACAAACAAGTCAAGTAATTAGTTGAAAAAGATTTGAAAATAAATTTTGAAAAGATAAGAAGTTAGAAAAAGATTTTGAAATTAAAATTTTAAAAAGATATGATTGAAATTTATTTTGAAAAAGAATTGAAAAAGAAATTAAAAAGATTTGATTTTTAAAATTAAAGTTAATGACTTGACTAACAAGAAACTAAAAGATATAATTCAAGAATTCAAAGATTGAACTTTTCTTAAAAAGAAAGTAATAAACTTGAAATTTTTGAATCAAAACATTAATTGTTAGCAAGGATTTTCGAAAATATGAAATAAAATTAAGAAAAAGATTTTGAAAAATTAGTTTTAAAATTTTCGAAAACATTAAAAGAAAAATGAAAAAGATTTTGAAAAATTTTAAGAATGAAATTCGAAAATCATAAAAAATGAAAAAGAATTGATTTTGAAAAAGATTTGAAAAGATACAGTTTTTAAATTAAAATTTGACTTGACTAACAAGAAACAACTAAATTTTAAAAATTTTTGACCAAGTCAACTCAAAATTTCGAAAATTATGAGAAGAATAAGGAAAAGATTTTTTTTTTGAATTTTTAATGAGAAGAGAGAAAAACAACAAAATGAAACAAAACATAAAAATTTAAGATCAAAACAACTAATGCATGCAAGAACACTTTGAATATCGAGATGAACACCAAGAACACTTTAAAGATCATGATGAATATCAAGAACATATTTTTGAAAATTTTTAGGAAAAGAAAGACATGCAAGACACCAAACATAAGAACTTTTGTACTAGGGACACTAACAATTCGAAAATGCACAAGAAAAACAAGAAAAGACACAAAACAAGAAAAATTAAAGATTAAACAAGGAAAATCATCAAGAACAACTTGAAGATCATGAAGAACATTATGCATGAATTTTCGAAAATTTTAAGAAAATTAAATTAAAAAATGCAGTTGACACCAAACTTAAAATTTGACACAAGACTCAAACAAGAAACACAGAATTTTTTTTGTTTTTATGATTTTATTAAAAAAAATTTGTTTGAAATATTTTTTTAAAAAAAAAACTTTTTGAAAAGAAAATAAAGGTTGAAACAAAAAAGAAGGTTACCTAATCTAAGCAACAAGATGAACCGTCAGTTGTCCAAACTCGAACAATCCCCGGCAATGGCGCCAAAAACTTGGTGCACAGAATTGTGATCACACTTTTCACAACTCCGGTACAACTAACCAGCAAGTGCATTGGATCGTGCAAGTAATAAAACCTTACGCGAGTAAGGGTCGATCCCACGGAGATTGCCGGCTTGAAGCAAGCTATGGTCATCCTGTAAATCTTAGTCAAGCAGATTCAATTGGTTATGAGTTTTGATAATTGAAAGATAAATAAAACGTAAATTAAAATAAAGATACTTATGTAATTCATTGGTGGGAATTTCAGATAAGCGTTTGGAGATGCTTTGTTGCTTCTGAACCTCTGCTTTCCTATTATCTTCCTCCAATCATGCGTGCTCCCTTCCATGGCAAGCTGTATGTTGGTGGATCACCGTTGTCAATGGCTACCATCTGTCCTCTCAGTGAAAATGGTTCAGGTACGGTTTCTGTATGACTAATCAACTGTCGGATCTCTCGTCTCGGATGAAAAATACCAGGCACAGCTACCGCACGGCTAATCATCTGTCGGTTCTCACTTGTGTCAGAATAGGATCTCTCTATCCTTTTGCACATTGTCATTGCCCCCAACATTCATGAGTTTGAAGCTTGTCACAGTCATCCCGTTCCAGATCCTACTCGGAATACCATAGACAAAGCTTAGACTTTCCGGATCTCGGGAATGCTGCCAATTGGTTCTAGCCTCTACCACGAAGGTTCTAATCTCACGAATTCGAATGCTCTGTTGTCAGGAGAGGCAAGTAAAATCCGTGGATCAGAGACCCAAGAGACTATACTCCGTTGTCGTCCAATGACTATGTTGAACATCATGTAAACTACTTGTGGTTGTCAGGCACGCGAATCTTGGCTAAGTGAGTAACGAAGATAGTGGGTGATTGTCACAGGTCACTCCTTCATTCTGACTTAACTGAATTAACTATGAGAGTATATCTTGGAGAAGAAGTAAGTGTGAATTGAAAGAGAAACAATAATACTTGCATTAATTTATGAAGAACAGCAGAGCTCCGCACCTTAATCTATGAGGTGTAGAAACTCCACCGTTGGAAAATACATAAGAGAAAAAGGTCTAGGCATGGCCGAATGACCAGCCTCCCAAATGTGAAAAATAAGCATAAGATCTCCCCGAATACAATAGTAAAAAGTGCTATTTATACTAAACTAATTACCAAGGATTACAGAAAATAAGTAACTAAGTGCAGATATTGCAGAAATCCACTTCCGAGGCCCACTTGGTGTGTGCTTGGGCTGAGCATTGAGCTTTACACGTGCATAGGCCTTTTCTAGAGTTAAACGCCAGCTTGAATGCCAGTTTGAGCGTTTAACTCCAGTTTTGGTGCCAATTCCGCATTTTACACCAGAAAAAAGGTCTCTGGCTGGCGTTTTAACGCCAATTTGGGCTATCAAATATCGAGTAAAGTATGAACTATTATACATTGATGGAAAGCTCAAGATGTTAGCTTTTCATCCCAATTGAGAACGTGCCAATTAGACTTCTGTAGCTCTAGAAAATTGTGTTTGAGTGTAGGGAGGTCAGAATCCAACAACATCTGCAGTCCTTTCTCAGCCTCTGAATCAGATTTTTGCTCAGGTCCCTCAACTTCAGCCAGAAAATACCTGAAATTATAGAAAAATACACACACTCATAGTAAAGTCCAGAAATGTGATTTTTGCATAAAAACTAATAAAAATATAATAAAAAGTAACTAAAACAAACTAAAAACTACCTAAAAACAATGCCAAAAAGCGTATAAATTATCCGCTCATCAATTTCCACTCTTATATTTCAATTGGCTAGATTTATCAAAATTAATAATTTTCTTTAGCGAAGGGCAAACATAAGGAGGACCTTTCTTTAATTTAGCCAAATCGACTTCAACACATTCATGTTTTGAGTCTTTACTCGAAGACTCCATTTCGACATATGAGACTTTCTCTTTCTGAGCTAAAGGTTTATAGTTTTTGTATTTTCTTTCCTTTTCAAAATCCTATTTTTCTTTTTTAAGCAACACAATTTGTCTAACTCTTTCAGCTAAATGAACTAAATCAGTGATATGCACCTTAACTAACTTTCGACGCATAGTAAATCCTTGACCCATAGTTTCCATTTGGACAAGGTTACCTTCAGTTTCCCTCTATAAAATTGAATATGAAAAGAATTTTCCAATTATACCTATGTGAAGACTGAATTGGGCCTCAAATTCAAAAATCAGGTAAAAGCATTTTTTGTTAAAGAAAAAAAAATATTTTCAAATCTTCATTGTTTGCTAGATTTCCTAATTTGACTAAATATCTATCAACGTGCTCAACAGTAGACTCACTCACTTTTCCAAGAAATTTTATCACAGTTTTTGGTCTATTTATGTCCCTTGGCACTTTAGCCATTTAAACTACATCCAGAAAAGCTGAAACAAACATATGGTCAATTTATAAAATCTACATTTATCCCTAATTGACGACAATTCTTGTTATTTGATATTGATCGCCACGCTGATTAGCTCAAATTTTATTCAAAACTGCATCAGCATCTTGACCTCATCGAACAACGTGAGAATGAACTTCCTCATTGGGATTGTCATGTGGGATATCCTCATTATTAAATCTTGACAATTCATTTGACTTGCCTAGGTAATTGGTCATACTTACTTAGTATTATTGTCAGTTCTAATACAATTTAAAATGGTAGTCATTTGCTGAGTCAACAAATTTTACCAAATCATGATGGCTTTTATCTACGTATTGTCAAATAACATCCATCAACCCTGCACTATTCAATAATGAGCCAACTTGATAATCTTGACTCATGTCAGGATAAGAAAATGGTGGTTAGTTATTTACTACAACTGGCGCACTTCCAAATCGACTTGGAGGCTCATATCCCCCCCCCCCCCAACTAATGGCATTGTTGCTATAGGTGGCACATAACTAGGAGGAAGGCCAAATGGAAGCCATTCGGAAGTTACTTGCGGTTGATTCTAGGGCGAGGGATGTGCTCCCATAAAGTTACTTTTGGAAGTTAATTCTAGGGCATGGGATGTGCCCGTTACCGCCAGAATTTGTATTAAACTAAGCAACATTTTGCCAGAACTATTCTCCGAATTTTGGGTACTTCCTTCTACATGTGACACTGAATTTGTAGAAATTTGTGCAACAACCATTAGTGTATTTGACTATACATTACTACCAAGAGTTTCTTCAGCCATGTTAATAATTTTATCATTGCACAATAGCATGCATTAATGATAAAAACTTTTCTGCATGACACTGCAAAAACAAAAATCTTGACATAGTTAATGAAAACTGTTTGACTAGGTGTACCAATTTGTTTTACAAATTTTTTGCAATTAAAAGTAATGATCAATCATAAATAATCTGAATGGTTTGTAGCCTAATATCTGAGAACAAAACCTACTCCTATTTATGGTACCAGTTTTATGTGTATCAAAGTCTTTTACTTTGTCAATGATAAAGGAAAAAATCCGCAGACTTGAAAAATGATATAAAATAAAATAACTTTACAGTTGAAATTATTTTCCAGAAAACTAAAGTGATATAAATATAAAATAAAGAGACATTCACAGAATCTTGAAGGTTTCAAAAGAAAATAATTAAATTAATAAAAACAAAAGAAAGAAATTAACTTTAAAATGAAAATGAAAGTAACATGCATAAATATAAAATTCAAAATTTGTAAAGAGAATGCAAAAAAAATGGAAGAAAACCTACAGAAAATAAACTCAAGATAAAGTATCAAAAGTCACTGGAATATGAGAGATTGTGAAAATGTGTTTGTGAAAAAAAATTCTAATTCTTTGTTCGTCGTTTGCCACTTTATTTATAGGCATCTCCACCAATCCTGTACTACCATATATTTATTTGAAAATAGACTAAAAAATAACTATTTTGCCCAAATACATGTCTGATAACTGTCTCATACATCACGTTTACCAACCTTAAAAACTGATCTCTCTGTTAGTCAAAAAGATTGATAATCGAATCTCTTTCGATCACCATGTTGTCGAGACCATCTCAATTCCTCTCCAAATTGTCAATTTATAAGCAACTACATTGAATTTGAATTTCTTTCGAATTCTCCTTTCGACAACCCCTCCCTCGATCTCCTATAATCATGAAATTAACTTTGGCTTATCGATCCCCAATATTTATCCTGTCGAAGTAACAATATGTGCAAGGCTTGATTCCAAATCTAGGTTTTATATATAGTAATATTCGTTCTTATACAGGGCTTAGTGAGAAAGATTCATGGAACTTTCATTAATTCACATAATTTACACATTTAAAATTCTCATTTACACTTAACTAGATCATAAATGTATGTGAGTTTCTCATTTCCATTTTTTGTTATTCAATTCCTGCACTTTATATTATTACAAAATATTAATGGCTTTGAAAAGTTACGTAGGAAGAAATTTTGGTACTAAAAAGTGAAAAATTATTTTCAAAGTAAAATCCTAGCATACTACCAAAAGACTCAAGTCTAACCTTTTTTTTTTATATTGGGAACATATGCGTGATTTGCTAAAATACGGGAGTTTGGATTAAATTCCATTAATACAATGATTATTGGGAAAAAAGAGAAATTATGATTTATGAGGAGTATTTTGTGATTTTTTTTTTGAATAAAAATAGTGAGTAACAATTTTATTTGATTATTTTTTTTTTAAGAAATAGTAAGAAATGTTTTTATTACGCTATATATTTTATTATAAAATTGTTACTAACAGTTTTCTATATATGTAATTACAGCTATAATTGTGTAATTTACCCTTCTTATCCGATATAATACTATAATAGGAATACACTACACACTCGGTTATAATCAATGTTCTGAAAATCGGTTCGAATTGGCCAATCGAATCGGTCGAATCGGAATCGTCAACAAACACGGTTCGGACAGAAGACAAAATTATCAAATTCAAGAACCAGAATTGAATCGTCGAACTGGTCAGGAATCGGTCGGTTTTTTAAATTTTGTCCAAAATGTTGTGTTTTGCCCACAAATCCAGAAGAACCCTTGCCTTCAGTCTTCACTCTTCAGTCTTTAGTTCTTCACCCAGACACCACTCTCGAGCCTCCACCCTCCAGTCCTCCACTCTCACCTCTCGCTCTCGTGGGAACGCCTCCGTCCAACCATTGCCGCCGTCGCAAGTTCCGTGGAAGTCACTCACCGTCGAAGTTCCTGGAGCCATCTTGGAGATTCGCACAGCTCTTTCCGTCGGGAAGTCAGCCGTGGAAATCACAACTACCACCACCACTCCTTGCCGTTGCGCAGTGTCTTCTTGCCGGTGCTAGCCTTATTCGACCTTTCCACCCCAACCACTATCCCTGTCGCCGCCAACTCTGCATTTTTTTCTGTCTTTCACTAATTCTAGGTATATATCTAATTTGTTGTAATAATAATTGTTGAAGCATGATTAATTGTTACTTTTAAATCTTGATGTTGATTGCTTGAAGCATGAATAATTATTGTTGATTAATTCTTTGGTGTTGGTGTTGATTAATTCTTTGGTGCTGATTGGTTAAAGCATTATTAACTATTAAGTGATTAATTGTTGAAAATCGAAACTAATTGTTTGAAGCATGATTAAATGATTAATTTTTTGTACTGATTGCTTGAAGCATGATTAATTGTTATAGTTTATTGTTAAAACTTTGATAATTGACTAGTTGTTAGGTGCTAAACCTTGTTGTTGAAGCATTGATTAGTTGATTAGTTGATTAGTGTTTATGAGAACATGCATGTTCAATAACCATTATAGAGTTTTCATATCACCTACAACATTTGTTGTCTGCATATGTTATAATATGAAATGAAATTTTGGCAAGAGACAATTTCTTTAGATGTCTGGTACCATTGATTTATATGACTTTCTTTGGTGATGGCCGTTTTCAGATGCAAGAACAAGAACCTTGGATAGTATTTTTTCAGGGAATATTTTTGCATTTGTTTTCCAACTATACAAAAACTTAGATTTAGGTTGCTGTACATAAAACAATCATTTTATCATTTTTATGAATTCATTATGATTTTGTCAAGGTATACTTCATTTTCATGGAGATTTCGTATTGTTATATCAGTCGAGAAATGCATTGTTTCTTTATCTTTGGAAGCCTTTATTCATTTATTTTCTTCCAGATAATCTTATCTAATGGAAGATGAATAGTAGAGTTTATGAATTAATTAATCGAATTTGAGTCTAAATTTGAGTAGACATATTCAATTAGTCAAATTTAAATTCCAATAAGCTCATAATTACTTAATTAGGTTGTGAGTCAGTTTAATTATATATAATTAATAATAATTATAAATTACTTATTGCAAATTTATGAGTCAATTTAATTGTATATAATTAATAATGATTATAAATTATTTATTATAAATTTGCAGTAAGTTATGACGGATTTTGATGATTGATGATAAATTTAAATTAATTAATTTTTGAATTTGTATTTGAATGAAATTTTTACATTTTAATTTATTAGTATTTTAATTTGAATGATATTTTAAAATTTATATTAAACTATAATTATATTTTAATGTATTTATTTATATTTTATTTATTATTTTATTATAAAATAATTTTTTCTATTTAATTACGATCAAATTGATTAAACTTATCAACTAATAAATTAGTAATTAAAACGATTTGACGATTGATTTAATTTTCAAAACCTTGGCATAACAAAAATAATTAGCTTAATTTGGTACCGAAACATTTACTAATAATTAGTAACTTTTAGTATTACATAAAAAATGCATTTCTAATCCAAACACTTTTGTTGGTAAAGTACTTTGAGTAGAACCAAAGGACAAGCAATGAAATCATTGAAATAAGCCAGCTTTATCTGATTCTAGATTCTACCAATTACAGAGCATCAAGCAAATTAAACTAGAAACCGTGCAGCACTTTACTTATCTTTCTTAACAGGGAATTAGATAGATACTTATAAATTACAGAAAGGTTAAAACTTAAAACAAAAAAATGAGTTAATAATTAAATTAATTTCTAAAAAATAGATTAATTATTTATTTATTTTTAAATAATTTTTTTAATTAAATTAATTTTTTAAAAATTTATAATCAATTATATTTGTTTTTTCATTAATTGGTTAAAAATTTCTGTCGATAATTATCCACATAAACAGCTAAAAACCTATTTTTTAAGGACTCATCAAATAAAGTAAATGATTAAATTAGCCCTTAAAAAATCATTCATTTTTTAAATTGGTTTTTGAAAGATTTTTCAAATCAAATTCGTCATTTAAAGATTTTAAATTAGTCATGTTAATCATTCGTTATTTGTTTGTTAATGGTGTCAAAATTTGTTAATATGACACATTAAGTGACATCTCAATATACACTTAGAAGTTTTAATTGACTATTAACATGATTAGTTTATGAAATTAGATAAAATCAACTCTAAATTAAAAAATTTCAATTCCTCAAGTTTTCTTCCTAATTAAGTTTTAATTTAATCTAATTTTATAAATTTATTATATTAATAATTAATTAAAACTTTTAAGTATGTATTAGAATATCATTTAATATATTACATTAACAAATTTTTACTCTATCGACAAATAAAATGATGAAAAGACTAATATAATTAATTTAAAATTTTAAAAAACAAATTTAATTTTAAAAAATTCTAAAATTAATTTAAAAATAATTTTTTTTAATAATTAATTTGACCAATTACTCTAAACAAATAGGGTAAAAAACCCAAATAAGCCAAGGAGAGCTCCAAATTACCCAAATCAGCCAAATCAAAAATCCATACCTGAATCCACCATGACGAATTATTATATAATTCGAATCAATAAGATTCGAATTATACTCTCACGTAATTCGAATTGATATAATTCGAATTATACACATGCAACAACATGAAGTAATTCGAAACAACTCGTCTCGAATTATACCTAACTAATTCGAATTTAGTTAATTCGAATTACTAGGAGAAGTGCACTTTAGAGAAGTTCGAATCTAGTTGATTCGAATTAGGTGAAAATAGATATGCATAGTAATTCGAATCAAGTTGATTCGAATTACAAGGGTTTCGGCTATAAAAGGAGTTCGAACCAAGTTCATTCGAATCACTTTCTCATTCTTCAACCCCACCAAATCCCAGAGAAAAAGACTAACGTTCGGTACGAGTAAGACCAGAGCGGCTTTTTTTGTCGATGGGGGACGATCCGGGAAGGCTGTATCGTTTGGATGGAGTAGCTCATATCGCCGGTGTGATCAACGACGAGGTTAGTGGTTTATGAAAGCGGTTTATGATAACGTTATTTGTTAATGGTTTTTGATAATGGTTTATATTACTATTAGTGGTTTAGGATAGTGGTTTAGGATAGTGGTGTAGGCTAGTGGTTTTTGTTAATGGTTTTTTATAGCGGTTTATTTAAGTGTTAGCGGTGTAAGCAAGTGGTTTAGGCCAGTAGTTTTTTTTAGTGGTATTTGAAATTGTTTTTTGTAAGCGGTTTGTGTTAATGGTTTTGGATAGTGGTTTTAGTGATGGTTAGCGGTTTGGGGTCGTGGTTTAGGTTGGTGGTGTAGGACAGTGGTTTTTGTTAATGGTTTTTTATAGCGGTTTATTTTAGTGTTAGCGGTTTAAGCAAGCGGTTTAGGCCAGTGGTTTTTGTTAGTGATTTTTGTACTCGGTTTTTGTTAACGGTTTTGGATAGTGGTTTCAGTGATAGTTAGCGGTTAATGGTAGTGGTTTATGATAAATGTGAAAATGCATCTGTTTTTGTTAATGGTATTTGCACGTGGTTTGAGTGAGCGGTTTGTGTATAAAATGTTGGTCGTTTGTTTCATATATCTTTTACCCATCACGATTTATTTTCTGGTTCCTTATGAAATATATTGTATATGTTAGCGGTTTGTGCATATGTTCTAATTATGCGGTTTATGTACTGGCCAGCCTCGTTGTTGCATATCCAGCGTTAGGCGGCAGTAGGGGATGCGTCTTGATGAGAGGTACGTTCCGTACTTGCAGATGGCCGGATTGTACCATCTTGCGAGACTGAACGACAGATGGTTCCGACTAGACGAGCCCCTAGTCAGCGCATTCGTCGAGAGGTGGCGGCCTGAGACGCACACCTTCCACATGCCATTCGGAGAGTGCACCATCACGCTTCAGGACGTCGCATACCAGCTGGGGTTGCCAGTCGACGGGGATTACGTTAGTGGCTGCCTGACAGACTTCTACCTTTACATTGAGGGTGGGAGACCTGCTTGGCAGTGGTTCCATGAGTTGCTCGGTGTTTTACCTCCCGAGAACCAGGTGCAGAAATTCGCAGTCAACTGCACCTGGTTTCAGGAGACATTTGCAGAGTGTCCAGACGGGGCTGATGAGGAGACAGTTAGGCGCTTTGCCCGGGCCTATATCATGATGTTATTGGGCACGCAGCTGTTTGCCGACAAGTCCGGCAATCGTATACACATCAGATGGCTACCTTATGTTGCTCGACTTGAGGAGATGGGTCGCTACAGTTGGGGGTCGGCGGCACTAGCATGGTTGTACAGGTGCATGTGCCGAGTCGCCAACAGACATGTGGTGAAGTTAGCAGGCCCTTTACAGTTACTACAGTCTTGGATCTTCTGGAGGTTTCCCACTTTTAGACCATCTGGGTATGATGAGATTAGCTGGCCCTTTGCCTCGAGGTACCGTTATTGTTTTGTACTATATATTCTTCTTGTATTTATTTTCGATTATGCAACCAATTTTTATGTTTCTCGTACGCAGATGGTCTGGTTACAATCCTGGGATTAGCAACAAGGGACCTCGGGTACAGATGGCTCGCATGAAGATCGACTTGTTACAGCCTCGGCAGGTAAGTACGCAGAACATATGTGTATCTGAAGTCATTGTTTCAGTTTATAGTGTCTAACATAAGCGTACAAACGTTTTTATTTTGATTTTTTTCAGTTCATATGGATGCCCTATAGCGCACTCGATGTCATACAGGTTGTCCATCCGGAGGTCTTGGAGCCTCGGCATACGATGTTATGGCGGTGCAGGATGTCCCTGATTTATTTTGCGGTTGTCGAGTGGCATCAGGTTGATAGAGTTTTACCTCAGTTTGGCGGCGTTCAGCCCACACCGTCTCCCGACCTGAACATCGACTTCTTGATGTCGAAGGACGGGAGAGGAGGTGACCATTGGTTCCCGGCACAGTACGCTGAGTGGCATCTTCACTAGCAGGAGCGTGCGGAGCACATTCTACAGTTTGACATCGTGCCTGACCCCGGTCCGTCACATGATTTCTTGACATGGTGGTATCAGCACAGAAAGAGGTTTTTGTCGCCGGAGATGTTATTGGGGGATCCGAGAGGTATTCCTATTCCAGATGAGGTGACGCAGAGGGGTGCAGGCCGACTTCCAGATATGGACCGGGTCGAGGATGTTCCTGACAGACGTCGTATTGAGCGGAGAGCACGAGTTGGGACACGTCGTAGCCAGCGTGAGTGGAACTGGGTGGATCGGGCTATGGATGACGTCCACGACCCAGTTAGACCCTAATGAGACCCTGTACGTACCAAGAGAGAATGAACCTGTCGGAGTCGTCTCAGCAACGGTGTACTCCGAGTTATCCCTGACGTAAACAGTCACCGTGAAGCACCTGGCTGTCTTCAGGTTGGCCTCGATACACTTTGCTAGGTATTGACTGAATTGTTGTCCAGTACCAATCTGAGCCTCGGCCTCCCTACCCTTACGGACAAATAGCTCAGCTAGCATTCCGTGTGTGGCCTTTACCAGCGAGCAAACAGGGAGATTTCTTACCCCCTTCAGGATTGAGTTGACACATTCTGAAATATTGGTCGTCATGTGCCCGAACCTCCGACCCTCATCACAGTACTGTGTCCACAACGAATACTCAATTCGGTTCGCCCAGTCACACATTGCCGGATTCTCAGAGCGCAGAATGTCAAACCAGTAGTCGAACTCCACTTCGGTCTTGGCATATGCGGCGTTAACAAGAAGCCTCCGGGCATCTTTTCCCTTGAACGTCAAGGCAAAATTCGCTGCAACGTGTCGAATGCAGAACGCCTGGTACGCAGCCGGGGGTAGCCATCCCCCATCCGGGGCCTCGAGGGCTGCCTTGATGCCGTTATGCCTATCTGAAATAACTAACAGACCCGGCTGAGGTGTCACGTGCTCACGGAGGTGGGAAAGAAAGAAAGACCATGACTCAGCATTCTCACCCTCAACTAGTGCAAATGCCACGGGGAGGATGTTCGAGTTTCCGTCCTGTGCAATGGCGACTAGCAACGTTCCCCCATACTTCCCATATAGATGGGTGCCATCAATACTGACCAAAGGCTTGCAATGACGGAATGCCTGAATACAAGGGGGGAAAGTCCAGAACAGCCTATGAAAATAAATCTGAGACTCGTCAACCTGTCCCCCAACTAGAACAGGGCAAGTCCTGATGACGGCTACAGTGCCAGGCATCGTCAGCTGAACTCCTAAAACCCACCTAGGGAGCTCATTGTACGACTCGTCCCAGTCCCCATATATGACGGCAACGGCCTTCTGCTTCGCCATCCATACCCTCCTGTACGTTGGCCTGAACCCAAAGTGTGCGGCCGTGGCATTTTGAAGCACCTTGATGTTCACAGCTGCATCAGCCCTAACCATCGGCATAATGAAAGTGGATATGATATGGTAGTCCAGACTCCTATGGTCGCTGGAGATGGAGCTGGCGAGACATGTATGCGGTCCGTTGTATCGCTTCACTTCCCAGATACCCTTCCGCTGTCGGAGACTCAACCGAATCAGCCATGTGCAACCATTCCCAAACTCAGAACACTTTCCCACATACCTGCGGTAGTCAGACTCAACGACCTTGTACTGGACCCCTCGGCGGATACTGTACGTCTTCACACTCAACAGCGCCTCATCTTTATCCTGAAATTGTTGGCCAACCTGGAACTCGTTCATACCGGCAGACCCCTCGGTATCTCTAGTGCCATATCCTGAGGGCTGCAGAGCATTTTCGTTCTGCCGCATGGCATCCAGGTCCAACGAGAAAAAATGGGGTGGATACTGCTGTGTGCCAGAACTAGATCCACCTGTAGCCCTTCTCGGAACAGTAGTTCCAACATCATCGCCGCTTTCATCAGCAATCATATCCGGCTCCACGTCATCGTCATCTGGATCCTCAAACAAACCATCACCTACACCAGCCGGTGTGGGACAATGTACCTCGGTGGGAATATGTTCCCCATACCGAACCTCGTCTCCAACATTGCCGCTCAGATCAACGGCAAACGAAGGGGACGCAACAGGCTGCATCGGTGGCTCATACACAGGAGCAGAGGATGAAGCAACAGCAGGTCTCGAGCTCGAGCCGGCAACCGCGGCTATAGTATTGGCATTCCGGTTCGAACCACCCGAGCTAGATACCACATCAACCAACTTTGCCAACAACTCTGGTGTCCTTACCTCGGGAAACTGCCTACGACAAAGAAACATAACCTGCAAGTCCTCGTCACTACCGATTGTGGAACAATCAAACTTCACGGTGTCATGGAGCACCGCTGTTGGAATGCGGTAGAAAAACTTCTTGACCCTTTTAACTCCTTCAAGACCAAGCTTCTCCAGCACAGAGCTAACAAGAGCATCGTAGGTGGTTGTTGGCGTCACGATAATACATAGGGGATCCTTATCAGTGAACTTCACGCCGGACCGAGTTTTTCTCTTAATCGACCCTCTGTAATGTACCAGAACTAGGAAACTCTCCTCACTAGCCATCTCCCCTCTTTGTTGAGAGCATCATGAGTTCACAGCATATATATACAGCTCTGGTTCGCACTATATATATATAATTCGAAACAAATTGTTTCGAATTATGTTGTATCACAAGCTAACCTAGTAATTCGAATTAACTAAATTCGAATTAGTTAAGTATAATTCGAAACAAGTTGTTTCGAATTACGTTATTTTGTTTCCTCCCTAGTAATTCGAATTAATTCAATTCGAATTACGTTAAATCATTGCATGCACATAATTCGAATTATATCAATTCGAATTACTTGATAGTGTAATTCGAATCTTATTAATTCGAATTATATAATAATTCCTCCTGGTGGATTCTGGTGTTGATTTTTGATTTGGCTGATTTGGGTAATTTGGAGCTCTCCTTGACTTATTTAAGTTTTTTACCCAAACAAATATATACCATGAAATACTAGGTTCATTTTTTTAGTTATTGTAAAAAACCTGGTGTAATGCCTCAATATTGGAAGTGAGGATGTTTTGCAAAATTATTGGCGGCGGGACAATTCGCACTCTGCGAATTGTCAGGAGCAGATTCTGCCTGCCACAGCCATGAGGACAATACGCAAAGGGCGGATTGTAATTTTATAATATTTAAGGGACAATACACAGTCTGCGTATTGTGTGTTTTAATATTAAAGGGACAATACACAGTCTGCGTATTGTCAATACACAGACTGCGTATTGTCAATCCACAGACTGCGAATTGCAAAAACACAAATTGCGTATTGTTAATCCGCAAATTGCGTATTGTATTTTCGTAAATAAAAAATTATAATTGAAGTACTATAAAAGGAGGAACGGTATTAGGTTGATTGAGTGTGAGAGTGTTTTATTTTTTTTGAGAATGTAAGAGTATAAAAATGGAGAGAGGTATTAGTTTGAAAATGTATTATAATGGTCAAATCTTTCCCCAAACATCTGAAGGTGTGAGTTTTGTTTGTGAGAATCCACGTGATATTGTTATTCCTTTTGCAATAACATACGAGGAATTTAAGAGTATACTTTGTCAATGTGGTGATAATCAAGTATTAAAGAGAGTCGTTAATATTTTTTATAGACAGCCTGTTTTAGTGTTCGGTGGTTTCGTTCAGTTTCAAATGATGAGTGTGGTTGACGAAGGAAGTATGCAAGGAATGTTTTCGATCTACCAACAAACACGAGCACAAGTGTCTATTCTCGAATTGTATGTTGAGTTTGAAGAATTAGTTGAGGTTGATTTACCGGAGGCTAACATCGACTGGACTGTTTATAACAGTGAAAGCGAAGAGGAATTTGAGGGCACCTACCATATTGTTGGTCCAACTGAAGAAGTGGGTGAAGATGATATAATAGTTGAGTCTAACGTAGCAGATGTGGCAAATGCACTGGCGAGCCAATATCCATCTAGAGAGCCTTCTTTCATGCACGCCTTGGATGTAGACGCTATGAATGCACCAGAATTTCCTGAATATATCAATTCAAGTAAGCAGTTATTATTATTATTATTATTATTATTATTATTATTATTATTATTATTATTATTATTATTATTATTATTATTATTGAATTGTAAAGCAATAGTTAGAATTATTTGTTGTTGTTATTGCTGTAGATCCTGTTGTTGTTTCGGACGGTGAATTTGTTGTTGGCATGGAATTTAGTTCTAGAGAGACTGTTATTGCAGCAATTAAAGATTATACCATTCGCAGGGGAGTGGATTACCGGGTGTGTGAATCTGAGCCAACGACTTTTTATGCTAAGTGTGTACAATACGGAAGAAGTTGCGATTGGCTTATTAGAGCTAGTCTTATTAAGAGAAAGTTTTGTTGGGTTGTAAGGCGATACAATGGTAGTCACACATGCACTAGAACTAGAATTTCTCAAGATCATGCCAAGCTAAATTCAGACATGATTGCAGAGGTGATAAAGCCATTGGTTGAAGCTGATCCATCTTTGAAAGTGAAATCAATAATTGCTGAAGTGCAGTCAAAATTCAATTATACGACAAGTTACCGCAAAGCATGGCTCGCGAAGCAAAAGACAATTGCAAACATTTTTGGTGGTTGGGAAGCTTCTTATGAAGCTTTGCCGTCGTGGTTTGAAGCAATGGTACAAAAAGATCCATCAGCAGCAGTCGAGATTGAAACTGCACCAGCATACCAAGGGGATGAGGTAGTCCATGATGTAAGGATACTGACGCGGGTATTTTGGAGCTTTTATCCTTGCATCAGAGCATTTAGGAGCTGCAAGCCAATCGTACAGGTGGATGGGACACATCTGTACGGGAAATATAAAGGAGCTCTACTAGTTGCAGTTTCTCAGGATGGCAATGGCAATATTGTGCCTCTTGCATTTGCCGTTGTTGAGGGTGAGACTTCTGATGCATGGCACTTCTTTCTTACTCATTTACGCACACATGTGGTGACTCGAGATGGTGTTGGGCTTATCTCTGATCGTCACGACTCTATTACCTCAGCAATAGCTCGTAGTAATGGATCATGGGAACCTCCAAGAGCTATCCGAATGTTTTGTGTTAGGCACATAGCATCCAACTTTTTGAGGAATTTCAAGGCACCGTATTTACAGAAGCTGATAGTCAATATGGGTACGTAGATTATTGTGAAACTAAGGCGTATTTGTTTTTACCAGGCATATAGCATCCATTTTATTGATTTTGTTTTGTTGGTTATTTACAGGCTATTGTAGGACTGTGCATGAATTTAATGTGCAGTATGCAAGATTACGTGAACGTGGTGAGGCTTACACGCGATGGCTTGATCGAATTCCACGACAGCAATTTGCTTTGGCATTTGATAATGGATACCGTTGGGGTCATATGACCACAAACCTAGTGGAGTGCATCAACGGAGTACTGAAGGGAGCTCGAAATCTTCCTATCACGTCACTTGTGAAGGCAACTTTTTATAGGCTAAATGAGTTGTTCACTAGGAAGAGGGCTGAGGCTGAGGTTCGAAGGAATGCAGGACATGTATTTTCTGAATATGCTAGCAACAAACTGCAATCAAATCAGCAAGCAGCAGGAAACATACAGGTTAACCTATTTGACAGGCAAAATGAGATCTTTGAGGTACGTGAGATGCCCATTGGTATCGAGTATGCTGTGAATCTCCGTCAACGGTATTGTGATTGTGGTGAGTTTCAGACAGATCGAATCCCATGTCGCCATGTCTTTGCGTGTTGTGCGAACCAACGACTTGATTGGCAACAATACGTTCATGAGGTCTATAGGATGGATGAGATAAGAAAGGTGTATAGAGCACGGTTTAAGCCATTAGGAAATCCAGCAACATGGCCGGTGTATCAAGGACCAAGACACATACCTAATCCGCACTTAAAGCGGGTTTCCAAAGGGCGTCCCAAAATAACCCGCTTCTTGAATGAAATGGATATGCGTGATATGCGTGGTCCTAGGCGTTGTAGGCTTTGTGGAGGCGAAGGCCACAGTCGAAGTAGATGCCCCCATCGTGCAGGGCCTAGTGCTGGTGGATCTGCACCTATGTCTTAGTGCATTTGGTTTTTCCTTCATTAGGAATTGGATTTAAATACTACATCAATTGTATTAAATACTACTTTATGAAATCCCTGTGTGTTCGAATTTGATGTGAATTTATAAAATTCATAACAATTACAATTGTGGTCTTAAATTAAAAGATAAATAACAATTATTTGCTAAATGTCTTTTTCACAAATTTAGTACATTTTTTAACTGCCTTCTTGATTGTGGAAGGGGTATATCTACTTGCACTTCTACGTGTTGGCTCAATCCTCAGATTATACCCTTTACCATGAATATCTGGAGTATCCGCCATATCCGCACCTACCGCACCACCTATATGACATAAAAATCACAATAATAAATATATCACAATAATAAATATATCACAAGAAAACACTAATATATCCCAATAACGAATACAAAAATATATCACAATCATACACTAATAAACCATAGTAATGAATACAATAGTATATTATTACCTGCATCGTCATCACCATCGCTGTCACTATCACTATCATCCTCGCCAACATTATCATCTTCAGCCATGGGTGCCTGCACCTGAGGAAAATCAACAGCATTACTAAACCCAATCCCTCTGGCGACACTCTGGATCGAATCACTCTGAATCGAGTCAATAGACCTTCTAGCTCCAGAGCGTGGAGAGGGGCTACGACGTCGTACTTGCGAATCAACAGATGACCGACCACAAACAATTTGAGGTGATTGTCTACTACACTGCGGAGCCTGCTCGTTAATTTCAGGAGGTTGCGGCTGAAATTGTTGCACTTGCAGTTGAGGGTCCAACAACTCATTTACCCATTGCGACGTGTCTGTTTCAGGTGCCCACCGATACAACTGACGATTTGAAGATTGCTCAGCTGTGTCCCTCTGCTGTGACATGGCAGGTCGATAATATGCTTGATATGGTGGCATCTGTAATGAATGTGAGTCATCAAATAACTGACTAAAGAATGAGACTCCAGGCTCAGTGTACGGTTGTGTGTACGGGTACTGGTATGGGTGCATCATAGGCTGTGGTTGTGGCTCTGGCTGTGGTTGAGGCTGTGGCTGAGGCTGTGGCTGTGGCTGTGGCTGTGGCTGTGGCTGTGGAACATAACCATTTAAATGCAGGTGAGCTCCATATTCGTCATTATACCATTGCATATACGCTTCAGATGCTTCATAGTGCACTACGGGATCACCGACCAGAACAGAGGTCAAACGGTTTGTCCACATCATAATGTATGCATAATGCTCATCTCTCCAATCTTTGTTCTTTGGTCCAGTCAGGACCATGTTGTGAGCTTCTGCAAGCACCATCGGTTGACTAGGAACTTCCTGCTGTAAACCAAATTGTCTTTTGACCCTATCTGATGCATGCCATTCAATGCACTCAAATGATATCAGTGGCACAGTTGCACTCCACATTAAGCGATGTTGCAAGATTTCATTAGGAACTACAATGTTTTCCATACGTTCATGGCTGTACGGGTTCCACACAAACTGCAATCGCATAACAAAACAAACGTATAAACATAACTACAAAACAATGCACAATAATAATAAAACTAACAAATGTAATAAAAAAACTTACCCCATCTGCAGGAATATCATCTATTAACTGCCTAATATGCGAGATGGTCCACTTTTTATAGCCATGAAATTGCGAGCTCCAAGCAATCCAGCTAAAATAAAATGAAACTATATTATACTAAACCTATACATGTAAATCATATATTTGAACAATGCATACTAAATAATTCATAGTAACATGTTATATTAACATTAGTAACCTTACCTGCACGCAAGCGGAAAGCTTGGTTGCGATCGCACAGGTGCTAGGAACGGTAACCGTTCCCAAGCCCATACACAAAGCAGCGCCAATGGACCATCCACATCTTTACAATTATAACGTGATGCCCGACATAGTGTCCTATACAAATGTGCCAGGCAAGCTGAACCCCAACTAAAGTCCCTAATCTCAGCAAAATTACGGAGCAAAGGCAAGAACTTCCAGTGGATTGTCATTCCGGACTTGTCACAAAATAAATTTGTGCCGAACAACAATAATATATGAATCTTTACGTACATTTGCCTGCCCAAGGCGGTATCCAACTGCATGCGCCGCTTTAGGGTGCGGAGCCATGCAAGTTTGACACCGCTTCCTTTGTGATCAGCTGCAGTAGGTACTGTCGCAAATTGTATCATGAATTCATTTTCGAGGCTACTACTACTGCTATCTGTCAATCCTGACACCGGTAAACCATCCGTGGGGAGTCCAAAAATCATTGCAACATCTTCCAAGGTAATCGTGCATTCACCGTATGGAAGGTGGAATGTGTGAGTTTCCGGGCGCCATCTTTCAATCAAGGCATTGATAAGTGCATTGTGCAAAGTAAGTTTTCCTAGTATCTGAGATATGTGATAAAATCCACTATCCCGTAACTCGATTTCAACTCGGGGATCATACACATCTTGGTGGAGATATCTTGATCCCAAATCTCTTGAATTCTGAAACAAAATAAGAAATATAATGAGTATCAAAAACAAAAACAACAACAACAATAAGAACAATAATAATAATAAATGAACAAAGATAAAAAATAATTACATATGGTGGACGATCCAGATATTCAACAATATGATCTTCAGGACGCGTAACGTCACGAACCATATTCTGCGTTTATTTTTTCCTGAAAAAAATATATTATATAAACTTTATTAGTCTGAATTTAAATATTCATATTTAAATTAAATTTGAATTTAAAAAATTAACTCTTATTTAAATTTATTATATTTAGATATTTATAAAAATATCAAATATCTGTAACATATTTAAAATATATTTAAATTAAAAAATATTTTATATCAAACTTAAATATATATTTAAATACATATTAAATTAACAATTAAAAATATTTTCAATTTAAATATATATTATGACTATAAATATATTCAAATTCAAAGTTAGATATATAGTTAAATTTGAAACATGTTTAATTTATATCTAAATTTAAATTATTAAAATATATATTTACTCAATTTTAAATAAATACCGAAAACCAACCAAAATGTAATTAACGACATTTTTTGGACTGTATTTTATTTCAAAAAATATATAATTTTAAATTATAAATATGTATTTTCATACTTTCAAATTTTATTTAAATTTAAATTTAAATATTTAATTAAAGCCAAAATATATTTACAGTCAGATTTTAAGGTAGATTTAAATATAAATTTAAATTTTAAATATATTCAAATTCAAATTTAAATTTATAATCAGAACCAACGTAAATTTAAAGTCAAATTTAAATACATATTTAAATTTAAAATATATTTAAATTTAAATTATAAATATATATTTACATATGTTTAAATTTAAATTTAATTTTATAAACAAAGCTAAAATATAGTAACGTCAAATTTATTTATATACATAAATTCAAAATATATTTAAATTCAAATATTAATATAAAATTAAAACTGAAACATATTTAAATATTTATTTAAATTTAAACTTTCTAACATATAAATTAAATTCACAATTATATTTTATTTTCTGATTTAAATAGCCTAACTAAAATATTAAATTTAAATTTAAAATATATTTAATTAGTAATAATTACTAATTAATATCATCATCATTCATCTAAATATATAATAAAGGTATAATTTTTATTTATATATTTTTTTAACTACTAATAAATAAATACTATTTAATTTAAATAATAACTATATATATTATTATCACATTATCTCTATTTCAAATAAAAAAAACACACAGTTAATCTACTAATTATATTAATAATATTTAAATAACTTACTTGTTAAAACTTGAAGAAACAATAAATTTGGCAAATGAAGATGAAGTCTCTGCAGGGGGAAGCATGGAAGGATAGAACTGAAGAAGTATTAAAGAGTAGAAGGAAATGAACGTTTGAAATTGTGGTTGTCTCTGAAAATGTTTGTAAATTGGGGAAGCTCGTGTACATTGACGAGAGAGAGACAGTCAAACATCACCTTATTCACGGGCTTGCAGTTCTTTGACGCGTGTCGACCATGCACGCAATACGGGTTTTGCGTATTGTAGGGGAATACGCACTTTGCGTATTGTGCTTCCCAAAGAACGCGCCCCCAGACCCCTGTTAAACACCATTTTCTCTAATATTCTCGTAAATCTCACTCTCTTCATCAATAATGAAATAAAAAATCCGAAATACTAAGGTAATTAAACTTTCCCAAATAAACATCACTCACTCACTGAACGGGGTCCCCACACTCTGCAAGTTTGGTGTAACCGAAGTTGATGTTTTGAGGCCACTGGCGAGGGACGCTTTTGATCTCACAAACGATGAATCTCTGACATTCTTTCTGATTTCATCCACTACGCAGAACATGATAACGATTATATTGCGCAGTTACACGTGGCCTTGTATTACACTTTGTTACTTTACTAATCTTGATTTGAGAAACTTTTCCAGTTAAGAAATTAAGTAATTAACAACAATCAATCTCATTCTCCTGTTATAATTCCTTGACAAATTTAGGTAAATTCATACTAGTGATTTTACTAAATTAAGGCGTAATTTCACACTCGTTAAATATTTATAAAAAGTATTTATGAATTAGTTATTAAAATAATTTTACACACGTTTGAGAATATTGTCTTTTTTATAAAATCGTTTTTCTTGTTATATTAAAATATTTTTTAAAAGTCAACAAAAAATTAAATTCAAAATCTTTTGAATATAAAAATTTAGTTAATATTATTCAAAAAAATAAATTAATAAAAAATATAAATAATTATATCTCTAACAATTTTAATATTTTAAATTTTACTATTTTATCCATCAAAACATAAATTTAAACTAATAAAAAATATATATACTTCAAACTTTATGACTTTATCTATCAAAACATGTCATAAATTAAAAAATATCCATTCAATATTCTTATTAAACATATTTGGTTTTTATCTTCAACGGGGGATATTGCTTTAGCTGTTTAGCATTCCCCTCATTGATTGATTTTGGGATCTACAGTTTGGCAAATCGGCATGTATACACCCACAAGACAAGGATTAATCTTGATAAACATTCATAGCACCAACCGTGGACCCATCAAGATTGGACCCTTTTTTTTTTCTTTCAAGAAATTGGAAACAACTGCTACTACTATAGGCGATTGGTTGATCGGTTGATCCATACACATCCATAATTAATTATTAATTAGTTATTAATTATAGCTTGCAAGTTGCAACCAATCAAAATCATTATTTAATTTCCGATGCGAAAAGTGTATTATACAATTGCAATTACAGCTCTACCACTGAAATTTTGATCAGCACCGACCTTTATTTCTCTCTTGATTTGATCGACTGATATTCAGATTGATTAGTTTTGTAATTTTATTTTATTAATTTCACAATTAAATTTAAAATTTGATGAGATTAAAGTTCTAGTTCCCGACAATTGTAATCAATTTTGAAAAAGTACACTTCTACAAACCTTTATAATTTTTACTTAGCCAAATAATACATATCTAATCTATCATAATTCATTCTTCTTGCTCTTTTTGAGAAATTGTGCGAAATTAAAAAACGATATCATACCACAAAATTTAGATAATCACCCGAAGAACATCAAGAATAAAAATAATATTACAGAAGGTAGATTTTTATTGAACAAATTATGATGATACACTAAGAAAAAAAAAACAGAACATAGATGCATATTAATTAAAACTATGTATAATACCGAATACAAAAGTCTCATGCTAATTTATAAAAACACTATGAAGAGCACAAAATTAAATTCTTGTATTGTTTGGATGAGAATGATTTGAATGATAGTGATAATTACCTCGTTCATCTATAATAATGATACTAAAAAGCAAACATGGTGATGAATCCAAGAAAAAGGGGCAGCAGAAAAGGGATGATGAAGCTACTCCTATGGTGGATATGGCTTGCTCCGTTGAAATTCTCATCCACCGGGTACAAGTTCCCCGGAGGCCCTGTTATGTATATGAATGATGATGGTGGTGGAGGGCAGTATGATGAGGAGGGTGATTTCTTTGGAGATGGCGGCGGCGGAGGCGGAGGAATCGCAGGCGGTGGCGGTGATGGATACACAGTTCCCCCTGTTCCACATGGTGTGCACTTCTCATCGCCAATAAGCTTTCTTGATTCAAGTGCGTTGGTTGCATGAACATGAACAAGAACAAGGATCAAACTAAGGATCATTGTTGGTGCCTTAATTATATTATTATGCATTTTTATTAACATGATGATATGGGAAATTCACAATTTTCTCCTTTTTCTAAAGGGTTGTGTTTGTGATTAATGTTGCTACTTTGTATGAGGATCAATCAAGTTATTGAGATTTGAAGAAGTTAAAGGAGAGAGTTTGGGAGAATTGAGGGGAAGGGGATTTTCAATATTTGTCACGTTAGGTGCATGGAAACTATAAAAAGGAACAAGTATTGGTTAATGCTTAGTGATGGAGTGTTTCTCTAGATTAGTGAACAGAGTAGATTCATGTTGGACTTTCTTTATATTTTGTGCCATATAATTTTATAATTACATTTTTGTATTTTAATTTTAAATGTTTAAATAATATTTTTCTTATAATAATAATAATAAAAAAAAGAAGAAAGTGAGACTCTGCACTTACTTGACTCTTTCTCTTCTTGGGGTCTAAGTAACTTCTGGTATAAGGGAAGCTCAACGGCCATGTGATTTTTGTATTGTCTGGTGGCATGGACTAAACCCCCGATTATGCTGTTACTAAAATTAAAATAACGATTTTTATTGTTAAACAATATTTTTTAAAAGGTGTTGCCTAAAAGAAAATATTACCAAAATATAAAAAAAATGTAATTTTAAGAGAAAACATAGAAGAAAAATATTTTTTTAACAGCATAAATAATAAATTAAAAAAGAAATTAATTTTAATTTTAAAAATTAAATTTTGAATTAATTAAGTTTAATCATAATTTTAAATTTTTTATTTTAATTTTTGTCGCAACCATCGCTCTCTCGTAATCCTGTGCTACTAACGCCGCTGTTGTATCGCGATTTCAGTGCCTCTACAGCTGCTGTCTTGTTATTTGTTTCTTATCAACTAATTCGAATGTTCATTTTACTATGTATGGAAGGTTCTTTTCATTCTATCGTGGATGTTTATTTGGGTATACCACTGCTATTTTACTTGATTCTGCATGCACATGCATCGCAAGATGTTCATTTTACTATATATGCGGATGGTTCTTTTCAATAAGATGTAGATGTTTATTTGAGTCACATACCATTTGGGTGAATGAAGTAAAACGGTATGTGATAGAAGTGACGAATACACAACACAACAGCATGAAAACAAGGACAGAGGAACAAGGCCTCTGGCCCGGTGACGGTGCGATGTCATGGACCAGAGAAGAAGACACACAGCAGCAACGCCACTTACAAGAAGAATAGGGGCAGCGCGATACATAAGAGAAGAAGGTGCAGCGGTGGCGTCGAGAGTTGGGGGCACAACGTAGGAAAAAAGAAGGTGCAATGGTGGCGCGCGATGCATGGGAGAAGAAGGAGCAGTGGCGGTGCAACGCGGTGCTTCTTCAGATGATAGCGGCGGCAGTGAAGTGCATTGGTGACGGCGTGACACAAAAGGAAAAGTGAAGTGACTGCAATAAAAAGAGAAAAAGGTGAAAGGTGAGAAGTTAAGGCTGTGGTGGATAAATGGGATGGAATGTCTTTTATTTTAATTAACAAAGAATGTAACTCATTGTTTACATTGTTCGTACCCCATTGTCTACCTAGTAGAATTTTAACTTTAATTTTAACAATACTTGCAAAACATAATCACCATAACTACCATAATATAGTCATACATATGTATGTGTATGAGATTCTAGTATGACTATGTTTCGGTGATTATGGTCTTTTAATATTAAAACTTTTTTATAGTTAAACAACAATTTTTAAAAAATGTTACTAAAAAAATATATTATCAAAATATAAAAAAAATCAATTTTAACCACACTTATATAACTACCATAACATAAATATATTAGAATTAAAAATATTATTTATATACTAAAATTAACTATCAAAAATAATTACTGTATATTTGTACTCGAATAAATATTATTTAACTTATTTTTAATTAAAATTTTATATTTTAACATATATTTTATATTAATTACTAATTTTAATAGCTGATTTTAATTTATATCTAATATATAATTGTACTAAATACGCATATATATATATATATATATATATATATATATATATATATATATATATATATATATATATATTCGATCATTAAAATTGATGTCGGCCATTTTGGATGGTTAAGTCGAGATTTTTAAAATTTTAATGCTCCATCACGCTCTCATTTAATGTTAAGGTCTAATAAAAGTTAAGGGGTTTATTGGTTTAAGCATTTTTATTTTTATTTTTATTTTTTATTTTTAATAAAAATAAAAATAAAATATAAAAATATAATTGATTAAATACTTTAAAAATATTTTTAACGAAAACGTTTTTATGAAAATAGAACAAAGTTAAAAACACTATTTTGATGTTTTCAATTTTTTCAGTTTTAATTTTTGAAAATGATTTTAAACCAAAACACGGTGTTTCTGGTTTTAGAACAAAGATTTAAATCTCTCGTTTTTATATGTTTTTGTACGCTACATTCATTAATCATTCAGTGTATGTCACTCGTTTTTTTCCGTTTTTTTTATGCGTTTTGTTGTTGGAATATTCATTATTTATTTTTAATTTATACATACATCTTTTGAAACGATGAATTTATTTTTTTTTATTTCATTTGAGTCTTTCGATTTTTTATTTTAGCCTTAATTTTTGTAGTTCTAATTAGAATTAAAATATGTATTTATTAAGTTTTTTATTTTTTTTTGTGACAGTTTTTTATTTTATTTAGTATTGAGTATGTACTCTTCAAATTAACGTGTATTTATTAAATTTTTTTATTTTTGACATTTATTTTTCAGATTTAAAAAAATAATTTTGTTATAAAAATAAATTTTAAATCGATAATCAATTATTAAAGTATTGTTAATTAAAAAGAATATATAAAAACTTAAAAATATTGACAAGAAATTGGCTTTTTGCTTTAAATTTTTTTAACTTTAATATTTATTTATTTATTATTTTATTAATAAATTATTTGTTAAAAAATTATTACATCAATAAATTTGATATTAATTAATTAATTTTAGTTTCGATTTTTTGTTTCAATTAGTATTTTTTTATTATTATATAGTGCAATAGGAAATATAAAACTAACTATATATATATATATAAGAAATACAAATTTTTCTAAAATAGTAATTTATTTCATATTGATACCTACCATATAAAAATTAATTGTTAATTTAATAAAAAAATTAAATAATGAAAATCATATATTTAATAAAAATATAATTTTATGATTTTAAACTATTAAAAATATATTTTAAAAATAAACCAACCAAACTTATTTTTATTATTTTTAATACTTCAAAATAAATCTTCTTTTCACAAATCAATTGTGTTTTCTAAAATACGAAAAATTTAAAATAAAATTATTTAAAAAAAATAAAAACAAAAAACACAAACTTTCACGAATCAATGAGCCCTAATATTTTCATCTTTGCATGAAAAGAACAGAAGTGAAATCATATTTTGTTAAATAATGCTATACGATTCCTTTTCTTGGTGAACATTATTTTGTGAACCCCCCCCCCCCCCCCCTCTCTCCCCTCCTTTTTTTTTTTGGTGAAGCATTAATTTCATAAGATGTATGATGGAACCTGATGGCTGTTCTGCATGTTGCCACATGATCATAGCTCAATATATATATATTGCCAATCATTGTCCCGAAGATTCTTAAATTTCTAGCATAATCTTTCATTTTCAAAATTGTTCTTAGTCCCTTTGAATAGTATTTGAAATCAAAGTCTAGTTTACTTATATAGTTTATATACATTATACATGACCAATACAATCTACACAAATATTTAAAAAATAGAAAAGAAAAGAAAAAAGTAATTGCTAATTAAGGATGAGTTGTTAGCTAGTCACCAATCTATATATTCACATGTATTTGATTCTAATATGAAGAATTGACGCGTATGACATATGCTAGTGTTACATAATTATAATTATAATTATAATTATAATACACAACATGATAACAAAATACAACTTGGCATGCCTTGTTTTTGTAGGGCTTATCCCTTCTCATATGTGATATGTCCTATTTTCTAATCCTAATCAATGGCCTCAATAATATGTTCACTATCTTGGACTATTCTGATTTTTTGGCCTTTTGAGTCATCAACGTCACACTACACTTGCTAACTATTATATTTTTATTTTTTATTTTTCTTTTTGCAACTCTTATTTTAGTTTCTTCACTTCCTCACTCTTTCTTTTGGAGCTTTTGACAAGTGTTCAAAACCATGTTGGATAGCACAATGCCCACCATTTTCGTTAGGAACATATTACTAGTCTCTAAGGTTTTCTTTTTTACTATTATTGAAAACCGACAAAATTAAATTTAATCAATTTCAAAATTGCAATAATAATCCTATCTGCCTCAAACATCATGAATTATTCCTCTACTTTTTTCAGGAGTGGATCTTTTCTAGTAGAAAAAAAAATTGGATGGTATTCAGTGTTTAATTTCATTATTCATTATTTTCTATTTCCTATTTAATTTTGGTTCTACTTATAAAATTAAAAGTGAGAGATCACATTTTATTCTCTCAAGTATTAAAAAAAATAGAGAGGATTCATTTCCACTTTTTCCTTTCCGAGGCTGAAATTCAATGTAATATTTCTTATTATATTTGTGTATAAAATAGCCACTATCCACTTAGTAAGAATATAATATTTCTCATATCATTTCTCTTGCTTGTAAGACATATTTCTCCGCAGTTGGCATAACTCATCTCAATCACGGTTCTAAGAACCAGAATAAATCAACCAGTTCAATTAGGTTAATTAAAAATTAAAAATTAAATTAATTCGATTTCGAGTAAAATAATGATCGTAAGCGAGACAATAAAAAGAACTAAAAAAATCTATTTAAAAACTGATATAAATTTTAAATATTCGTGATATAAAAAGATCAAATATTATTTAAAAATTATTATTTAATATTTTATATTATTCAATTTAATTTAATTTAATTTAATTTTAAATAAAATAATGATCTAAGCGAGACAATTAAAAAAGTAAAAAAAAATCTATTAAAAAATTATTAAATCTGAATTTAAATCCTCAAAATTTTAAATTTTTACTTTAAAAAATAAAGTGTAATTTTCTATCATTAAATAGTTTTTTTTATATTTATTTTTGGTCTCACTTTTAAAATAAATGATAAAAAATTATATTTTATTCTCTAAAATAAAATTCAAAATTTAAAAAATCTAAATTCGTTAAACCTATTGAATCAGGACCATCTTAAAATAATAAAATACAAAAAATTCTATTTTATATAAATAATTATTTTATTATATTAGATTCAATTCTAATTGAATCTTTACTTTTAAATCTTGGTTATTACTTATTAGTTGTTACATTATATAACTAAGATAACTAATTCGATTTTTAGAACCCTGTTTTCAATTCTTGGTTATTAGTTGTTACATTATATTAAACTAAATAATTGATTCTTTATTATTAGACAAAATATCAAATGTGTCTGCCTCATCCAATAATAATCATCATAATAATTACAGAGTCAACTTAATATTAAAAAAAGTAAGAAATTATTTACTAAGTAATGGACAACCACTTTCCCAATTAATTAAAGAATAAAATGGCAAATTGCATTCCTCCACCACAGATACAAACTAAACAAGGGTGCTGTTAGTCACCACTACTGATCACTCAGTTGTCTTCAAAAGGGAACAACAATTTTCTACTTTGTCTATGTAGACATCACATATATAGATTAAGTCATCGCTAAGGAACTTTGAATTGCATTGCACTTTATTTTCTGTAAAAATAGCATCTCGCTATTTCACAATTAGATGTTGCACTGTCATTAATTACCAAACATTTGATATCGAACTTTCTGTATCTGTGCCAGTAAAAATATTGCAAAGTAGGAACATTGCTTAGAAAGTTAAAACAGTAATGTATTAGTGTGATATGTCACATATTGATTCATTTCCTGGTTTCCTTCTATTATCTTTAAGCAGATTTTACATACATACATATAGTAGTGGTCATTCTCTTGTTACTTATATTCCTGTAAAATCTGGTCCTTTTGTTTTGATTCTTGTAAAATCTTTATTGGGGTTTTGATCTAGAATAAAATACATAAAAGTAATCTAATAGTCTATATTGTCATCTCACATATAGTTCAAATTATAAGTATTTATTGGTGTGAAACAGCGGTAAAGACCAATTTTACTTATTTTTGAAAATCTTTAGACCAAAACTACAATGATCAAAATCATATATAGCACTGATTTTATAGAGGAACAGAACTTATTTAACGTGATGGTTTAGTGCCTTATAGTGCTATTCAATATGGAAATAGATTTCTTTTAGCAAAAGAAAAGAAAAAATTGAAAAAGCTTTTCATTTTTTCTTACTTGGACTATCTGAAATCCCATAATAGAAGGGGTTTAATTTTTTTCAAAACAATTGTTTTGATATCTGGTTCTCAACTCAAAACTATGATTTAGGAAAAGAAACCTCTGTCAATCAACTTGATCCATACCGAAATATTCGGTTATTGGAGTTTTGACTGACCTCATCCATACCAGGAAAACAAGATATCCGGCCTCTGCCAACTTACGTAGTTTTGAATAAGTCACCCCAACCAACCGAGTTTAGCTGAATCTTCTAACGGTACCGAGATATGAGGACTAAACATAAAGGAGATCTCCCTAACAGATCTCCTAATAAAGCTCGGTGAAACGGCCAAATCACTTAACCTCTCCATCTATATAAGACGCGTCCTAACCCCTATAAAGGACAATTGAATTACTCTCATTCTGGAACTGAAGAGAAACATTTCAGTCCACCCTCAAAATATCTATCTTTATTCTTTTTCTTTTAACACTACTTATAACTACGAATATTACTGACTTAAGTGTCGGAGTCCTTTTTGCAGGTTCCACGCCGACCTCACACTGATTCTGGAGAGAACGTCCCGAGTTGCGAAGAATCATCTCACTTGACCGAAGATGGGCTATAACTCGGAAGCCATACTCCAGGACAGAACAATTGGCGCCCACCGTGGGGCCCACTTTCATAAGTAACTGACCCCATATCTTTTCTCTACTCTATTTTCCCTACTTTGTTTTGCAGGACTCCCCTACCCAACTCGGCCGAAAATGGCTCACACAATAAGGGAACTGAGTCTCTAGGCGTCACTCCATCCAAAGAAAAACTCACGCTCGACAATCCATTTTCAAAGGAGGTCATGAGCGTTCAGATGCCAGAGAAGTTTATGCTCCCAACCGGGCTAAAGCCGTACAAAGGAATCGGAGACCCTCGGGTGCATATTACAAAGTTTCAGTCCATGATGTTCTTTAACGGTGCCTCTGACCCTGTACTTTGTCGTTCTTTTCCCACTTATTTAGACGGAGCGGCTTTACTTTTGTTTTCCAAGATTCCTGCAGGTTCAATCTCAAGCTTCGAAGACTTGGCGAGGTCCTTTATTGACTATTTTGCAGCTTCCCGAATATATGTCCACGGGTCCGACTACCTCAGCACTATCAAACAAGGACAGCACGAGAGTCTAAAAGACTACATGACCAGATTCGCAAAGGCAACAGTGGAGATACCTGACCTTGATCCCAACGTACACCTTCACGCACTCAAAAGCGGTTTGAGACCAGGCAAATTCCAAGAGACGATAGCTGTCACCAAGCCAAAAACCCTGGAAGAATTCCGCGAGAAGGCAGCAGGGCAAATGGAAATCGAAGAACTTAGGGAAGCCCGAAGGACAGAAAAGCCCCAAGCTCGGCGAGAAGAAGAAAAGCACAGCAGAGCCACCAACCAAAGGGATAACAGAAAGCCTTTCAAACTGACACCCAAATATGATGCCTACACCCAATTCAACACCAAGACTGAAGACATAATCAAAGAAATCTTAAATGCCAAAATCATCAAACCACCCAGCCGAGCAGGAGCCTATCAAGACCAAAGATACGTTGACAAATCAAAATACTGTGCATTCCGTCAGAAATTTGGCCACACGACTGACGAATGTGTAATCGCCAAGGACCTCCTCGAGCGGCTAGCTAGACAAGGGCATCTCGACAAATACATAGGCAACAGAATGAAACCAACTCGGCAAAACACAAACGACCCACAGACAGAGGAAGGACTAAACGAAAAAGCCAAGCACCAGCCACCACCAACAAGAGGAGTCATAAACTGCATCTCAGGAGGATTTGCAGGAGGGGAAAACACGAGCTCAGCCAGAAAACACAACTACAGAACCATGATGATGGTTCAGACAACACAAGCAAGCACACCACAACTACCCTCACCTCGCATTACCTTCGAACAAGCCGATTACCAGGCACCGACGTCAAACCTGGACGACCCTGTGGTCATATCCATTCAGGCAGGAGACCTCCTCGTCAGGAAAGTATTACTTGATCCAGGCAGCAACGCGGACGTGCTCTTCTACTCCACATTCATAAAAATGAAATTAAGTACAAATATGATGCAACCCTACGTGGGAGAATTGGTCGGCTTCTCAGGAGAACGCGTGTCTGTCTTAGAGAGCATATGGTTGAAGATAACACTGGGATAGCACCCACTTTGTCATACACGAGATGTGAAATTCTTAGTGGTTGAGTGTCCCAGCCCGTATAACATGATCATGGGTAGACCATCTTTAAATTATTTTTGTGCTATAGTTTCAACCGTCCACCTTTGTGTAAAGTTTCAGGTATTCAGCGACGCAACAGCAACAATACACTCTGATCAAACAGAGGCTCGCAGATGCTATAATGAGAGCTTAAAGCATAAGTTAGCGAAATTCAATGAGCATGACCTGTTAGAAAGGCCTCCTCAAATAGCTAACGTCTCGTCAACAGCTGAGCTAGATCCTCGGGAAAACTAACAAAGCAGACCATCACCCATGGACGACCTAGAACAGGTATATTTAGACTATAACAACGATCACATTACTTATATCAGTCACTCACTCACTGCAGGAAACAAGCAGCACATCATCAGCATTCTCAGAAAGAATGCTGACCTCTTTACATGGACCCCAGCAGATATGCCAGGAATCGATCCCAACCTAATATGCCACATACAGATAGATCCAAAGATCCAACCTATAGCTCAGAAAAAGCGAAATTTGAGCAATGAAAAAAGGTCGGCCTGCCAAGAGGAGACACACAAGCTACTCGAGGCGGGATTCATTCAGGAGCTCCGCTTTACAACATGGCTCTCCAACGTGGTTATGGTAAGAAAACTCTCAGGTAAATGGCAAATGTGTGTAGACTTCACTAATCTAAATAAAGCATGCCCAAAGGATGCATACCCGCTCCCTTGCATTGACAAACTAGTTGATAGCGCATCCAAATACAATACTCTTAGCTTTTTAGATGCATATTCAGGATATAACCAAATACTAATGCACCCAAAGGACCAGGACAAAACAGCATTCATAACTGAATTAGGAAATTATTGTTATAAAGTTATGCCTTTCAGCCTTAAGAATGCAGGTGCAACTTACCAGCGCTTAATGGACAAAGTCTTCAGAAATCAAATAGGAAGAAACTTAGAAGTTTACGTGGACGATATGGTGGTAAAAACAAAGCACCAACAAAACCATGGGGACAACTTGGAAGAAATATTTGAACAAATCAGAAAACACAACATGCGACTCAACCCGGACAAATGCGCATTCGGAGTAACCGGGGGGAAATTCCTTGGATTTTTGCTAATATGTAGGGGCATTGAAGCGAATCCAGAAAAATGCAAAGCAATAATAAACATGAGAAGTCCTCAAACAGTAAAGGAGGTTCAACAGTTAAACGGCAGATTAGCCGCCTTATCCAGATTCCTCCCCTCAATTTCTACACAATCACAACACTTCTACAACATACTCAAGAAGCAAACAAGATTCGAGTGGAACAAAGATTGTGAAACAGCTTTTCAAAAACTAAGAGCGACCCTATCCTCTCCTCTGATTCTACAAAAACCCAGCCCAGGTAAGCCTCTGTTAATATACTTATCTGTTACTACTAATGCCATAAGTTCAACACTAATGACAGAAGTAAATGGAAAGTAAGAGCCAGTATATTTTTAAGCAAAACGTTACAAAATGCCGAACTAATATACTCATCGATGGAAAAACTAGCATATGCAATGGTTATCTCGGCCAGGAGGCTATGACATTATTTCCAAAGCAACAAAATCATAGTAAAAACTAATCAGCCTATACGTCAAATTCTAACACGCCCAGAAGTGTCCGGAAGATTAGCCAAATGGTCGATCGAGCTCTCTGAGTTCGACATCGACTATGAACTTAGAACAGCAATGAAAGCACAAATACTGGCCGACTTCGTCGCAGAACTGACAGAAGAAATAGCACGCCACTACACGTGGGAACTATACGTCGACTGGGCTGCCAACAACGAAGGTTCCGGAGCAGGAGTGTTGCTCACAAATAAACATGACCTACAAGTTGAGTGATGAGCAGATATTTTATATGCTTTTTGGGGGTAATTTCATGTAGATTTTAGTATGTTTTAATTAGTTTTTAATAGAATTTTATTAGTTTTTAAGCAAAAATCACATTTCTGGACTTTACTATGAGTTTGTGTATTTTTCTGTGATTTCAGGTATTTTCTGGCTGAAATTGAGGGAGCTGAGCAAAAATCTGATTTAGGCCGAAAAAAGGACTGCTGATACTGTTGGATTCTGACCTCCCTGCACTCGGAATGGATTTTTTGGAGCTACAGGAGTCCAATTGGCACTCTCTCAATTGGGTTGGAAAGTAGACATCCAGGGCTTTCCAGCAATATATAATAGTCCATACTTTGCGCGAACATAGATGACGTAAACTGGCGTTCAACGCCAGTTCCATGTTGTAGTCTGGCGTCCAGCGCCAGAAACAGGTTATAAGTTGGAGTTTAACGCCAAAAACACGTTACAACCTGGTGTTCAACTCCAGAAATAGCCCAAGCACGTGAAAGGCTTAAGTCTCAGCCCCAGCACACACCAAGTGGGCTCCAGAAGTGGATCTCTGCACCAATTATCTTAGTTTACTCATTCTCTGTAAACCTAGGTTGCTAGTTTAGTATTTAAACAACTTTTAGAGACTTATTTGGTACCTCATGACATTTTTAGATCTGAATTATATACTCTTTGATGGCATGAGCCTCTAAACTCCATTGTTGGGGGTGAGGAGCTCTGCAGCGTCTCGATGAATTAATGCAATTACTTCTGTTTTCCATTCAAATACGCTTGTTCTTATCTAAGATGTTCATTCGCGCTTAACTATGAAGAAGGTGATGATCCGTGACACTCATCACCTTCCTCAACCCATGAATGTGTGCCTGACAACCACCTCCGTTCTACATTAGATTGAATGAGTATCTCTTAGATTCCTTAATCAGAATCTTCGTGGTATAAGTTGGAATTGATGGCGGCATTCATGAGAATCCGAAAAGTCTAAACCTTGTCTGTGGTATTCCGAGTAGGATTCTGGGATTGAATGACTGTGATGATCTTCAAACTCGCGAGTGTTGGGCGTGATGACAAACGCAAAAGAATCAATGGATTCTATTCCGACATGATTGAGAACCAACAGCTGATTAGCCGTGCTGTGACAGAGCATTTGGACCATTTTCACTGAGAGGATGGGAAGTAGCCATTGACAACGGTGACACCCTACATATAGCTTACCATGGAAGGAGCCTTGCGTGTGGGAAGAGGATTACAAGAGAAAAGCTGAAATAAAGCAGACAAAGCATCTCCAAAACTCCAACATATTCTCCATTATTAAAGTAACAATTATTTATTTTATGCTCTTTTATTTTTCATAATTCAAACTGATAATTATAATTGATATCCTGACTAAGAATAATAAAATAACCATAACTTGCTTCAAACCAACAATCTCCGTGGGATCGACCCTTACTCACGTAAGGTATTACTTGGACGACCCAGTGCACTTGCTGGTTAGTGGTACGAAATCATAAGAAATCTTAATTTTGATATTGGGATAAAAATTTCGTGCATCAAGTTTTTGACGCCGTTGCCGGGGATTGTTCGAGTTTGAACAACTAAAGGTTTATTTTATTGCTTAGATTAGGAATAATTTATTTTTGTTGCTATAGAGTCATTAAATTCTGAGTCCTTTATTCCCTTTTCAAAAATTTTTCAAAAATATTATTTTTCTTTATCAAATTTTTAATTTTTTGTGAGTTTAGGGTTTTTTCTAAGTTTGGTGTCAATTACATATTTTATATTTTCCCTTTAAATTTTCGAATTTGTGCTCTTTGATCTTCAAGTTATTCTTGTTGATTTTTCTTGTTGATCTTTAATTTTTCTTGTTCTGTGTCTTTTCTTGTTTCGCTTGTGTTTTTCCAAAGCATTAGTCTTCTAAAAGGAATATACCTATTCAAAACAAGTGTTACATTTACGCCCAATTGGCTAGAGCGTTGGTCTATGTTCTTGGTAATTGGGTATCTTCTTTTTAAAATCTTTTTCAAAAATAATTTTTCTTGATTTAATCTTGTGCCAAACTTTAAGTTTGGTGTTTTCTTGTCAATCTTTTTATAATTTTCGAAAATTTTATTGAAGTTTTCTAAAAATTTTAAGTTTGGTGTTCTTTCTTTTGTTCTTGTGAATCTTCAAGGTGTTCTTGAGTCTTTCTTGTGTTTTGATCTTAAAATTTTTAAGTTTGGTGTTCCTTGGTGTTTTTCCTCCAAAATTTTCGAAAATAAGGAGCATTAGATCTAAAAATTTTAAGTCTTGTGTCTTTTGTGTGTTTTTCTCTTTCATCATAAAATTCAAAATTCAAAAAAAAGAAAAATCTTTTCTAACTATTTTTAAGCTACTTTTTCGAAATTTTTTTATAAAAATTCAGATTTCAATTTCAAAATTTTTCAAATCTTATCCTTTTAAGATTTAAAATATATATATATATATATATATATATATATATATATTTTTATATCTTTTTCGAAAATATCCTAACCATTTTCTCTCTCCTCACTTTTTTTTGAAAATCTTCATAAAATATTTTCAAATTCTTATTAATTTTTTATTTTAATTTTCTTATTTTATCTTATTTTTATTTTAATTTTTATTTTATTTTATTTTATTTCAAAAATCATTTTTTTATTTTTTTATTTATTTATAAACTAAAAATTTAAATCCACATTACCCCCTTTACTCCAACATGGACATAAGTGGAAATGAACAGTCCAAAAGGACTCTGGGGTCATATGCTAACCCTACTACTGCTTCATATGGGAGTAGTATATGTATACCCTCCATTGGAGTTAGTAGTTTTGAGTTGAATCCTCAATCCTCAGCTCATTATCATGGTGCAGCAAAGTTGCCAGTATTCCGGTCTTCCACAAGAAGAACCTACAGAGTTTCTGGCACAATTTTTATAAATTGCTGACACAGTACATGATAAGGAGGTAGATCAGGATGTCTACAGGCTATTACTATTCTCATTTGCTGTAAAAGACCAAGCTAAGAGGTGGTTAAATAACCAACCTAAGGACAGCATAAAGACATGGAAACAGCTGTCAGAAAAATTTCTGAATCACTATTTTTCTCTGAAACGGATGACACAGCTAAGGCTGAGCATCCAAGGCTTCAAACAAGGAGATAATGAATCTCTCTATGATGCCTGGGAGAGATACAGAGAGATGCTAAGAAAATGCCCCTCTGAAATATTTTCAGAGTGGGTGCAGTTAGACATCTTCTACTATGGGCTTACAAAAAGAGCTCAGATTTCTCTAGACCACTCAGCTGGTGGATCTATACACATGAGAAAGATAATAGAAGAAGCTCAAGAGCTCATTGATACAGTTGCCAGAAATCAGCATCTGTACCTAAGCAGTGAACCTTCCATGAAAGAAGAGGCTAAAACAGTAACTGCTGAAATGAGTCCTGCAGAACAAGTTACAGAATTCAATCAGCAATTAGACTTTCTAACAAAACAGTTAGCCGAATTCAAAGAGATGTTACAAGAAACAAGAATGGCTAATATGAATATGGAAGTGCAATTGAAGCAAACAGAACAACAGTTATCAAAACAAATAACAGAAGAGTGCCAAGCAGTTCAATTAAGAAGTGGAAAAACATTAAATACCTCACTTCAAGACAGCAGGAAGCCAAGAAATGAGCAAACTACCCAAAATTCCTCTGAGGACAGTAAGAGCCCAGAGAGGAATAATTCTGGCACTCAAACGCCAGAGAATGGGTGGAAAGCTGGCGTTGAACGCCCAAACCATGCTCAGTCCTGGCGTTCAACGCCAGAAACAAGCAATGATTTGGTGTTGAACGCCCAAAGGGAGCACAGTTCTGGCGTTCAGACGCCAGAAACAAGTAAGGAGTTGGCGTCTAACGCCACTCCAGCTTCCACCCCTGGCATTCAAATGCCAGTGGAAGATCAGACACATACAAGTGCTGATAATAACCCATCTAAAAAGGCTTCTCAACCCACATCTGTAAGCAATAAATCTGCAGCAACTAAGGTTGAGGAATACAAAGCCAAAATGCCTTATCCTCAGAAACTTCGCCAAGCGGAACAGGATAAGCAATTTGCTCGCTTTGCAGACTATCTCAGGACTCTTGAAATAAAGATTCCGTTTTGCAGAGGCACTTGAGCAAATACCCTCTTATGCTAAGTTCATGAAAGAGATCTTAAGTCATAAGAAGAATTGGAGGGAAACTGAAAAAGTTTACCTCACTGAAGAATGCAGTGTAGTTATCCTGAAAAGCTTACCTGAGAAGCTTAAGGATTCTGGAAGCTTTATGATACCATGCACATTAGAGGGTACTTGAACCAAGCAAGCTCTATGTGATCTTGGGGCAAGTATCAACCTAATACCTGCATCTATTATCACAAAGCTTGGTTTGACTGAAGAAGTCAAACCAACCCGGATATTCAACTTGCTGATGGCTCCGTTAAATACCCATCAGGCGTGATTGAAGACATATTTGTCAAGGTTGGGCCATTTTCCTTTCCTACTGACTTTGTGGTACTGGAAATGGAGGAGCACAAGAGTGCAACTCTCATTCTAGGAAGACCTTTCCTAGCAACTGGCCGAACCCTTATTGATGTCCAAAAAGGGGAAGTGACCCTGAGAGTCAATGAGGATGAGTTCAAGTTGAATGTTGTCAAAGCTATGCAGCATCCAGATACCCCAAATGACTGCATGAGCATTGATATTATTGACTCTCTGGTAAAAGAGGTCAATATGACTGAGAGTCTCGAATCAGAGCTAGAAGATATCTTTAAAGATGTTCAGCCTGATCTGGAGGAATAAGAGAGAACAATAGAACCTTTGAAAATCCCTCAGGAAGAGAAGAAACCTCCTAAACCCGAGCTCAAACCATTACCACCCTCCCTGAAATATGCATTTCTGGGAGAGGGTGACACCTTTTCTGTGATCATAAGCTCTACCTTAAAGCCACAAAAAGAGGAAGCACTAATTCAAGTGCTAAGGACACACAAGACAGCTCTTGGATGGTCCATCAGTGATCTTAAGGGCATTAGCCCAGCCAGATGCATGCACAAAATCCTATTGGAGGGTGACGCCAAGCCATTGGTTCAACCACAAAGGCGGCTGAATCCAGCCATGAAGGAAGTGGTGCAGAAAGAGATCACTAAATTACTAGAGGCTGGGATTATTTATCCTATTTCTGATAGCCCCTTGATGAGCGGATATTTTATACGCTTTTTGGGGGTAATTTCATGTAGATTTTAGTATGTTTTAATTAGTTTTTAATAGAATTTTATTAGTTTTTAAGCAAAAATCATATTTCTGGACTTTACTATGAGTGTGTGTATTTTTCTGTGATTTCAGGTATTTTCTGGCTGAAATTGAGGAAGCTGAGCAAAAATCTGACTTAGGCTGAAAAAGGACTGCTGATGCTGTTGGATCCTGACCTCCCTGCACTCGAAATGGATTTTCTGGAGCTACAAGAGTCCAATTGGCGCGCTCTCAACGGCGTTGAAAAGTAGACATTCAGGGCTTTCCAGCAATATATAATAGTCCATACTTTGCGCGAAGATAGATGACGTAATCTGGCGTTGAACGCCAAGTACATGCTGCTGTCTGGAGTTAAACGCCAGAAAAACGTCATGATCCGGAGTTGAACGCCCAAAACACGTTATAACTTGGAGTTTAACTCCAAGAAAAGCCTCTACTCATGGATAGCTTTAGTCTCAGCCCCAGCACACACCAAGTGGGCCCCAGAAGTGGATTTCTGCACCAATTATCTTAGTTTACTCATATTCTGTAAACCTAGGTTACTAGTTTATTATTTAAACAACTTTTAGAGAATTATTTTGTACCTCATGACATTTTCAGATCTGAATTACATACTTTTTGACGGCATGAGTCTCTAAACTCCATTGTTGGGGGTGAGGAGCTCTGCAGCGTCTCAATGAATTAATACAATTACTTTTGTTTTCCATTCAAACACGCTTGTTCTTATCTAAGATGTTCATTCGCGCTTAATTATGGAGAAGGTGATGATCCATGACACTCATCACCTTCCTCAATCTATGAACGTGTGCCTGACAACCACCTCCGTTCTACATCAGATTGAATGAGTATCTCTTAGATTCCTTAATCAGAATCTTCGTGGTATAAGCCGGATTGATGGCGGCATTCATGAGAATCCGGAAAGTCTAAGCCTTGTCTGTGGTATTCCGAGTAGGATTCTGGGATTGAATGACTGTGACGAGCTTCAAACTCCTGAAGGCTGGGCGTTAGTGACAGACGCAAAAGAATCAATGGATTCTATTCCAACCTGATTGAGAACCGACAGATGATTAGCCGTGTTGTGACAGAGCATAGGAACGTTTTCACTGAGAGGATGGGAAGTAGCCATTGACAACGGTGACACCCTACATAGAGCTTGCCATAGAAGGGATTTTGCGTGTGGAAAAGGATTTCAAGGAAAAGTAGAAATTCAAAGGACAAAGCATCTCCAAAACTCCAACATATTTCTCATTACTGCACACCAAGTAACGATTTGATTCTCTCTTATTTTTCTAATAATTTTAAACACTTTGACTTCTTACAATTAATTCCAAATAATCTTATTGGCCTCCTGACTAAGATTAATAAAATAAATATAGCTTGCTTCAAACCAATAATCTCCGTGGGATCGACCCTTACTCACGTAAGGTATTACTTGGACGACCCAGTGCACTTGCTGGTTAGTTGTGCGAATTGCCAAAGAGTTAGATTGCATTTCGTGCACCAAGTTTTTGGCGCCGTTGCCGGGGATTATTTGAGTTTGAACAACTAAAGGTTTATTTTATTTCTTAGATTAGGAATAATTTATTATTGTTATTGTTATAGAGTCATTAAATTCTGATAGGATAGTTTCTTTTCAAAAATTTCTTTTCAAAAATATTATTTTTCTTTATTAATTGTTAATTTTTAGTGAGTCTAGTGTCTTGTTTTAAGTTTGGTGTCAATTGCATGCTTTTCCTGTCTCTTAATTTTTTTCGAATTGCATGTTCTTGTTTTTCCTTGATCTTCAAGTTGTTCTTGTTTATCTTTCTTGTTGATCTTGAGTTTTTCTTGCTTTGTGTCTTTTCTTGTTTCACTTGTGTTCTTTTTAAAGCATTAATTGGAATATTCAGAACAAGTGTTACATTTACTCCCAATTGGCTAGAGTATTGGTTTATATTCTTGATGATTGGGCACCAGTTCTTTTGAAAATCTTTTTCAAAAATAATTTTTCTTGATTTAATCTTGTGCCAAACTCTAAGTTTGGTGTTTTCTTGTTAATTTTAATATAATTTTCGAAAAATTATCTTGGTTTTCTAAAAATTTTAAGTTTGGTGTTCTTTCTTTTGTTCTTGGTGTTCTTGTGAATCTTCAAGGTGTTCTTGAGTCTTTCCTGTGTTTTGATCTTAAAATTTTTAAGTTTGGTGTTCCTTGGTGTTTTCCCTCCAAAATTTTCGAAAATAAGGAACATTGGATCTAAAAATTTTAAATCTTGTGTCTTTTGCATATTTTTCTCTTTCATCATAAAATTCAAAATTCAAATATATATATATATATATATATTTTCTAACTAATTTTGGAACTACATTTTTCGAAAATATTATATAAAAATTCAATTTTCAATTTCAAAATATTTCCAATTTCTTTTACTTATTTCGTTTTTATTTTATTTTATAAAAAAATAATTTTTATAAAATAAATAATTTCAACATATATATTATCTCTTTTATTCCATCATGGAAGCAAGTAGGAATGAACAGTCCAGGAGGACTCTGGGGTCATATGCTAACCCCACTACTGCTTCATATGGGAGTAGTATCTGTATACCCTCCATTGGAGTTAGTAGCTTTGAGTTAAATCCTCAGCTCATTATCATGGTGCAGCAAAACTGTCAGTATTCTGGTCTTCCACATGAAGAACCTACAGAGTTTCTGGCACAATTTTTGCAAATTGCTGACATAGTACATGATAAGAAAGTGGATCAGGATGTCTACAGATTATTACTGTTTCCATTTGCTGTAAAAGATCAAGCTAAGAGGTGGTTAAATAACCAGCCTAAGAACAGTATAAAAACATGGAAGCAGCTGTCCGAAAAATTCCTGAATCACTATTTCCCTCCAAAACGGATGACACAGCTAAGGCTAAGCATCCAAGGCTTCAAACAAGGAGATAATGAATCTCTTTATGATGCCTGGGAGAGATACAGAGAGATGCTAAGAAAATGCCCCTCTGAAATATTTTCAAAATGGGTGCAATTAGACATCTTCTACTATGGGCTTACAGAAAAAGCTCAGATTTCTCTAGACCACTCAGCTGGTGGATCTATACATATGAGAAAAATAATTGAAGAAGCTCAAGAGCTTATTGATACAGTTGCCAGGAATCAACATCTGTACCTAAGCAGTGAATCTTCCATGAAAGAAGAAGCTAAAACAGTAACTGCTGAGCTCAGTCCGGTGGATCAGGCTAATGAATTCAATCAGCAATTAGACTTTCTAACTCAGCAGCTAGCCGAATTCAAGGAGATATTACAGGAAACAAGAATGGCTAAGCGGCTAAATCAAGCTGTCCCTAACCATGTGCTTGTGGCATGCAGGTCCAAGTGAAAAGCTTGAGACTGAGTGGTTAAAGTCGTGATCCAAAGCAAAAAGAGTGTGCTTAAGAGCTCTGGACACCTCTAACTGGGGACTTTAGCAAAGCTGAGTCACAATCTGAAAATGTTCACCCAGTTATGTGTCTGTGGCATTTATGTATCCGGTGGTAATACTGGAAAACAAAGTGCTTAGGGCCACGACCAAGACTCATAAAGTAGCTGTGTTCAAGAATCAACATACTAAACTAAGAGAATCAATAATACTATCTAAATTCTGAGTTCCTATGGATGCCAATCATTCTGAATTTCAAAGGATAAAGTGAGATGCCAAAATTGTTTGGAAGGAAAAAGCTACTAGCCCCGCTCATCTAATTAGAATCTGAACTTCACTTAAGACTCTGAGATATTATTGCTTCTTGATTTCTTTTTATCCTGTTTTATTTATCTAGTTGCTTGGGGACAAGCAACAGTTTAAGTTTGGTGTTGTGATGAGCGGATATTTTATACGCTTTTTGGGGGTAATTTCATGTAGATTTTAGTATGTTTTAATTAGTTTTTAATAGAATTTTATTAGTTTTTAAGCAAAAATCACATTTCTGGACTTTACTATGAGTTTGTGTATTTTTCTGTGATTTCAGGTATTTTCTAACTGAAATTGAGGGAGCTGAACAAAAATCTGATTTCGGCTGAAAAAAGGACTGCTGATGCTGTTGGATTCTGACTTCCCTGCACTCGGAATGGATTTTTTGGAGTTACAGAAATCCAATTGGTGCGCTCTCAATTGGGTTGGAAATTAGACATCCAGGGCTTTCTAGCAATATATAATAGTCCATACTTTGCGCGAAGATAGATGACGTAAACTGGCGTTCAACTCAAGTTCCATGTTGTAGTCTGGCGTCCAGCGCCAGAAACAGGTTACAAGTTGGAGTTCAACGCCAAAAACATGTTACAACCTGGCGTTCAACTCCAGAAAAAGCCCAAGCATGTGAGAGGCTTAAGTCTCAGCCCCAGTACACGCCAAGTGGGCCCCAGAAGTGGATCTCTGCATCAATTATCTTAGTTTACTCATTCTCTGTAAACCTAGGTTACTAGTTTAGTATTTAAACAACTTTTAGAGACTTATTTGGTACCTCATGACATTTTTAGATCTGAATTATATACTCTTTAACGGCATGAGCCTCTAAACTCCATTGTTGGGGGTGAGGAGCTCTGCAGCGTCTCGATGAATTAATGCAATTACTTCTGTTTTCCATTCAAACACGCTTGTTCTTATCTAAGATGTTCATTCGCGCTTAACTATGAAGAAGGTGATGATCCGTGACACTCATCACCTTCCTCAACCCATGAACGTGTGCCTGACAACCACCTCTGTTCTACATCAGATTGAATGAGTATCTCTTAGATTCCTTAATCAGAATCTTCGTGGTATAAGCTGGAATTGATGGCGGCATTCATGAGAATCCGGAAAGTCTAAACCTTGTCTGTGGTATTCCGAGTAGGATTCTGGGATTGGATGACTGTGACGAGCTTCAAACTCGCGAGTGTTGGGCGTGATGACAAACGCAAAAGAATCAATGGATTCTATTCCGACATGATTGAGAACCAACAGCTGATTAGCTGTGCTGTGACAGAGCATTTGGACCATTTTCACTGAGAGGATGGGAAGTAGCCATTGACAACAGTGACACCCTACATATAGCTTGCCATGGAAGGAGCCTTGCGTGTGGGAAGAGGATTACAAGAGAAAAGCTGAAATAAAGCAGACAAAGCATCTCTAAAACTCCAACATATTCTCCATTATTAAAGTAACAATTATTTATTTTATGCTCTTTTATTTTTCATAATTCAAACTGATAATTATAATTGATATCCTGACTAAGAATAATAAAATAACCATCGCTTGCTTCAAACTAACAATCTCCGTGGGATCGACCCTTACTCACGTAAGGTATTACTTGGACGACCCAATGCACTTGCTGGTTAGTGGTACGAAATCATAAGAAATCTTGATTTTGATATTGGGATAAAAATTTCGTGCATCATTGAGCAATCCATCAGATTCACATTCCAAACTAGCAACAATCAAGCCGAGTATGAAGCACTACTCGCAGGATTAAGGCTGGCACAATCCCTCAATATTTCCCACCTCTAGGTATACTGTGACTCATAACTGGTAGTACAACAGGTAACCGGACATTTTCAGGTAAAAGATCAACTACTAGAGAAATACCACAGCTCGGTAAGTGAACTCCTCACTCATTTTTATTCTGTACAAATAAAACACATAGCTCGAGAACAAAATACTTGAGCAGATGCACTATCAAAATTAGCAACAACTAGGAAAGTTACAACTGACTCTGTTATTTCTCAACTAACACTTACCAGTCCGAGTTTCAGCAGCAAACCTATATGTTCAGTATCTCAGGAAGAAGACTGGAGAACGCCATATAAATAATATATACAATCAGGAAGGATACCTGCAACGACACCAGACGCCAAAACATTCAAAAGACGTGCAGCCTCCTTCATTGTGGTCGGAAACGAACTGTACAGGAGAGGATTCTCTCAACCTCTTTTAAAATGCTTAAATATAGAAGAGGCCAAGAATGCAATGGACGAAGCCCATGAAGGAGTATGCGGCAAACACATTGGAGGACTAAGTTTGGCATCAAAGATAACCATAGCAGGATATTACTGGCCCTCAATGAAAATGGATTGCATCGACAAAGTCAAAAAATGCGACAGTTGCCAAAGGCATAGCTCGGTCATCAACAACCCAGCCGAACAATTGCATAACTCGGAGGTAAGCTTGCCTTTCCAAAAATGGGGGCTAGACATCCTCGGACCTTTTTCAAAAGCTCCAGGTCAGGTAAAATACTTACTTGTAGCAATTGACTATTTCTCCAAGTGGATAGAGGCAACTCCACTAGCAAAAATAGGAGCAAACAAAGTACAATCCTTTATTTGGAAGAACATCATTTGTCGTTTTGGTATACCTCATCATATAATCACTGACAATGGTCGGCAGTTCACCGACCATAGTTTAGCTTCCTTTTTACATGGATTTCAGATTAAACATCATTTTCCATCAGTTGAACACCCGCAAACTAACGACCTCGCAGAAGCAGCCAACAAGGTCATTCTCAACGCCCTAAAGAAAAAACTCGGAGATGCAAAAGGTGAGTGGACCGAATTAATACCGGAGATCCTATGGTGCTACAACACCATAATACAATCCACAACTCAAGAAACACCGTTCCGATTAGTATATGGAGCAGACGCGATGATCCCAGTTGAATTCATAATAGCATCACCCGGAAGGGCCCAGACCTCGGACGAAGAACACGAAAGGATCAGAAGGGAAGAGCTCGACACAATCGACGAAGACAGAGAAAAAGCAAGATTAAAACAAATGGCAATGCAAGAAATCATAAAGAAGAAATACAACAAAAAGGTCCAACCAAGAACATTCAACACAAATGACCTCGTCCTCCGCAAAATAGAGGAAGCAAGACGACAACATACACATGGCAAGCTAGCAGCCTCATGGGAGGGCCCTTACCGAATATCACATGTACTCGGGAAAGGAGCATATAGATTACAAACGCTAGAAGGTGGAGACGTCCTAGGAATCTGGAACGTTGCATCTTTAAAATCTTACTTATCATAGAAACGATGACAAGAGGAGATACTCTTTTTCCTACCCCAGGTTTTTTTCCCAAATAGGATTTTGTCTGGAGGAGGTTTTAATGAGGTCCCTCACACCCATATCATCCAAATGTACAATATTTTCATATTATCTATAAGCCATTAACGATAATGCAAATTTTACTCAAACAAAGGGTAAAAACAAGGTCTATAAAGACATAGCAAGTTATAAGTCAATCAGATACTACTCAGTCTTTCGAAGACACAAAAACAACACGCTTTACAAATAAAACTTAGCCAAAATATTCTAAACATCTTCAGTCTTCAATCTGCTTTCCCAACAGAGGCACTCTCGTCCCCCTTCTCAGACATAGCCTCATCATCAAGCAAACACCCATTATTTACAACTTTTGTAACATCTAACTTACTAACATCAAAAGAAGGAGATAAAACTCCTATCTGAGCTACAGCACGATCAAAGCCAAGAGTAAAGGCTGACAAAACCTCCTCTTGTAATTCAGGAATTCGAGCATTTGCCTTTTCGTTTCCTCAACCTTTGACTCCAGATCACACCTAACCTTCTGAAGCTCAGTCTCAGCATTCTGCACTTTCTCCCTCAGAACCTTTACTTCCGTCTTCAACTTCTCCACCTGAGCATCCCTATCCTCCAAAGACTTTTTCAACCCCTTAATCGCCGCAACCTGATCCCCCTCCAAAATGGCATCCAACTCAGTAGTCCGACCTATAAAAAGAAGCCTAGCCCCAATCACCTACAGATAAATGAAATATTACACCCAAAGCTTCATAAAAAGAAGAACAAAACCAAAAGAAATACAACTATACCTGCAAATATCTAGCAATCCCAACCTTGCCAGCATCATGAATTATTTTAACATCAGTATCCACCTGAGCAACCTCATCAGCAACAGCCATAAAAGGATAACCAGAGGACCAAAGAGAGCTGCGAGGACCTTCCTTATAACCATGAAGAATCACTTGGCTCTCATGAGCCGCACTAATCTCCTCAAGCGTAAAAGCAGCAAAACCCTCTTTCAACCCAGTAAGATCCATAACCCTTGCTGAATCCCCCTTTTTTCTCTTAAAACTTCCATCATGCTTCCCCACACCTCCCTCACCCTCCTTCACCAAGTTAGTAGATGACCCCTCTTTCTCTTTCCTTTTAGTTTTAGAAACAAAAGCCTTCAAGTTGGCCGTAGTGAGAGTGGAAGTTTTCTCACTTACAAACAAACAATAAAAAGCATCAGAAAACAGCAACAATATCAAACCAAAAGCCTAAACTATGCATCAACAATATTACCTAAATACTCTTCCAATGCCTCCTTATCACCTTCAAGCCCCAGAAGAGCAGAAATAGAAAGTAAGGAAGATGATGACATTGCAGACAGCAAAAAATTTAACAAACACTCTTCACTTGCAACCCTATTCTCACAATCTAAAATCTGATTAGGCTCCGATGACCAAAAGACAGGAAACTTCTCCTCAAGCAGAGAATCCAAGAAAAATGGATAAAAACCATCAACAATCTGCACTTTAACAAACATTTCTTTAAAATCTTTAAAAGATTGTTTGTACAAGGAAAAAATCCCACGACTCGGGTGACCACTAAGATTTACCCAACCACCCTTACGAACACCCTTAGCCTGGAACAAAGAAAAAAACAAACCAAGTGAAGGATAACATTCTAAATAATCCATCAGACACTCAAAAGCTCTGACAAATGCCCATGAGTTTGGGTGAAGCTGTGTCGGAGCACAATTCAACTGATGTAAAACCCCACATTCGAAGTCAGTAAAGGGAAAATGCACGCCAAGCTCAGTCAACAAACATGTATACATATAAAAGTAACTCCAATCAGACCTCTTATCACAAACCCTATCATTTTCATAACAAGGAAGAAACCTAACCTCCAACTCCTGACCATGCCTCACCCAGTTAGCTTCATTCAATTGTTTCACAAGTTCATCATTACTAAAAACAGAGACACGACCCCTAACATCACTATCAACCCAGCTATAAACATCACCTTCATCAATAGCAACTGCTTCTTTCTTCGCCATTCACAAAGAAACATAGCAAACCAACAAACAAAAACGAAACATAGGAACGGTTCACTAACCTTTCTTAAGACATGATGAGTCCCCTCGAAGCAAGTACAATGACATACAAAACAACAAATTCAAAACAGTCAGTTGAAAAGACAACTTCAACTTCCAAGACACCCACTACTCCCCATTTGCTAAGCCGTAACCAACACAAAAAGAAAACCAGACAAAACGCATAACAAAAAGCCCAACAAGATACCAGCCCACAAAAAAAAAACATTTTGAGCTTGGGGGCTCCATTATGGCCTCACAACGCAAAGCTCCAGCAACAAAACAAAAAGCTCAAACCTGTTTTTCTTAACAGGCCAAGCTTGGGGGCTGTGATCCATACCGAAATACTCGGTTACTGGAGCTTTGACTGACCTCATCCATACCAGAAAAACAAGATATTCGGCCTTTGCCAACTTACGTAGTTTTGAATAAGTCACCCCAACCAACCGAGTTTAGCTGAATCTTCTAACGGTACCGAGATATGAGGACTAAACATAAAGGAGATCTTTCTAACAGATCCCCTAGTAAAGCTCGGTGAAACGGCCAAATCACTTAACCTCCCCATCTATATAAGACGCGTCCTAACCCCTCTAAAGGACAATTGAATTACTCTCATTCTGGCTCTGAAGAGAAACATTTCAGTCCACCCTCAAAATATCTATCTTTATTTTTTTTCTTTTAACACTACTTATAACTACGAATATTACTGACTTGAGCGTCGGAGTCTTTTTTGCAGGTTCCACGCCGACCTGACACTGATTCTGGAGAGAACGTCCCGAGTTGCGAAGAATCATCTCACTTGACCGAAGACGGGCTATAACTCGAAAGCCATACTCCAGGACAGAACACAACTCAACAATTTGTTTGTGTAGATAAATACATATTATTTTTTTTCAAAAATAAATAATATTTAACCTCGGATATTAAACTAGAAATATGTTTTAAATTCCCTTTTCCATTAACTATTTTCTCATGAATAAATTAATAAAAGATAAACCCTTTTGCTCTTCTTTTTTTGGTCAGGAACCCTTTTGCTCTTTTGGTGGTGTAAGTTTTTACCCGCGTCTCTTCTAATTTTTCTGTCTTTCGTTTTCCCGTCTTGATTTTTCTGTGTCTGAAGTTTCCTTCACTCTTTTTTTTTTGGACAGGAAGTTTCCTTCTCTCTCAAATGAAAACAAAGAACAAAAATAGTTGGGCTAAACTATCATAGCACTTTAGGAATGATAAAGCCCAATTGCAACAAATGATTGGCATTTTTATAAATCAGTGAAAATTTAATTTCCAGGCCCTAAAAGCCTAAAAAACCAAAAAAAGTGTGAAGAAACTGTTATAGTTCTAATTTCTAAATAGTTTAAAAATCCTAGTCTAAAAAAAGTTGGAAAACCAACCACAAAATTTCTCTCATTTAATGAGTTCGATTACATAAATCAAATGAATAAAAAATAATATATATATATATATATATATATATATATATATAGAGGGAGATAAATTCTATCAATTCTCCACAAAATAACATATAAAATTATATGTTAATTTTTAATTAGATGATAACTTAAATTTAATTACGAACTATACTAATAACTTGAATTATTTCAATTTAATTAGTGTTAATATCTCAACTATAGTATGACTATTTTCTAATTAAATTATTTTTTAAAATAAATAATTATATAATTTCTTAAATTATTAATAACCAAACTCCTTTTCTTTTAAATCATTCGTTTTGAAAAAAAAAATCTGTTATGCCATAACTTTAAGTATTTTGTCATTCCTTACTTCTTTATTTTTTTCGTAACTTTGTTGTCTCCCAAACATCATCGTCATCGTGACAAGCAGTGCTGACATCGTAAATGTATATTAAACAACTTTTCATAAATTTGGTCAGATTAATCTAGTGAGACCTTTAAACTTGTAATTATTGATAACAACCTAGATATATTGTAATAATTTTCATGATATATGCTAATTTTCGTTCATACATTTGTACATAAATTATCGTTCTCTATTTATTGGCAGTTTAATTTGCAAAATAAATAATGTAATTTATAAAGACAACACTGAAATCGGCACAGCTTGTCACGACGACAGCGGTGAGAGAAATTTTTTTTTCAAAAAGAATAATTTAAGAAAAAAAAATTTATTAATATTTTAAAAAATTATATAATAAGCTATTTTAAATAAGAACTTAATTATAAAATAATTCTATTATAATTAAGATATTAACTGTAATTAAATTGAAATAACTCAAGTTATTAGTATAATTAGTAATTAATTAAGATATCATTGAATTTAAAATTGATACATTATAAAAAGTAAATAACATGTTATTTTAAGAAAGTTTGTACAACGTGCAAGATTTTTTTTTTTTTCACGGATAAACGTTTTTCTTTCCACCAATTTTGACCCAAAAATATCTTGACAATAAACCAATCATAGTTCTTTGAACAAGACACTTTCCCGTAAAATGCATAAGTTTGAAACAAAATTTTCTATCACACTATGGCATTGCTTACAAAATTGTAAAGGAACAAAGATCCCTTTTCTCAATTCAAGGTCAATGGACATCCTCATCACTAGATCACCCCAAAAGGAACAAACAAAAATCGCTGAATCCCTTTATCCGGGTAATCATAATTCTAACCAAGTCCATAACAGTTTCCTCTTCCCCTCTACCTAAGGGAGAAGGTGTCATTTACAATCAGAAAAAAGAGAAACAACACCTACAATTCAACAAATAAGAACTAATTGCAACATCCCCTGATTTCATACAAAGTTAAGGCTAGTTGGTGCTTGAAAATGTGACCCTGTTTTATCCATCATGCTTGTATCCAAACGCATCCTTTTAGCTTCCTTTTTCGCGCACGGGGATTCATCAAACTCGAACATCGACGAAGAAGGCATGGAGCAATACATGGTAGGAGACTCGAATCCTTCAAGCATTTCCATGAACATGGACTGCAAATCTTCAAGCCCACACTCCTTCTCCTAAAACACATGTATGAATGATTACAAGTGTTAAATCTTTCCACCAAATGTGAACATGGCACTCATTTCGTACCTTTTAAACTTTGATTTGACTCGACCCTAATACTTAAACTCTTGTTTTCTATGCTTAAATCTTTAACTACTCTAAACCCGATTAAAAGGTAGGAATGAGTGAAGGTGGTTTCGAACCATACCTCTTGTCTCACTTGGGCCATAAGGGACACCATTTCTTCCACAAATTCAGAAAATCCCTAAATTCAAAGATCATGCACAATAGTCTTTCAGTAACATTTATATAATATAAGAGTTTAATTAAAAAGCCAACCTTTTTCGGTCGATATTAACAAACTTTTTTAAATTATCCTTTCTATCTTAAATTTTAAATCATAAATCTTAAATTATAAACCTCAAATCATAAACCTTTAATTGACTAATTAAAAGTTGGTTCCATAAGCTTATCCTAAATATAATGTGCAACAAGAAAGAAGCAGATTTGAAAATAGAATTTGTGAAACCACTGACCTCATCCTCTTCCTCCTCAGGATCATACAACCCAGCATCGTACATCGTTCTTTTCTTTTGATCAGACAATACTGCACCAACAAAACAAAAAAAAACCCAAGGTTCAATGGTCATATTCACTCCAAACACACCCAAAAAATGGAAATAATTAAAATTAAATAAAACAAAAGGAAGCTAGAACTCTTAAAAGGCATAAATTCCAAGAGGCATGCATAACAACAATAGTAATAATGTTTACCTTTAAAACCAGAACTTTCAACAATTGAGGTACAAATATATAGGGTTCATATTGCAAAAAATTAACTATGGCGTTTCATATTCTTTAAGTAACTGTCTTTGCTACGAAAATATGTATCATAACTGATATTACATAAGCTACCTAAGTCCCTTCTTGCAGGGACAGAAAGGTTCAGATCCAAGGGTGGCACAGCATATGAAACTCTAAATTTGATTGAATAAATATGTAACAAAATTAAGCTCTAAATAATAATAATAATAATAATAATAATAATAGGGATGAAGATTGAAAACTCCGGTTACCTGAATAAGCTTCTTGAATTTGTTGGAACTTGCGCTTGGCTTCCCCTAGCAAAGAAGGATTTTTTGTCCACCTATCTGGATGCCATTGCTATGCATTATTCAACCCAAAAGATAAACACAAAGGAAAACGCATGAGCATGCACCTCATTCCGAAAATCCATTAAAGGTTAATTAATTAAGAATCAGAAGACAGGGACACCAACCATAGCAAGCTTCCTGTAAGCACGCTTTATCTCTTGAAACGAAGAATCAGAACTCACACCAAGAATTCTATAGTAACATTCTCTCTCACCACTCTCCATTATTATTGATCCAATTTCAAACTCAACAGATTTTCTTTCCAAATTTACTCGAACGGAAGAAAGTGGCTTGTTTGGTTGGGAAGTGATTGCGGGAGAAGGTTTAAAAATATCTCCGAAGCGAGAGACGCTTTTGGAATGTGATTCGGGAAAGCGAGTGGTGACTATTATTGCTCCTGGAATGTTCGTGAAGCTATGTAGCAGGTAGATATTTTTGCGGACTTGCGTATTGTGTGGTTACAACTTGGAAGATATTTTCGTACATTTGGGAGCCACGATATTTTTCATACACAGGGGCTCGCTTTTCCAAACTTGCCTTCTCTCTCCGTTTCTCCATTCGTAAACTGGGACCCATTCACCCATATATAGTTATCAGTTACTTTCCTTTTTCTAACCACATGTATGTAGTGTAGGCCAATTTTATGGTTATTTTTTACTGGTGCCTCATTTTTGTTCAAATTATTTTTTATAATAATTTTAAAATATTTAAAATTTTTTAATTTTTATATTTTTAAATTTAAAATTAATTATTTAATTTATTTTAGTAATTAGACGATATCTTTTAGGTATTATAGCAAATAGCTTATATTTAAAAATTCAACTATGTTAGAATATGTTAGATTTTTTTTAGGAATAAATTTAAAAAATTTACTATTTTCTAAAAAAATTAAAATTGTTTTAATGATGTATGTACTTTTTATAATTTATCTAATGTCTGGGCAAACTGCAGTAAATGTTACTCAATTCACCTAAATTTCGCACTCCTCAGTTCGTTTAGATATTAAACAAGTTGTATGTTCCATTCTTCAGGTCCTAGACATTAAGCAAACTATCATACATCCTAATGATATATATAACCAACTTTAAAGATTTAAACTTTTTATGAAACTCTTTCATGTTATAAGAACAAGGATAATAACTAAGAGAATAAAGAAAAGAAAGATAGTAAGCTTACAAAGATAAACTTGTACTCTTATTGCTTGCAAAGTTGATACACTTCTTGAAGATAATTACAAATATTTAGAGAATATATGAAGTAAGAAGATATAAGAGTAGATGGATTTCTTGAGCTTTTAAGTATTTGATGATCTTGAATGAATGAGGTCTTTGGTATTTATAGACCCCAAATGATGACTATTTGGGTACTGTTTGCCGACAGTATTGTTTGCCGACATTTACTGTTTGCTTTTACTGTTTGCCGATATTTACTGTTTACTTTTTACTTTTTACTTTTTACCTTTTTTTTTTACAGAAATCATTTTTCTTTATGATTGGGCTTTTACATTGATTGCATATACAATACTTATTACATCTCAAATGGGTCTTGAGAATCTTGATTGTAATGAGCTGGGCTGGACTGGACCTCTTCGTCTTCTCCAAGAGGTACGGTTTGTATTGCTTGTAGAGAGCTTTGAATATCTTCCTCTGAAGTTGCTGTTGCTAGAGCTGCCATAATTTGTCGCTTCTGTACTAAGAATTGGGTCTCTTTTTTATAAGCTATTTGTTCATTGGTGGTGCTTGAGGCTGTTATTGCTGGACGCTTTTGTGATGTTGTTAACCATTGATCAATAGCTGCTCTTCTTAGTAAATTTATATCATATTTGTTCCACCATTTTATTTTTATTACTCTTACTAAATATTGCATGCTTAGAGATTCTTCATATGTTGCTGAATCATATTTCCATGTCATAATCCAGCTTACTCCCATGGCTGCTATTAATGAAATGAATTTATATTCCTGTAAGAATGATGACTTGCTTTTAAAATATTCATACGCCATACTGGCTTCTTTTGGGAAGAAAGCTTCCATTGGTCCAAAATTCTGGAACCATGCTTGAACCATTTGGGAAATTGTAATGATATCCCCTTTCTAAACCAAATGAACCACGAATGGGGACTTGGTGATAGAAATAATATATGATTTCAGGCTTCTTGGGAATCATAGTAGGTATAGTTTTGGGGTTCGAATTTTAGTGAGAAACTCTTAAACTGATATCGAGGTATTTTCCATTCTTGTAAAGATAATATTTTTATGATTTTTATCTTTGAATAAATAGGCTGTTTGGTGTTCGAATCCCTATAATGGGTTAATTCAATTGATCCGGTGTCTACTAATATGAATTTATAGAATTTTTGGGTTTTTTGTGGGTTAATAGGAATGTAATGGAAAGTGTTTGGGAAAATAGTCTTATATAGGATTTTCCTATCTTTTTTGAACCAATCTTTTTTTATGGTTAATATTTTTATAGGATTGGGTTTTTCATAGTAAGGAAATTGTTCTTTCAGGGGTTGAGTATTATAGAGGTCAGATGGTTGTAATAATGTGAATTTATTATTGGTAGTAATTAACGGGCTCTTAGAAGGTGATGACGATGATGGTGTGGCTTTTAGAACCTATGACATTGTCATAGGTCTTAATGATAATTGTTTTGCTGGTACAACAGTAATAGGTAATTTCGTTTCTTTTATTTGATCAAAAGGTTGACCATAATCTTCACTAGAGGCTGCTTTTTGTTCCATTCTTTCCCTGTAAAAATTCTCTAATAAGAAAGTCAGGGAGTGAATTTAGTTCTCCTTTTATATGTTTAATAGTAAAATCGAAGCATGATAAAATAGCTTACCATCTTGCAAATATTTGTTTTGAAACCAAATTTTTGACATCATTTTCTAAAACATTTGGTGCTGCTTTACAATCAGTCCTTATTAAGAAGGTTTTATTGAATAAATCTTTTTGAAATTTTGAAACACATAACACTATGGGGCAAGTATTTCTTTTTTGACTGTTGGGTAGTTCTTTTGAGCTTGGTTCCAAATTTCTAAATGATATTTTACTATTTGTTCTTTTGAGCTATTAGGAGGTATTTGTTTAAGAATTCCTCTATATCCTAATTCTGATGCATCTGTTTCTACAATTAATTTAGCCAATGGATCTAGTATACTTATACAAGGTATTTCTTTTATTGTATTTTTTATTTTTATTATTATAAAAGTAATTTCTTTTGTCCATGGAGGTGGATTTTTTCTTAATCTTTTATAAAGAGGTTCGCATGTGATTCTTATTCCAGGTAGGAATTCCGCTACATAATTTAAATATCCTAAAAACCTTTGTAGTTGTTTTTTTATTAATTATTTCATTTGGAAATTTATCTGCAAATTCAATAACTCTTTTAATAGGTACTATAGTTCCTTGATAAATTTCATATCCTAAAAACCTTACTTTAGTTGTAAAAATTTTCATTTTCTTTTCTGATAAAACTAGTCCTTGTTCTTTTATAATATCTATAAATTTTTCTAGATGATATATATGCTGCTTTATTCCTTTTGAGTATACTAATACGTCATCAAGATATACTATAGTAAATTATATATGCGAGTAAAATATATTATTCATTATTTCTTGGAATTCATTTGGAGCATTTTTTAATCCTTGAGGCATTACATTCCATTCATAATGTCCAAAGGGTACTATAAAAGCTGTTTTATATCTATCTTCCTCTTTTACTGCAATTTGATAATATCCTGATTTTAAATCAAATTTTGAAAAGATATTTGCTTTATTTAATCTTTTAATTAGATCACTTTTATTTGGTAAAGAATACCTAATCCATTTTAATACCTTGTTTAGAGGTTTATAATTAATAACTAATCTTGGAGCACCACTTTCTATTTCAGATGCTTTCATCACATAGAAGCCTTATTAGTCCTTTATCCAAATATTCTTGTATTTTTTTACAATATTCTAGATATTCTTTGTTCATATGTATTGGTTTTGCCTTTGTTGGTATATTTTTTCATTAAACCCATCTTCATATGGTAAAGATATTTCATGTAATTTTCTATGCTGAAAAGCTGTGGGATTTAAACTACATAATTCTGTCTTAATTTTTTCTTCAATTGCTTTTATTTTATCTTGTATTTCCGGAGTTTGTAATTGTTCTTCTATTCTTTTATGTTTAACTTCTTGGTTTAAGTAGTTAATTTGTCTTGTCTTCCTTTCTATAATATTAACTTGACGCGGTAAGTGTTGTAAAATTTTCTCTTGGCTCAAACAATTAATTTGTTTTACTTCTGTTTCCATAACACTAACTTATGTAGATAGATATTGTAACATATTGAGTACATGCTGTTTTGGTCTGGTGAGAAATTCAAAATGAACATGATGATTGGGGATTCTTGTACAAGTTATTCCGTCGATGTCGACATTAAATGGATATAATAATAAAGTAAAAGGATTTCCTAATACAACTTAATGAGATATATTTCTTGCTAAAAAGAATGTAGTGGCAAAGCATACCCTATTTTTACAAATTTTTGCTTTAGATAACTTATAGTCTATAGTCATTTTGTCGTTTTCTGCCATTAGGACTCTTTCTGTAGTTTTCTCATAATATTTTGTGGGTATTAACCCTTCTTGTATACAATTGACATCAGCTCCTGAATCTACCATAGCTATTAAATCAAATTTTTCTTCTCCTACTATTAAGGTTATCGTAGTGAACCATTTTTGGCTTACTAATAAAGTTAGTATATTTATATAATTTTCTGTACCCAGGTTAATATAATTTTCGGGGATTGTAATGTTACTAGTCCCTTCTATTTGACTAACATTATTTTGCAAAGATTGTTCTTGGATTTTTATTATGTTTTCTCCTTCTATTTTTAGTAATCTATAGTCCATATTAATATTTTGTTGTTTTAATTCTGAAACTTCTCTTTTTAACTTTTTTATCTTTTCTTTGAGAGAATTAAGGGAAACTTCTTCTTGTGGGTTTTTAAAACGATTATAAATTTCTTTTATTTCTATGGGTCTTATTTCTTGCTTACTTTCTTCTTCTTTTTTAACTAATTCAGCTAATTTTCTTATGAACTCATCCCTTAATGGCGTATCTTCTAACTTGTCAATTATTTTGACTAGTGTAGAAGTTTGTTCTTTAGTCAAAACATTTATAGTTTTTTCACAGTTTCTATAGTTACATAATCCTATTCCTAAACAATTATTATTATCCTGTTCCTCTTTTCCACTATTCCCTCCTGAGCTCTCTTCTTTTGACATAAGGTCTAATTGTTGTATAAAATAGTCTTCAGTTTCAGAAGAACCCTCATAACTTGATTCTTCTTCTGACTCTGAATTGATTAGTATAGCTGTCAAAGCATGTTTCATCTCTTTATTTTCTATTTTATTTATTTTTTGTTCTGTCGTACACTTATTAGCATAATGTCCTTGTTTTTTACATTTCCAACATGTTACTTGTTTTTTTTATTAGAAAATTTAGGTTTTCCTTTAGGAGTCTTATGGAATTTTTTATAATATTTCTGTTCATAATAAAGGGGTTTGTCTATATTATATTTAGGTTTTTTATAAATTTTTTTTTTAACTTTATGCTGTCTACTAGGTGCCTTTTCAGGAGTTATTCCATATTGATAACAGAAAGTGCCAAGCTCTCTTTTTTCCGTGATACTTTCTTGTTTTATTTTCTGTTATATCTTGGTATCTGTCCATATTTCTATACCTGTTTGTACTATTATATTATGCAATTGTCCAAAGGTTAATGAATTATAGGGAATCTGGGTCCCGAACTGTGTTTGTAGTTTTTGTAATACTTTTTCAGAGAATAATTTTGGTAAGGCCGCCACGAATCTTTCTTTCCAGAAAGGTGCATGTGCATAATCTCTTATCATAACTTTTGACATAAAAATATCTTTATACCATCTATAATCAGACATGGTTGGACATCTTAAATTCATTAATTGAGTTTGTATTCTATCTTTAAAAATACTGGGATCTCCTACAAAATTTTTAATAATAGTATATATTAATGTAGATGTAGCGTCTGGTGATTGATCTTCTTGTTTAATATTATTAATAATTAATTATTTTTCTTGGATGCTGAGAAAATTATCCCACCAACCTTTTAATTGTCCTGTAAATCCTTGGGTTATCATAATTTCTGCTTCTTTATCAGAAGCTTTTCTCATCTTATAGGCAGTTACAGCCATAGTCATATTACACATTTGATCTAAAATGGCCTGCTCACTTAATCCATCTATATTTCATTCTACTAAGTCTGATCATGAGAAACTATTTTGCACTAATTGTGTTCGCTCTTCTAGACCTACATCTACTGGTGATGGTCTAGAATAATAATTTCTTGTTTTAGGATAATCTCTTTTATGGGATATTTTATTTAGTTCTAATTCTTCTTCCTTTTGTAATGTATTAATTGTTAATTTTTCTAGACTAATACTCCTAAGTTTTTCTTTTAGTTCTTCAACTTCTGTTTCTACTTTAGATTTTAAGCTAATATTATCTAAACTTTATAATTTATATATAGGTTTTTCTATGAATTTTTCTACTTTAATGACTTTTTTCCATATTTTCCATTCTTCCTATTTGATTTTTCATTATATCTAACATGGTATTAGTAAAGTTTAATTGTTGATGTAATTTCTTAATATCTCTTTTTTCTATATTTCCTTCTACATTGCTATCTTTATAGGGTGTTGCTTCAACTTCTAGGTCTTTTCCAATTAGTATTTTAATAGTTTCTTTAGGAGGATATTCAGATTCTATTACTGATCCTGAGCTTGTTTTCCAAACAACAGTTCGTTTTGTTAAAGGACATAATTTCTTATCGAGTTTAGAGTAATAATTAACGTACTAATCAAAGAAGTATAAACTAATTCTATTTTCTTTCATAAAATTATAGAATAGTTCTCTTAGTCTAATAACTTCATTTTCTGAATGGTTGGTAAAATACCAATCTCTTAGTGGTTTATTATAATCAGCATTAAAATCTTGTCTTATCCATTCTTTATCAATCTCAAATGGTTCTTCCTTTATAATTACTGATAAAACTTGTGATTCCATTGGATCAAATTTCGAAGGTGATTTATATACAGCAGTGGCTATATTCGGCCTTCTGTTGTCAATTCCTACAATATTATCCATATTTTCTATTGATGAGTTATCTATAGAATTTCTATGACTAATAGTTTCAACATTATCAGGAATTCTTAATGATTGAGATCTATTCATCCTAATTCTAATATCAGGTCCTTCTCTTATTATTTCTCTTATTCTAGTTATTTGTATTTGTGGTTCTTCAATACCATCAGGTATTATCCATTCTTCAGGCATTCTACTTTTTAATTCTTCATGTCTTAATCTTCTAGGTGTTTGTATATTAGATCTTTTTAGATTTGCATGCATAATTATCGTTTCTTCTTTTGAGGATTGTCTTAATGCTTTAAAGTCATAATTAACCTTAGTAATTTTATAATATATCCTATAGATTATTTCGAATGGATCATATTTCTCATTTATAATTATTTCATCAAATCTTACTTGCAATTTTAAGGCTTGCCATGTGTATTCATTTTTTAAATTCATAGCATAATTTGGGTAACAATTAAAAAAACTAGTCCATCATGACAGTTACTTTCTAATATTCCTATTAATGAGTCACTAAAATTTTGGAATCTGGTATCTCTTAAGGTTAATAATATAGGCAGATTAATTCCTATTCTAAAATTAGGTTTTATGGCTACTTGTATTAATCCTATATGGATGAAGTTATATCCTTTACTGCTATGTTCTTTCAATTTATCCTCTTCTAAGATGGTAATAATCTTATTATTACTTGTTCCTGGTTTACAATATTCTAACATATGAATTTCATAATTTCTTCCTTCCCAGAAGTTTCTCTTTTATATACATTATCTTTATCTATTATAGGTATATTCCAATTATGAAAACTTTCTTCTAATTTAGCTATTTCTAATTCATTTTTAGTTTCAGAGGTGGATGCTTCATCATTATCTATTTTCATCACTAAAAAATTATTTTTTCCTAGATTTAAACTACTCATCGTTCTCAATAAACTAGCCATTTTATGGTTAGAACTTTACGAGTTACGGGACCACCCTCGTTAACCAACGGATTCACTGCCTTACTAGGACTTACAACCGGGACTACGATCTGGGCTGACCAACGTATTAACAGTTTTTACTGCTACTTCAAAGTTGTAACTATAAAATTTTAAGGTTTATGTAACGTATTAACCTTAAGGTAGAAGGCTTTCTCGACTTATGCAACGTGACTTCAATGGTTGTATCCCAAGCAAATGTAGTCAGTAATAGAGACGATATCCCCAATCTGAGTATTTGGGGGGTATCAAACTACATTCCAAAATAGGTGGTTTAGCCAAAAATAGGTGTTCAATAAGTCTTTACTTCCTTTTTTCATTTTTGGAGTTAGAACTTTTTTTAAACTTCTCTTTCTTTTATATAAGCCCTTTCTTAAGATGATTTTTGAATTGTGTCCACTGCAGTACTCTAACTTTCTTATAGTTTATTACATTACATGAAACGTAGTTCATAATTTCCCCTTCGCTCTCTTTAGCATTTTGGTTTAACACCACGCAGGTAGTTGATATTTTTTTATTAAGAAAACACAAAAAATATTGACAAAAAGTTATTTATTTATTTTTTATTATTGTTATTAAATTTTTATATAAAAAATACAAATAAATTAATTTTTTAATTTACTTTTATATTTAATTTATTATTAAATAAAATATAAAAATATTATTTTTATTTTTTATATTTTATATTTTTTATTTATTATAATGGAAAAATATTATTAGATAATAATGAATCTGTTATATTTAGTTCTTCTCATCCTATATTGATTGACATATTACCAGATGTGAGATGTCTAGTGATATAAAAAAAATCTTATTTTGCATGCTATTGTTTAGCAATACAGAAAGCGGGTGAAAAAGATTTACTATAGACGTCCAATAGAAACAGATAATTATTTAAATAAAATATCAATTAATTAGTAATTTTGTTTTGCTGATCTTATTTGATAGCATTATTTGTATTTGTTTGTCATAAGTATCGACTACGTGATGATAATGACGTAAAATTAATCAGGGATTGATACAATCATTATTTTAAAATTCATATTTTGAAATTAATTATTTGTCTAGTTGATCTGTGTGAGGGGAGTTTTCCAATTCATGACACCCAATCAGGTGGGGCCGTGAGAAGGAACACTGCGGGATTGGACGTTGATCTAAACATGCCATCTGAGGCACCAATGATGGGCCGAATCCTGAAGATCGTAATATATAGATAGAGGATATGCGGCAAGCAGATGTTGAAAGTCATGAGGGCTCTACAATTGGAAACCTAATGATCGATCCATATCTAATTAACCCTGTATCTAATAGTGAGGAGGTAGAAGCTGAACTGATTGATATACCTAATGGCGAGGAGGAGGACGATGTTAAGATGAACTACTTTACAGACTCGCAACCCGCATTGGCTCAGCCTGCTATTTCCCAGTCATATGATCATCTGCCTCACTTTACCATCTTGAATCTGAATGCAATGAACCAGGATTGATCTTTTAGTCAGGGAGGTCCCAATGATGATTCGATTAATGAGTTTATAGTTAGGCAATAGTTTGAGAATAAGGAGAAAGTTCTTATGGCAATAAAGACATATAGCATAAGGAAAGTCGTGGAGTATAAGTTATTGGAGAGTGACCATTTGAAGTAATCAGTTCAGTACACTCAGTTTGGAGCAGGTTGTCAATGGAGCATACATGTTTCTTATCGTCGAAGATAGGAAAAATGGGAGGTGAGGAGATGCAATGGTCCTCCTTCTTTTCTACAAACATTGACAGGGCAAGATCATAGAAGGTTGGACTCGAAAGTGATAGCTCAATTGATCGTCATGATGATGAAAGCCAATTTGACCATTATCATAAGAGTTTTGCAAGGATCTGTTGAGACCCACTTTGACTACAAAGCATCTTATAGAAAGGTTTGGCTTGCAATGCAGAGGGTAATCGCTTTAATATGCGAAGATTAGGAGGAATCATGCAATGTGCTTTCTAGGTGGTTATTTGCAATGCAGATGTGCTTACCAGGTGTGTATTATTACGTTGTCTTTAGTTTTATATACAGTATTAAACAAACCAACCTTCTAATAATTGTTGTGACATAGGTACATGGGTTCAACTTGTAACTCAACCAAGTTGCGGGAATGAGGACAGTGTTACGTTTCATTAGGTGTTGTGGATATTTTCATCATGTGTTGAGACTTTCAAGCACTGCAAATCATTCATTTCCATTTATGGTACTCACTTGTATGTTAAATATGGAGGCACCTTGCTTATGGCAATCGCCCAAGATGTCAATTCAAATATATTGCCAATTGTATTTGCGCTAGTAGAGGGGGAGACAAAAGAAGCCTGGTAATTTTTTCTATCTTACCTAAGGCAGTATATGGCGCCGCAACCTGGTATCTTTGTCATTTATGATAGGCACAAGTCAATTGATGCTGCATTGAATGTTGATGAAAGTGGCTGGAAATTGCTTCATGCCTTCCAGACCTTTTGTACAAGACATATTGCAGCCAACTTCACAAAGCATTTCAAGAACAAAGATTTGAAAAAGGTACTTGTCAATGCATCATATTAAAAATCACAAAGGGAGTTCGCTCACTACTTCGGTCAATTGAGGGCAGAGAATGTGGCTATTACAATCTAGTTAGATGAGATGCCACGATCGGTCTAGACATTATATGCTAACGAAGGTCATAGGTTTAGACACATAACCACAAATATATCCGAGTGTATCAATGCTGTCATGAAGTCCACACACAATCAATCAATTACCGCTCTTGTCAAGTCCCATACTTTTGTTTAGTTACGCTGTTTGCGAGAAAAGGGCACAGAGGTTCAGGCACAAGTTCAGATAGGGGTTGAATTTTCACATACATTAATTAAGGAAATTGGGTTCAACTCATCTCACTTCATTGTAGATGAGTTGGATGCAGTCCTAGTATATAGACAACAGAGTTATCAAGTGTTTCTTGATAAAGATAAATGCGACTGTGAATACTTCCAAGCGCTTCATATTCCTTGTCGACATGTGCTAGCAGTGTGTTCCCATGCAAGACTTGATTAGAAGGTTTATGTGCACCATGTGTATTGCATGGAATTTATTTTTAGAGTTTACTGAGTGGAGTTTAGACCAATTGGTCACTAGAATGACTGGCTAGCATATACTAGCTAGGTCCTGTATTCGGCCTAATCCTCGAATGATGTGAGTGAAGAGAAGTCGTCCTTTATTTACTTGGATACGTAACAACATGGATGATGTGGAGGAGACCACTGAGAAGAGATGCGAATTATGTCGTCAGGTTGGTCACACACGGAGGACTTGCACTGTCCTGGATCCAAAGGCTTTCACTTTTAGCAACCATCGGCACTAGATATTATTATTTTCTTTAAGTATTTATTTTGTTAGTAATTATGGTTTGCTAAATTTTTTACAATGTTCACTTTGTTAGTTATTATGATTTGCTAAAATTTTTACAATGTTTATTTTGCTATTTATCTTGAGACTTTATAACACGAAAGTGCTTAGAAAATAAATACAATAACATAACAAAATAAATCTTAACAAGAAATACTCGTAGATAACATACGATGATTCTACAAAGTCCTATAAAATAACCTAACAAAGACATGCACATACTAACATGCACCATGACTAGGCTGAGTGTCGATCACCTCGTCTAGCATGCACTCGCCTCGATGGTGGCACATGAAAACCATCTATCCCATAACCAGGATGATGGATCATCTTATGTCCTCTGCCCAACAGTGGTGCATTATCAGTGGAGGTTGCATCAATAACGGCTTTGTCATCCATATATGGAATCATGTCTCCCCTAATACCAGACCCTATGCTGGCTTCTCAACCGAACCCTGTACCGACTCCTATATTCATGGTTTTAAAAATCGGACGGGACCGGTTGGATCAGTTTAACCGGGAACCAGCAACATTAACGGTCCAGTAAGGCATGTGAAACCGCTCACTAGAAAATTGGTAGAAAATTGCTGAACTGGCCAGTTGGACCAGACCGAAAATTGGCTGGTTTGAAGAAAATGACGCCATTTTAGGCTTACTGAGTGTCCGAAGACCCTGCGTCCATTCCATGCCTCTTAGTCCAAGAATTCTCTTATCACTCCTCTCACTCCTCACTCCCCCTTCTCCAACCCTAGCCTCTTCGAGCCACTACTGCCGCCCGTCTGTCAAGCCATTGCTCCCAAGTTTCTAACCCCTGCTCTCTTCTTTTTTCACACCCTTTTGTCTTCTTCTTCTTGAATCGTTGAAGAAGCCAACAAAACAAAAACGAAGAGCAAAAGAAAAAGGAAAGAAACAAGGAACAAAGGAAAAGAAAGGGAATAAGAAGCATGGTTTCAACGAGACAAAACAATGGATCTTTATCTGCAAAATGACCTTCTTCTTCTTCCAGCGATAAGCTTCCTTCTCCTTCTTCTATACGCCAAAAGGTTCATCTTATTCCCTATCTTTTTCTTCTAAATTCCAATTTTCCAAACTCATGCCGTTTATATCCCTTTCTTTTGTTAAAAGTCCCCTTGAAGTTCATCATTTTATGGGATTAGGGTTTTTGAAGTTTTTAATTTGGATAATTTCCTTAATTTTAGGGTGACAGTGGTGGTAGTGGTGGTGCATCAGGGAAACAGATGACGATGGTGGAGGATTCCAAGGAATTGCATGCTCTAGAAACCACTTTGTCTCCTTGATTCTTCGTGCATCGCAGTCAAGGGAGTTCTCCAAGTCCTTTCCGATAGTGACCTTCATTACCGTAACCTGCTTCCTAGTTGGTACATCCATCTATTGACTTTAATTTGCATTATTCAAGAATCAAAATCATTAGAAATCATCGTACAACTTTTTGTCACATTGCAATGTTTCAAATTGATGATAATTATTATATTGTGTTAATTTGTTTGATTTCAATTTGATTATCAAATCATGCATTTGATGCAAGAAATGATGGAAATCATGAACCTTTGGCTATGATGCAATAGAAGAGTAAGTTGTGCATATCAATTCAATTTCATGCATGCTTCATGTTATGCCCTTGTGCCATAACTAGAAAAGAGTAGTACCAATTCCATATTCGTTTTACGTTACTATTAATGCAAATACACAATGAGCGGGAAATTGAATGCTAAGAATGCTCTATATAGTTTGAGTGTTATCCTTTTGAAGCTTTTGGAATGAAAGAAACCAAGTGAGTAGTAGGGGGCATCTTCTGAACCTTTGTTGAATGTTTTTGTTTAATCACCAAATTAGACTCTTTTAGTCCACTCTCTATATCTCTTTTTACCTACTCTGTCTATGTATCTGCACAATTTAATTTCTTGCAAGCACTCGTCATAAATAAACATGGTTCCCATTGTTTACATATATTTTGTTCATAATACATGAGGGTTTTTTGAGGTATATATACTTGCTTCTTTTATATTTCTTTCATTTATTTATACTTTTGATTTGCTGCTTGTTTGGTCTTATATATGATGGATTATTATCGCCTTCTTACTGCAAAACACATGCATAAATGAGATTGTGTAGATCAAATAGAATGTGATTGTTAGCATATTTATTCTTTGTAAATTAATTCTTATGTATGTTGGTGGGGGCATTTCTTTAGGATATGTGATTATTAGCATATTTATTCTTTGTAAATTAGCATATTTCTTGTTGTTATTTAACTTTTGAGTTTGTATTTTGATAAGATTATAAGACTTTGGTTGATGCTATTTCATGTAATGATTTAAATTTGGAAGACACTTTAAGGTTTATATAGATTATACTTATGTTTTAGGGTGTTCATTTATAATTTATTTATTATTTTGTTATAAAACGATTTTTCCGGTTAAACCCCAATTGAATCGATTAGACTAGTAAACTAGTAAACCAGTATGTAGAGCTGTTTGATGACCGATCTGATTTTCAGAACCTTGCTTGCATCATCTCTTATATTATTGGTGGTACAAGCTGCTGACCTCTAGCCTAGCGAGCCCTGCCACCGGGCCTAGGACGCGCCACTCCCCATCTCTCTCCTCGAGGATGCACTAGTGGTAGGTGGCTATCGTTTAGCTGATGCAACTGAGGGGGATCTAGATTATATACTGGTAAATCATGTTGTATAATGAGAGGAACCTGATCATGCGGGACGCCCTCACCCACGAGGACTAAACGCGCCCACTAGTAATACGAATGTGTAACACCCTACCACACAGAATTTTACACTTAAGTCATAAAACAGAGGTGGTGAGGTATTATGACCTCTAAAATAAAATGTATACATAGAAATAGTTGAAAGGAATTCATAACGAGGAGTCTTATAGAAAAGTTTAAGCAAAACTACAAAAAGAAAAGCGCGTTGCACACGTAAACGAATACTCGGATAGGAAGAAAGGTAAAGATATATACATAGAGAGCGGAATATCAAAAGATAAAGAATATCAAGTTACAGACTCGACCTGCGAGCCAAGGCCGGCCGGATAATATTTTTATACATATGAGGTTGAATGAGTATCTTTTTTGTTGCATAAAGAAATTGATAGAAGGTAGAGTGATTATCTTCGGTTCAATTTCAATTAAATCAAACTATGACATAGAAAAGTGAGGTTGAGTAAGTCTCTTTCTGATTGCATCAAGAAATTGATAAGAGGTGACTAGAGTAATTTCTTTCGATTTAATTCAATCTATCCTTTTAGTTTTATTTATTGTGTCTTTATAAGCATTGTAAACACGTCTTTTTCTTTTGATCATCACGTCTTATGCTATTCATATTGTCAACGAGACAAGTATACTTGGAACTACTTAGTATGTGTTTGGATTACAGTTTAAAAACGGGAGTTTGCATAAAATTGATTTTGCAAACTTGATTTTGATCAAAATTAAGTTTGTGTTAAAGTGATTTATGTTTGGTAATCTAAATATCAAAATGGATTATAGTAAAGTAAATGTAGTTTAAATTATACTACTCAAAATTACTTTTAAATAAAAAATTACTAAAATAGACATCAACTTAAATAAATTTTTTATATTATCCTATCATTTTAATTTAGATATTTAAATAAATTATATTAATTATTTTTATAATGAAATTAATATTTACTTACAAAAATAAAAATAACATATAAAAATTGACAAAATATATTTTTATATCAAAAGCAAAAATAATATATGAAAAATATATCAAAATATAATTTATTAAATTATATTACTTATAATTTTTTTAATACTCTCAGTACTCTTTTATTTAATACTATTTTAAACTATAAATTTTAATTATTTCTGACTTTATTATTAGTTTTAATTAGTTTTTTATTTACTTTGTTCTTTTTAATGGGATCGATAATTTATATTATAATAAAATTATAATAATAAATTAATATACAAGAACTTCAAATTTTAACAGAGCAGCACAAAAAATAATTTTTTTTATACAAAACCAAAAATAAAGATTTTATAAAAAATATAATTATATATTTAAAATATTTGAGTATTAAAAAGACTACAAATAAGGAAATAAAGGGTAGAATTGATAAACAAAAAAATAAATTCAATCCTAACGTGATTTTCTAAATGTAAAAACTATCATTTTTAACTTCTTATAAACGCACATTAAGAACATAAAATTATTTTGGGGTTTAGAATAAAAAAGCATCCAAACATAAAAAGGAAACGTTTCATGCACTCAAATGTACTTCTCTCATTTCTAACGTTATAGTATTTGTAATATAAACGAGATACGTTTATTATTTTTTGCATTATAAAAGAAATATGAAAATAAATACAAGAATATAAATTTCTCTAAAATATAAATACTTGAAACCACATGTTCGAAATGCATGTTGACGTGACTTGCATGAAAAGCAAAGAACGATTTTATAATTGAGCAGTAGTATAGAAATAAAAAAGTGAAAGAAACAAAATTACTTTTCTCAATCTACAAAATTAATAAAAACAAAAAAAAAATAGAAATAGAAAATACTTATTATAAATTGAGAAATACGAAAAAATATTTTGTCTACGATAAAAAACAAAAAATATACAAACGTTACTCACATATTATGAAAAACTTAAAAAAATTATCTTAAAAAATCTTACCATTATATTTTCAAATTTTATACAAACTTCATTTTGAGCATTACACTAAAATGCTTCCCATATACAAATTTTTAAGCCAAAAAGTTTCTTTATATTTTTTTCATTTCTAGTTAAAAAAAAAAAACGAAAGAGAAGAACAAATTTAGTAGAATTGGCAGACAAATAAGGATCCATTAAATGGCTTGATTAATAATTGGGTCAGAGACACATACATTTACATCCCAAAATATCTCAAAATACATAAAGCAAGCACCTGTTTCTCCATAAAAATTTTTAGGAGGATCAAACATAAGATATATACGGAGAAGAATATATATATATATATATAGCATAATAACAGAATACAGCATCCTAAACTTCACTTGCAGCAGGTGTTACGGATCCGGCCCACAGATTCCATATCCAGAATGGTCTTCGAATCCAGTTACCCGGGTCTGACTTGTTTCGCCCTTCTAGAAGGCCCGGAAGTAGCCCACTAGAACCTCTAACCAACAATCGAATTCAAAGACCCCCTTTATCTTAAACAAATAAGATAGGATAAGATAATTACCACTACCTATAAAAAGAGGAGTCCCAGGCTCCCACACCTCTCAGATTCATTCTGACTTGAGCATCAGATTGTCTTTGCAGGTACCACTCCCCACTGCTCCGACCGAAGAATTTGGTATCCGCCTCGACCCAAAGGTCCCCGATCCATCTTACAACCCGTACCGGAGGCATCCAGTACATTGGCACCGTCTGTGGGGACCTGCAACATCGCGACGGAATGGCGGATGTCTCCGAGGAGCAATCCCTAAGCCGCCACAATAACTCCCAAACGAGGAACCTAACTTTCGAACACCGAGAAGTCACATCCCACACCCACGGAAGAATAGCAAATGCTATTCGCCAGACTACCCCTCCAAAAAATAAAGAAAACGGCCCCATAGTCATTGAAACACGGGCTCCCGAAAACATATGAGGCAAGGCCGCCCAAATAATCTAGGACCTCTGCCTCTGAGTACAGGAACTCGAAGGCCGAGTGATCGCCAAGGAAGAACACCACACAGAGGACGGAAGCCACGCCACCTCCAGATCAAGGTCCCACCGTGAGGCCGGTTGTCACAGGTCTCCCAAACAACATCACAGCAAAAGGCACGAGCGCAGCGTTATCCCGCAACCCAGAACTCCGGCGCGACGAAGACAATGACCACCGTGATCATGAAGCCAAACGCACGAGGAATGAGCACGTGATAACAGAACCATGAAGTACGACGGAACCAAGGACCCCCAGGAACACCTAAGGGCCTTCGAGGCCAAGATGAATCTGGAAGGATCCACAGATGCGGTCCGATGCAGGGCCTTCCCGGTAACCCTAGCCGGACCCGCAATCAAATGGTTTAATGCCCTCCCCAACGGGTCTATAACCACCTTCCACAATATCTCGAGGAAGTTTATGGCCCAATTCACCACTAGAATAACAGAAGCCAAACACCCCATTAGCTTGTTGGGAGTCACCCAAAGACAAGACGAATCCATGAGAAAGTACCTCGACCGGTTCAACGATGAGTGCCTGACGGTTGACAGACTCACGGATTCAGTCGCGAGCCTCTGCCTAACCAACAAGCTCATGAATGAGGACTTCTGAAAACATCTCACCACCAAACCAGTCTGGACTATGCACGAGATTCAGAGCGTCGCGAAGGAATACATAAACGACGAAGAGGTAAGCTAGGTAGTAGCTGCTGATAAACGGAAGCACGGCGCCTCGACACAATGCCCCACTAAGAGAAAACCTGAAGGAGAATCCAAAGCCGAAAAATATAAACCGACCCCCAGAGTTGGGAAATTCTCAAATTACACCCCTCTGCCAGCCCAATCACAGAGATTTACCACCAAATAGCTGACCGGGGTATCCTCCCGAAAGCCCGACAACTCAAGGAACAAACAAGCGGCAACAAGACCATATACTGCGATTACCACCGAGGATACGGGCACAGGACGCAAGACTGTTTCGACTTAAAAGACACTGAAGAACTGAAGATTGATGGTTTAGAAGTTATGGTAAACTCTCGTTGTAGGTATAGTTACTAAACCAAGCAATCAACCTTTCTTACAAACGTTTTGGTTGCCACAAGTAACAAACCCCTAAATAAATTGATAACCGAAGTATTTAAATATCGGGTCGTCTTCTCAAGGAATTGCAGGGAGGTATGTTCTTATTATTGGCTATGAAAAAGGTAAAATTGGGGGTTTTGGAAATAAGGAAGAAGTATGACAAGTAATTCAAATGATAATTAAAATAAATAAATAACTACGAAATAAACTATTGGCAAGATATGAAATTTCAGAAGTCCTATCCTAGTTACTCCTATAAGAATGGAAGTTAATCCCACTTAATTAACCTTTGCGTAAGCAAGGGAAAGTCCAGTGAACCAATTGGTTAGATTTCCCAAGTCCTAGCCAACTCCTAAGGGAAGGCTAGAGTTAGTGGAATTCTAGTTAATTAGCCAACATAACAATCAATCATGAATAGTTGAGAACTCAAGAACTTCCAGTTAATCAATTAAAGCCAATAGTAAATAATCTAAATTAAAATTAAAGAAAGGCAATCATAAGTCTGAAATACCTCAAATTATATTAAATAGAAAATGTCAATTCTAACATGGACAATATCATCAGCCAATTGGGCAACATCAATCAAACACAATTAAAAATATCAGAGTAAATAAAAGTAGAAGAGAAACATAAATTATTGAACCTGATGAAGATAAAATAATCCTGAAGTGAAAAGAAATTCTAATCCTAAAATAAATTCTAATCCTAATCCTAATCCTAAGAGAGAGGAGAGAACCTCCCTCTCTAAAAACTACATCTAAAACTCAAAATTATGAATTATCAAAACATAATATGAATGGATGTATTCCCCCACTTCATAACCTCTGGTCTGTGCCTTCTGGACTTGGATTTGGGCCGAAAAGGGCTTCAGAAAATGCTGGGATTGTTTTCTACAATTTTTGGTGCGTGGCCTCTGTCACGCATCCGCGTGGGTCAGGTGGTCGTGTCATCCGGAGTTTTTCATGTCACGCGGCTGCGTCAGTCATGCATCCGCGTCATATGCGCTTCTCTCAAGGCGCGCGATCGCGTCAGTCAAGCATTCGCGTAGCACTCTCGTCGCGCTGACACGCGGCCACGTCGCCCATGCGATCGCATCGCCGCCAGTTTCTTCAAGAACTCCGTTTCAAGCTTTCCTTCCATTTTCGCATGTTTCCTTTTTATCCTTTAAGTCATTCTTGCCTTGGAATATCTGAAATTACTCAACACACCATGTGTGGCATCGAATGGCAATAAAAGATAATTAAAATTAATATTTTTAAAGCCTAAAAAATATATTTTTCACATACATCACATAATAAGGAAGGGAAAGTAAAAACATACAATTTCACATGCATAAGTGGGTAAAAGACTGAATAAAACACTCAAATTCAGCACAAATTATATCATAAAATATGGGTTCATCAACCTCCCCACACTTAAACAATAGCATGTCCTCATGCTAAATCCAAGATAAAGAGTAAGGTGAAGTGGTAGAATCTCATGCAATGCAATCTATTCTAAATGCATCCACCTAAATGAGTCATGCAAATCTAGTTATTATTCACTTATATATAGAGCTTTACATGTAGTTAAATTAATTTATATTCTCAAGAAATTAAATATGTATACCCAACCTTAGATAATGTTAAAGCACTTTTACAATTGAGATGGGTAAATAATATATTTTTCAAACTTGCAAGACAATTAACAATAGAAGTAGAGATATATGATGATGAGTTTTTGAACCCTAACTGGATTTTGTGTTTACTCTTTAGTCACTCAGTGTTTATTGGGTTAATCACTCTATTCCTCTTTTTATTCTTACTTTCTATAGCTTTGTTCTTTATCTAATCAATAAACAATTATAGAATACAGACATACAAAAATCATGAGGTCTTTAATTAAGGTTGTAATGGGGCCAAGGTAAAGGTAAGGGTATATGTATAAGGTCAAGTGAGCTAATTAAGTGAATCCTTGATTAGTCTAAGATCTCACCTAACATACATACTTTGTAAAGCTAAGCCTCTTTACCTATTTTCCATATTTTTTTCACTTTTTATATTACATGCTCATATCTTGTTCTTATACCATGTGCATCGCTTTTTGCATTTGGGGAATTCTTTTTGTATCCCTTTTTTTTTTCAAATACTAAAATTTTTTTTTCTACACATGGTAATTAATTTATTTTGACTTCACATGAGCATATTTCCCAAATTATTTTCACATGACTTGTTTAATCTAATTTCCTACTTTCTATCATTCCATGTTCCCATAAAATTCCCTACACTTAAATATTACACAAAATCTATCTTAAGCTAACCAAGGATTCAACTTGAGATTTTTATTTTGTTTTTTTCTGCTTAAGGCTAGTAATGTGGTTATAAAACAGAAGGGATTAAAAGGCTCAAGTGGGCTAGCAAGGGTGATGTAAAAGGTAGGCTTTATTTGGGATAAGTGAGTTAAAATCAAACAAGGCCTCAATCACTTTCTTGGTATGTATCTATATTCTATAACTGGACATATAGATTAAAACAAAGTAAAGAACACCAGAATAAAAAAAAGGATGCAACACACAGGAATAAAATATTATGGTTTAAATGTAACCATACAATTAAGCTCAAAACTCACAGGTTGTATGTTCTCAAACTCATAAATCATATATCACTTAAGTGTGTCATGCAAGTAGAAATCAGGAGTTCCCATTATACTCAATGTAAAATATATATTGGATGGCTTTAAAGTTTTAGTGTTCCTCCTTGATGAAATGTTGTTTACTAACTACATGTAATGCTATATATACAAGGTGTGTGGATTGATTCTGTTAAAGTCTCTAGCTTACTTCCTTTTTATTTTCAATAAAATTAGTTATCATATGCTAAAAAGGGTAAACTATACTAATTAATCCACTTAAAATATAACTAGTAAACTAATGTGCAAATCAAGCTAAAATATCCAAAATAGTATACATATAGCTCAAAGTGCAAAATGCAAAAAGTACAATAAAAAGTAAAAAGAGAAAAATATGCAAAAATACAAAAAATGAACAAAATAAGAGAGAGTTTGTAGTGGTTCACCAAAATAAAGATATGTCAGAGATGGCAACCTCCCCACACTTAAAGAATAGCATCGTCCTCGATGCTCACTCAAGCTGGGTGTGAAGGAGTGTCATCTCCGGAAGGATGGGTAGCCGGAGTCTCTGTGGTAGTAGTCTGAGGATCTGCCTGCTGCGGAGGAGGTGCTGACTGAATGGGGATCTCGGAGTCTGCAGCCTGAATCTGAGGTGGGTCCTCCTACTGGGCTGCGGTCTGCTCTGAGCCTGCCTGTGCAACCTCTCTCTGTGGATGGGTCTCCTCCCCGTGTTCATCCGCCTCCTCCTCAGATGGCTCTGATGGTGTGTCAGGCTCGGAGGGGATGTCACCGCCAGATCGGATCAACAGCTTCAGGTGCTCATAGCGTCACCTGCTGTGACGCTCAAATCTCTCATACCGGTGCCGGTTGCGGTGCTCCATCCTGTCTAGCTGCTGAAACAAGTGGTGCACAAGGTGATAAACTGGTACTGAGGCAAGTGGAGGTGCAGTAGTGGTAGCAGGGGTAGCCGGGGTAGCTGTGGAGGAAGAAGGGCCAACAGATGGTGTGGCTGTATCACCGAAAGATGAGAGGAATGGAGGTCTGTAGCCCAAAGCTAGAAAGTTCCTGCTGTGAGGGATAATTGATGAGCGGATAATTTATACGCTTTTTGGCATTGTTTTTAGTATGTTTTTAGTATGATCTAGTTAGTTTTTAGTATATTTTTATTAGTTTTTAGCTAAAATTCACTTTTCTGGACTTTACTATGAGTTTGTGTATTTTTCTGTGATTTCAGGTATTTTCTGGCTGAAATTGAGGGACCTGAGCAAAAATCTGATTCAGAGACTGAAAAGGACTACAGATGCTGTTGGATTCTGACCTCCCTGAACTCGAAGTAGATTTTCTGGAGCTACAGAAGCCTAATTGGCGCGCTCTCAACGGCGTTGGAAAGTAGACATCCTGGGCTTTCCAGCAATATATGATAGTCTATACTTTGCCCAAGATTTGATGGCCCAAACCGGCGTTCAAAGTCACCCTCAGAATTCCCAGCGTTAAACGCCAGAACTGGCACCAAAATGGGAGTTAAACGCCCAAACTGGCACAAAAGCTGGCGTTTAACTCCAAGAAGAGTCTCTACACGAAAATGCTTCAATGCTCAGCCCAAGCACACACCAAGTGGGCCCGGAAGTGGATTTTTATGTTATTTACTCATCTTTGTAATTCTTAAGCTACTAGTTCCCTATAAGTAGGACCTTTTACTATTGTATTTTCATCTTGGTTCTTCTGGTTCCCTCTCTGGGACCGAAGCCAATGATCACTCTTGTTCTTATGTATTTTCAACGGTGGAGTTTCTACACACCATAGATTAAGGTGTGGAGCTCTGCTGTACCTCGAGTATTAATGCAATTACTATTGTTCTTCTATTCAATTTCGCTTGTTCTTGTTCCAAGATATCACTTGTTCTTCAACTTGATGAATGTGATGATCCGTGACACTCATCATCATTCTCACCTATGAATGTGTGACTGACAACCACCTCCATTCTACCTTAGATTGGGTGAATATCTCTTGGATTCCTGATACACGATGCATGGTTGATCGCCTAACAACCGAGTGCTCGCCTGACAAACGAGCCAGCCATTCCGTGAGATCAGAGTCTTCGTGGTATAGGCAAGAACTGATGGCGGCATTCAAGAGAATCCGGAAGGTCTAACCTTGTCTGTGGTATTCTGAGTAGGATTCAATGATTGAATGACTGTGACGTGCTTCAAACTCCTGAGGGCGGGATGTTAGTGACAGACGCAAAAGAATCACTGGATTCTATTCCGGCCTGATCGAGAACCGACAGATGGATAGCCGTGCCGTGACAGGGTGCGTTGAACATTTCCACTGAGAGGATGGGAGGTAGCCACTGACAACGGTGAAACCCTTGCATAAGCTTGCCATGGAAAGGAGTAAGAAGGATTGGATGAAGACAGTAGGAAAGCAAAGAGACGGAAGGGACCAAGCATCTCCATTCGCTTATCTGAAGTTCTCACCAACAAATTGCATAAGTATCTCTATCTTTATCTTATGTTTTATTCATATATCACCCATACCCATTTGAGTCTGCCTGACTAAGATTTACAAGGTGACCATAGCTTGCTTCATACCAACAATCTCCGTGGGATCGACCCTTACTCGCGTAAGGTTTATTACTTGGACGACCCAGTGCACTTGCTGGTTAGTTGTGCGGAGTTGTAGTGATCACGATTTCGCACACCAAGTTTTTGGCGCCGTTGCCGGGGATTGTTTGAGTTTGGACAACTGACGGTTCATCTTGTTGCTTAGATTAGGTATTTTTCAGAGTTCTTAAGAATGAATTCTAGTGTTTCAAGGTGATGTTCTTATCATCACCAAAGCTGATTGATTCTTTTCAATTTAGCTCTTGAATGCAATGTCCTGCTGAAGCTTGGCTAGCCATGTCTAATTCCTTTAGACTAAAGCTTTAGACTAACATTGCATGATTCCTGGAATTCTCATTAAGAATTTTGATATCTTTATTTTCTGTTCCACTTAATTTTCGAAAAATCCAAAAAAAAAAAATTTTACAAAATCATAAAAACCAAAAATATTGTATGTTTCTTGTTTGAGTCTAGTGTCTCATGTTAAGTTTGGTGTCAATTGCATGTTTCTGTTCTTCTTGCATTCATTCATGTGTCTTCATTAATCTTCAAGATGTTCTTGATGATTTCCTTGCTCTGATCTTTAAATTCTCTTGACTTGAGTGTTTTGTTGTTTCTCATGTGCATTCTCATGTTGTTAGTGTCAGTAGTATACAAACTGCTAAGTTTGGTGTCTTGCATGCATTGTTATTTGATTTAAGTTGCATTTTGATTATTCCTCTTTATTAAAAATCCAAAAATATTTTTAATTTGTGTCTTTTCAAGTCAATAATACAGAGAATTGAAGATTCAGAACATATAGCAGAGGAATTATACAGAAAAAGCTGGGTGTTCAAAACGCCCAGTGAAGAAGGACAGACTGGCGTTTAAACGCCAGCCAGGGTGCCTGGTTGGGCGTTTAACGCCCAAAAAGGTAGTGCATTGGGCGTTAAACGCCAGAATATGCACCATTCTGGGCGTTTAACGCCAGGATGGCACAAGAGGGAAGATTTTGTTTTCAAAATCAATTTTTTTTTTCAAGTTTTCAAAATTTTTCAAAATCAAATCTTTTTCAAATCATATCTTTTCAATCAAATGTTTTCAAAATCAATTTCTTTCCTTTTTTCAAAGATACTTGATAACAATTAATGATTTGATTGAACATTTTAAGTATGTTGCCTTTTCTGTTGAGAGAGGTTTAATGTTTGAATCATATCTTTTCTTGTTAGGCAAGTCATTATTTTTTAAAATCAAATCTTTTTTAAAATTGTTTTCAAATCATGTCTTTTCAATCATATCTTTTTAAAACCATAACTTTTTAATCATATCTTTTTAATCACATCTTTTTCAAAACAGTTTTTAATCATATCTTTTTGATTTCTAATTTCAGAGTCTTTTTCAAAAATCACTTGATTTCTTTCCCACTCTTGGTTTTCGAAAATCAATTAAAGTTTTTCAAAATGTTTTTAAAATCTTTTTAACTTAATTTTCGAAAATTTCTTCCTCTCTTTTCACATCCTTCTAATTATGGAGTACTACTCCTCATCAATGCACAATTCGAACTCTATCTCACTAAGTTCGAATTCTTCTATCTCTTTCTTCTATTTTTCTGTTCCTCTGACACCTCAAGGAATCTCTATACTGTGACATAGAGGATTCCATATTTTCTTGTTCTCTTCTCTTTCATATGAGCAGGAGCAAAGACAAAGGCATTCTTATTGAAGCTGACCCTGAACCTGAAAGGACCTTGAAGCGAAAGCTAAGAGAAGCTAAGGCACAACTCTCTGTAGAGGACCTAACAGAAATCTTCAAAGAAGAAGAACCCATGGCAGCCAAAAACAACAACAATGCCAACAATGCAAGGAAGGTGCTGGGTGACTTCACTGCACCTACTCCCGACTTCTATGGGAGAAGCATCTCTATCCCTGCCATTGGAGCAAACAACTTTGAGCTTAAGCCTCAATTAGTTTCTCTAATGCAACAGAATTGCAAGTTCCATGGACTTCCATTGGAAGATCCTCATCAGTTCTTAGCTGAATTCTTGCAAATCTGTGACACTGTCAAGACTAATGGGGTTGACCCTGAGGTCTACAGACTTATGCTATTCCCTTTTGCTGTAAGAGACAGAGCTAGGACATGGTTGGACTCACAACCTAAAGAAAGCTTGGACTCATGGGAAAAGCTAGTCAATGCCTTCTTGGCAAAATTCTTTCCACCTCAAAAATTGAGTAAGCTTAGAGTGGAAGTCCAAACCTTCAGACAGAAGGATGGAGAATCCCTCTATGAAGCTTGGGAAAGATACAAACAATTGATCAGAAAGTGTCCCTCTGACATGCTTTCTGAATGGAGCATCATAGGTATTTTCTATGATGGTCTGTCTGAACTATCCAAGATGTCTTTGGATAGCTCTGCTGGAGGATCTCTTCATCTGAAGAAGACGCCTGCAGAAGCTCAAGAGCTAATTGAAATGGTTGCAAATAACCAATTCATGTATACTTCTGAAAGGAATCCTGTGAACAATGGGACAAGTCAGAAGAAAGGAGTTCTTGAGATTGATACTCTGAATGCCATTCTGGCTCAGAATAAAATATTGACTCAACAAGTCAATTTGATTTCTCAAAGTCTGTCTGGAATGCAAAATGCACCAAGCAGTACTAAGGATGCTTCATCTGAAGAAGAAGCCTATGATCCTGAGAACCCTTCAATGGAAGAGGTGAATTACCTAGGAGAACCCTATGGAAACACCTATAATTCTTCATGGAGAAATCATCCAAATTTCTCATGGAAGGATCAACAGAGACCTCAACAAGGTTTCAACAACAATAATGGTGGAAGAAACAGGTTTAGCAATGGCAAGCCTTTTCCATCATCTTCTCAGCAACAGACAGAGAATTCTAAGCAGAGCCACTCTGACTTAGCAACCATGATCTCTGATCTAATCAAAACCACTCAAAGTTTCATGACTGAAACAAGGTCCTCCATTAGGAATTTGGAGGCACAAGTGGGACAGCTGAGCAAGAAAGTTACTGAACTCCCTCCAAGTACTCTTCCAAGCAATACAGAAGAAAATCCAAAAGGAGAGTGCAAGGCCATCAACATGGCCGAATTTGGAGAGGAAGGAGAGGAAGTGAACGCCACTGAGGAAGACCTCAATGGGCGTGCACTGACCTCCACTGAGTTCCCCAATGAGGAACCATGGGAATCTGAGGCTCAAAATGAGACCATAGAGATTCCATTGGACTTGCTTCTGCCTTTCATGAGCTCTGATGAGTATTCTTCCTCTGAAGAGGATGAGTATGTCACTGAAGAGCAAGTTGCTACATACCTTGGAGCAATCATGAAACTAAATGACAAGTTATTTGGAAATGAGACTTGGGAGGATGAACCCCCTTTGCTCACCAAAGAACTGGATGACTTGTCTAGGCAGAAATTACCTCAAAAGAGACAAGATCCTGGGAAGTTTTCAATACCTTGTACCATAGGCACCATGACCTTCAAGAAGGCTCTGTGTGACTTAGGGTCAAGTGTAAACCTCATGCCTCTCTCTGTAATGGAGAAGCTAGGGATCTTTGAGGTGCAAGCTGCAAGAATCTCACTAGAGATGGCAGACAATTCAAGAAAACAAGCTTATGGACTTGTAGAGGATGTTTTGGTAAAGATTGAAGACCATTACATCCCTACTGATTTTATAGTCCTAGAGACTGGGAAGTGCATGGATGAATCCATCATCCTTGGCTGACCCTTCCTAGCCACAGCAAAGGCTGTGATTGATGTTGATGAAGGAGAACTGATCATTCAAGTGAATGAAGAATCCTTTGTGTTTAAGGCTCAAGGATATCCCTCTGTCACCATGGAGAGAAAGCATGAAGAGCTTCTCTCAAATCAGAGTCAACCAGAGCCCCCACAGTCAAACTCTAAGTTTGGTGTTGGGAGGCCACAACCAAACTCTAAGTTTGGTGTTGAACCCCCACATTCAAACTCTAAGTTTGGTGTTGGGAGGTTCCAACAGTGCTCTGAGAAAATGTGAGGCTCCATGAGAGCCCTCTGTCAAGCTACTGACATTAAAGAAGCGCTTGTTGGGAGGCAACCCAATCTTACTATATTTTATCTATTTCCCTTTGTTATTTTATGTTTTTTTTGTAGGTTGATGATCATGAGAAGTCACAAAATCAATTGAAAAAGCAAAAACAGAATGAAAAACAGGAAGAAAAACAGCACACCCTGGAGGAAGAACTCACTGGCGTTTAAACGCCAGTAAGGCTAGCAGATGGGCGTTTAACGCCCAGTCTGGCACCATTCTGGGCGTTTAACGCCAGAAAGGGGCACCAGACTGGCGTTAAACGCCAGAAAAGGGCAATCACTTGGCGTTAAACGCCAGAAATGGGCACCAGCCCGGCGTTTAACGCCAGAAATGGCTCAAAACGCATTTTTGCATGCCATTTGGTGCAGGGATGACTTTTCCTTGACACCTCAGGATCTGTGGACCCCACAGGATCCCCACCAACCCCACCACTCTCTCTCTTCTTCACCCATTCACCAATCACCTCAACACCTCTTCCCCAAAACCCTTCACCTATCAAATCCCATCTTTCTCTTCACCACTCACATCCATCCTTCATAAAACCCCACCTACCTCACCCTTCAAATTCAAACCACCTTCCCTCCCAAACCCACCCATACATGACCGAACCATGAGCCCCCCTCTCCTATATAAACCCTTCTTCACTCCTTCATTTTCACACAACCTAAACACCACTTCTCCCCCTCTTTGGCCGAACACAAAAGCCATTCCCTTCTTCCTCATTTCTTCTTCTTCTACTCTTTTCTTTCTTCTTTTGCTCGAGGACGAGCAAACCTTTTAAGTTTGGTGTGGTAAAAGCATTGCTTTTTGTTTTTCCATAACCATTTATGGCATCTAAGGCCGGAGAAACCTCTAGAAAGAGGAAAGGGAAGGCAAAAGCTTCCACCTCCGAGTCATGGGAGATGGAGAGATTCATCTCAAGGGTGCATCAAAACCACTTCTATGAAGTTGTGGCCTTGAAGAAGGTGATCCCCGAGGTCCCTTTTTCACTCAAAAAGAGTGAATATCCGGAGATCCGACATGAGATTCGAAAAAGAGGTTGGGAAGTTCTTACCAACCCCATTCAACAAGTCGGAATCTTAATGGTTCAAGAGTTCTATGCCAATGCATGGATCACCAAGAGCCATGATCAAAGTGTGAACCCGAACCCAAAGAATTGGCTTACAATGGTTCGGGGGAAATACTTAGATTTTAGTCCGGAAAATGTAAGGTTGGCATTTAACTTGTGTAACAACCCTAGTTTTTGAAAATCAAATAATTAGTTATTTGTGATTTATTTTAAGAAAATTATTTTACTAAAGGTAATTAAATGGAGTTTCAGGATAATTGAAGTTTAAATTAATTGAATTTTTATATAATCTTTATTAGATATTTGATATAATTGAAATTATAATTTTGGTTATTGAAAAACATGAAAGAATTGTATAATTTAATTTAAATAAATTCTATTTTGAATGAATTATGTTATTAATTTGAACTTCTGGAAATTATTTTATTAGAAGTGATTAGATTGATATTTATAAATACCTTAAGTCAATTATTATTGTACAATTGTTATTATTAGTTATTTTATAAATTGAAATTAAAGTTTCGGTGATAGAAAAATAATGAAAAGTTATATCATTCAACTTGAATAATTAATATTGAGTTAAAACTATATTTTATAAAAATGTGATTAGTATGGTTATTTTATAATTTAAATTAGAAATAAATGATTGAACTTAGCAATATGTTGATAAATAGTGTTCCTAAATATTTTTAATAGAGTATATTTGATTCTAAAATTATTCTACTATTCAATTTTATCAAAATATCTATTCATATCTATCCATATTACTTTATAAAATCCCTAATTTCTAACCCTAATTCCCAAATTAATTTACAAACCCTAATTTCCCAAATACAGAAACCTAACCCAGTTACCCCTCACCCCAGCGCCGTTTTCCCCTTTCACTCACTCAGCTTCATCCCTCAACCCTAACAACTGCAGCCTCACCTTCCTTTACGTAACAAACACACACAATTAAACACACACACAGAGGCGAGCGAGAGCCAAGATCCACGCCGGAGAGCTGCCACTGCTGGGTTCTGTCGCCGCCATCTTGCCTCTGCCAGCGAGCACGAAGAGAGAGAGAGAGAGATTGGGCAGAGAGAGAAGACTCGTGAGGGAGTCACCGCGGGAAGGGGTTCTCCGCCGCGTCTCGTTGCCTACGTCGCCGCCATCCACCCTCCCTACTGATAGTCGCCATTCGCGAAGAAGAGAGGGAGCTCGCCTTGCCGTCAGGTCTGCCATCAGATCCGCCGTCCCTCGCCATTTCTGTCACCGCCGTCAGTGCCCTGCTGTCGCCGTCGCCGCTGCTGGGAGCTGCATCGCCATGACCGAACTCCTGCCGCTGAGAACCGCCACTGCTGCCGCCGGGAACGCCACTGCCATTTCAGTATCGTCGCTGGAGATCTAGTTGCCGTCGCCATCCTCGCGAGCTGCCACCACGTCACCGTTACTGGGTTGCAGCGCCGCTGTTGGCGCACCCTGCTGCTGCTGCGTCTCACCAAGCCGCTGCTAGAGGAAGAAGGCTCGCCAGTCCTACCTCTGCTTCTAGTTTATGGAATCTGAGAAGAAGCCACCGCCACTGCTGGAACTATTGGTTGTGTTGCTCTGTCCTTGCTCTAGATCCACTCTGAGCCATTACCATCACCGTTTGGCTGACGCTGAGACCTTTCATCATCACTGGAGCTGCCCAGAATTATCATGGTAGCTGCTAAGAGAGCAGAATGGATGTTAGAACTGCCAACGGAGCTGCTGGGTTTAGTGATCGTGAGTTTCGACATCGAGGTAGGGGATTTAACGGTTTTAATTTAGAATGCCTACCAAGTTATTGGATAAGTGCAAATGGTTAACAATATTTAAGAATTTCTTAATTGACATGAATGACTTGAAATGCATTTGAAATTAGTTAATCGTTGTGATTATTCTGAGCTGTGATTGAACTTAGATGTCGTTGTAAATAATGATTAATTTAGTGTAACTTATTAAATTGAAATATGCTGAATTAATTATTGAAAAGCGGTCGTATGGATAACTGATGAATTGAGTTTGGATTGCTGCTGTGAATGTTCTTTGGGTTTTGTTGTTGTGAGTGTTTGAAGCTGTAGTTGATATTGGTGTTCTAATTTTGATAGATTTGTTGGAAATTCTGATCTTATGTGATATTGCTGAATTGGCTGGAATCTGGTTGTGAATGGTATTTTGAATTACTGATTTTGTGATGGGATGGCTGAGATTCTGATCTTGAGTGAGTTATTTTGAATTATTTGATATTGAATTGGAATTTTAATATATTGGAATGGCTGTGAAATGGACTTGTGATGGGTTGGAACAGGTTGAAATGTGGCTGCAAGTGGTGATTCATTTATTGTTACTTATTAAATTGAAATATGATGATGTAATTATTGAATGAAATGTATTTGAGAAAGGTTAGTTGTGGTAATTATTCTGAGTTATAATTGAAGTTGGATGCGGATGTGAACTGAGTTCAGGTTATGGCTGTGATATTGAATGGCTTCGTTGCCGTGAGTAATTAACTGATGAGGTTTACCTTGATTTAAGGCCGTGATTGTTACGGGTTTTTCGGATTATTTTAGAATTGCTGGGAATTCTGATTTTAGTTGATTATGCCAAGTTGGTTATTATTGTTGATTTAAGTCTAATTAGAGTTGATTTTTAGGACGGTTAAAGAATTGAAGGTTGACCACTGGACTATTTTCTTAAAATATGATCTTTAGAATGAAATGGTAACTTTGTTAATAACTAAACAACTTTAAAAATAACTAGAAATATGAAAAGTTATTGTTTTGGATATTAGTTATGAATTCTTGAAGGTGGACTGGTTTATTTTTAAAGAATGGTTTATAGAAACTCTGATTTTAATTAATGTTAGGATGTTGGTTTTCAAACTGATTTATGTTGAGATGATTATTGAGCTTCTGTTGTGATAACTGCTGATAAAAGAATTGGAGATTTGTTGAGAAAGAGGGAACCCGTAAGGGTGGCTAAGCCCGAGTTTTAGGGGAGGTGCTGCCGGAATTTTGTAAAATCTGAGGTTTTACTTGAAAAAGTTATTTTAGAAGGTTTGAATTTGGAAAGTTATGTTATTTAAGTTTTATCTATTGATTAAAGTATTATGTATGGACTGAATTTATTATGAAAACAATTTTATTTAGGTAAGAAAAGAATTATATTATTTTGAGTTTGAATTACCAAAGTTTATGTTCACGTTTGAATTGTTTATAAAAGGAGTTATGTTTTGAGATTATTCAACATGAAAAGAGTTATGCTTGGGGTTTGAAATAAAGGATTACTTTTTAGAAATTTAATGAATATGTAATATTTGAACTTGAATGGTAAAGAAAGATAGTTTCTTTTGAGTCCTTGAGAAGTTGGTAAACTTGAAAAAGAGTTTTATTTGGTTACTTTTAGTAAGAGGGTGATGTTTTGAAAAGTATTTAGCGAATTTAAAATAAATTATTTTCTTGAGTCTTTTGAAAGAAAATTAAACTAGAAAGTGGTTTTAAAATTGGTTTGAGTTAAGAGGTTGCAAAAGTGGAAGTCGTAAGGTTTGTACAACATGATTGAATAAAGAAAGAGAGAGATGTTGTGTAAGAATATGTAACTAGAAATGAATAATGAGAATGATAACTTATGATGATAATTACACAGATTCTTTTGAGGAAAGGTATTTAGTTTATGAGATTGTTGGCAAGGACGTGGGTTTTGTCCCGCTTGCGTAGTTATGATTATAAAAGAGAATAAAAAGCAGAGGACCTGTTGAAAGGTCATTTGTTGCTTGAGGCAACCCAAGAGATGTGTTTATTCATTTGTTGCATTATGGCAACTCCTGAGATGTTTATGTGATGATCTGCTGCGTGAAGGCAGTCAGATAGATGGTGGTACGACCACTAAGAGCGCTTCCCTGGGATACTTAGCTATAATGCTATTCTGTAAGTCAGAGGACTCTTACAGAGGTATCGAGAAAACACAACTAGCATATACTCCTGTAAGTCAAAGGACTCTTACAGTGAGAGTGTGTGTGTGCTCCTGTAAGTCAAAGGACTCTTACAGTGAGTGTGTTGGGCAGATATAAGTTAACTAGCTCCGCCATGCAAGTCAAAGGACTCTTGCAGTGGGTTGCTAGTGCCGCCCTGCAAGTCAAAGGACTCTTGCAGTGGTTTGCCTCACAAGTCAAAGGACTCTTGCGAGGGGCGTTGCCAACAGGGAAGCCTTACCTGGTCAGAGGACTCCGGGTAACGTCGGGAGCGGGTATGTAACCGACAAATGAGCTCATTACCTGCACTAGGGCTAGACATGCATCATCCTTGTGTGTGCATTTGCATTTGATTGGGTTTGCTCGTTGTACTTCCCTGTGGTTGTGCTGTTTGCCTTGCTGTGATTTGTTTGTGTGATGAATTGAGTTTCTTGCTTGTGCTAGTAGTTTGTGAATGGATGAAGATGATTACTATATGTTGTTATGACTGAGAATCAATTATATGGCTGATAGATATTTAATATGACAAGTTTTACGATTGAGATCTGTTTTGGGTTTTGGAATTTAAAGAAAGTAATTATTTATCTAAGGTAAGATTAAAAAGTATTTCAAAGGGTTTGACAAAGATGGTTTATTAAGTAAAGTTAATTATTTGCATGTTAATCATTACTTTTACGGCATTCCCATTCCCTACTGAGAACGTGTGGTTTGTTCTCACCCCAAAATCTTCCACCCTTTCAGTGACGCAGGTTTGAAGACCCAGTTTGAAGTTGCGGGAGATTATAGATCTTATTTATAAGTTAAGTTTATGACTTGAGTTATTTCCATAGAATTTCCCTCGCCCTTGTTACTTTGGTTTTTATTTTATGCAGAGGGATAGGATTTGTATGCGAGTTTTATTTGAAATCCTTTGTATGACAGATATTATTATTAATAATTATGTGATTATTATTACTTGGTGATGCTTGCTATATGATTTGATAAATAAAAACAAAATTTTCTGGTATTTTTACTAAAACTGGATCGCAATATCGAACTAGAGGCTCAATAGTAAATAGTTAATAAAGGAAAGCAGGTTGGTAACGCCTTACTTTCGGTACGATCATGACGTTCTGGAAGTTGGGTCGTTACAACTTGCCTATGATGCAAGGAGATGAACATCCTTACACAAGAAGGGTCAACTTTGATCAAAGGTTGGACCAAGTCCTCACTGACATTTGTGAAGAGGGCGCCCAATGGAAGAGAGATTCAAGAGGGAAGCCGGTTCAATTGAGAAGGCATGACCTCAAACCCGTGGCTAGAGGATGGTTGGAGTTTATCCAACGCTCAATCATTCCCACTAGCAACCGGTCCGAAGTTACTCTAGACCGGGCCATCATGATTCATAGCATCATGATTGGAGAAGAAGTGGAAGTTCATGAGGTTATAGCCCAAGAACTCTATAAGGTGGCGGACAAGTCCTCCACCTTAGCAAGGTTAGCCTTTCCTCACCTCATTAGTCACCTCTGTTATTCAGTAGGAGTTGACATAGAAGGAGACATCCTCATTGATGAGGACAAGCCCATCACTAAGAAAAGGATGGAGCAAACAAGAGACCCCTCTCATCATGAGATCCCTGAGATGCCTCAAGGGATGCACTTTCCTCCACAAGACCATTGGGAGCAACTAAATGCCTCCCTAGGAGAATTGAGTTCCAACATGGGACAACTAAGGGTGGAGCACCAAGAACACTCCATTCTCCTCCATGAAATTAGAGAAGATCAAAGAATCATGAGAGAGGAGCAACAAAGACAAGGAAGAGATATTGAGGAGCTCAAGCACTCCATAAGACCTTCAAGAGGAAGAACAAGCCGCCATCACTAAGGTGGACCCGTTCTTTAATCTCCTTGTTCTCTATTTTCTTGTTTTTCGAAAATTATGCTTTATGTTTATCCATGTTTGTGTCTTATGATCATTAGTGTCTATGCCTTAAAGTTATGAATGTCCTATGAATCCATCACCTTTCTTAAATAAACAATGTTCTTAATTGAAAAAGAGAAGAATTGCATGAATTTCAAATTTTATAACAGATTAATGATATTGATGTGGTGGCAATACTTTTTGTTCTCTGAATGTATGCTTGAACAGTGCATATGTCTTTTGAATTTGTAGTTCATAAATGTTGGCTCTTGAAAGAATGATGAAAAAGGAGATATGTTACTGAGGATCTGAAAAATCATAAAAATGATTCTTGAAGCAAGAAAAAGCAGTGAATACAAAAAAAAAAACGAAAAAAAGAAAGAGAAAAAGAAAGAAAAAAAGAAGAAATAAAGTTGTGATCCCAGGGCAAAAAGAGTGTGCTTAAGAACCCTGGACACCTCTAATTGGGGACTCTAGCAAAGCTGAGTCACAATCTGAAAGGGTTCACCCAATTATGTGTCTGTGGCATGTATGTATCCGGTGGTAATACTGGAAGACAGAGTGCTTTGGGCCACGGCCAAGACTCAATAAGTAGGAGAATCAATGACACTATCTGGATTCTGAGTTTCTAAAGAAGCCAATCATTCTGAATTTCAAAGGATAGAGTGAGATGCCAAAACTGTTCAGAGGCAAAAAGCTAAAAGCCCCGCTCATCTAATTAATACTGATCTTCATAGATGTTTTTGGAATTCATTGCATATTCTCTTCTTTTTATCTTATTTGATTTTCAGTTGCTTGAGGACGAGCAACAATTTAAGTTTGGTGTTGTGATGAGCGGATAATTTATACGCTTTTTGGCATTGTTTTTAGTATGTTTTTAGTATGATCTAGTTAGTTTTTAGTATATTTTTATTAGTTTTTAGCTAAAATTCACTTTTCTGGACTTTACTATGAGTTTGTGTGTTTTTCTGTGATTTCAGGTATTTTCTGGCTGAAATTGAGGGACCTGAGCAAAAATCTGATTCAGAGACTGAAAAGGACTGCAGATGCTGTTGGATTCTGATCTCCCTACACTCGAAGTGGATTTTCTGGAGCTACAGAAGCCCAATTGGCGCGCTCTCAACGGCGTTGGAAAGTAGACATCCTGGGCTTTCCAGCAATATATGATAGTCCATACTTTTCCCAAGATTTGATGGCCCAAACCGGCGTTCAAAGTCACCCTCAGAATTCCCAGCGTTAAACGCCGGAACTAGCACCAAAATGGGAGTTAAACGCCCAAACTGGCACAAAAGCTGGCGTTTAACTCCAAGAAGAGTCTCTACACGAAAATGCTTCAATGCTCAGCCCAAGCACACACCAAGTGGGCCCGGAAGTGGATTTTTATGTTATTTACTCATCTTTGTAATTCTTAAGCTACTAGTTCCCTATAAGTAGGACCTTTTACTATTGTATTTTCATTTTGGTTCTTCTGGTTCCCTCTCTGGGACCGAAGCCAATGATCACTCTTGTTCTTATGTATTTTCAACGGTGGAGTTTCTACACACCATAGATTAAGGTGTGGAGCTCTGCTGTACCTCGAGTATTAATGCAATTACTATTGTTCTTCTATTCAATTTCGCTTGTTCTTGTTCCAAGATATCACTTGTTCTTCAACTTGATGAATGTGATGATCCGTGACACTCATCATCATTCTCACCTATGAATGTGTGACTGACAACCACCTCCGTTCTACCTTAGATTGGGTGAATATCTCTTGGATTCCTGATACACGATGCATGGTTGATCGCCTGACAACCGAGTGCTTGCCTGACAAACGAGCCAGCCATTCCGTGAGATCAGAGTCTTCGTGGTATAGGCAAGAACTGATGGCGGCATTCAAGAGAATCCGGAAGGTCTAACCTTGTCTGTGGTATTCTGAGTAGGATTCAATGATTGAATGACTGTGACGTGCTTCAAACTCCTGAGGGCGGGACGTTAGTGACAGACGCAAAAGAATCACTGGATTCTATTCCGGCCTGATCGAGAACTGACAGATGGATAGCCGTGCCGTGACAGGGTGCGTTGAACATTTCCACTGAGAGGATGGGAGGTAGCCACTGACAACGGTGAAACCCTTGCATAAGCTTGCCATGGAAAGGAGTAAGAAGGATTGGATGAAGACAGTAGGAAAGCAAAGAGACGGAAGGGACCAAGCATCTCCATTCGCTTATCTGAAGTTCTCACCAACAAATTGCATAAGTATCTCTATCTTTATCTTATGTTTTATTCATATATCACCCATACCCATTTGAGTCTGCCTGACTAAGATTTACAAGGTGACCATAGCTTGCTTCATACCAACAATCTCCGTAGGATCGACCCTTACTCGCGTAAGGTTTATTACTTGGACGACCCAGTGCACTTGCTGGTTAGTTGTGCGGAGTTGTAGTGATCACGATTTCGCACACCAATAATCTTCCTGCAGTCTGCAGCAGGTGGCCTCTCATCGGCGTCCTCCCACGATACGTCAGCTCGACGTCCGAGCTGGGTAATCAGATACGGAAAGGGGAGAGTGCCTCGGATGTGGACCCTGGCCATGTAGGACCGGATAAAACGTGGCAGGTACATGTTCTTACCCTCCATCATGCACCAAAGGAGGGTGATCATAGCGGCCGGTATCTCTGTCTTATGGGTACTCGGCATAACATAGTTGCTCAAGATCTGATGCCATAGCCAAGCCTCATCATTTAAGTAAATCCTCTTGATTTTCTTAGGCATGGTGGTGTCCTGACCTATTTCCCATGGAACAGTCGGGTCAAGGGCTATCCCTGCCTTGACAGCATCCCAATCAAACTTCATGAAACGCATGTCCTCCTCAGCCTTTTTGTACCCATCAGGCTGATCGGATTTATGCGGAAGCTGCAAAATATCCTCAATGGCCTCTTCAGTGACCAGAATCTGCTTCCCTCTTAGGTTCACTGCATCTAGGGACGTTTTGAAATAATTGCAGTAAAATTCCCTTACCCAAGATGCATTGACCTCTGTCAGGTTTCTCTCCAGGAAGAACTAACCTCTTTCTTTGATCTGATCAGAGGTGTATTGCTGGAGTTCTTTTGGGATTTTCAGAGTCCGCTATAAGTACAGGTTCCTGGAGGTTGCAAACGCCGGATATTTCAACTCGCAGTATCGGTTTGCAAACTTTAAGGGATCAGTAGCAGGGAGTAGCTGGTCAGCCTTCTCCTGCGCGGTAAAGTGTTTCTCCCGCGCGGAGTCATCATGCAGGATGTCTAAGATAGACACAGAGGATTCTCCTCTTTTTCGTTTGCCAGTGGTAGCCTTTCTTTTCCCTTTTCTTTGGGAATCTGACATCCTGAAAAACAGAAAGCCAGGATATAATAAAAACAAGAAAAAAACTAGGCAAATAGCAAACTAAGCATATAGTGGCAAAGGGGCAATAAAAGAATGAAAATTGAGTTAAGCAATGTGCAGTAAAGATTGTATAGGAATTGAAATCTGAGAAAAGATATGCACAATCCATAGTGTATTTAGAATTCATGTTATTTAGGAAGAATGATCATCATGCCATGGTTAGAAGGTTAAAGAGAATAGTGAGAAACCAGAAAAAAATGTTTTAAAAGGTTAGGTTTGGTTAGAATTGAAAAAGAGTTAGGAGGTTAAAATTAATGAGTTAGGAAAAAAATGGGTAAAGTAAGTGGTATGATGAACATTTTCTAAGTAAGGAAAATTCACAAATAAAAGCAACAGATAACTCAAATTCAAACAAGGAAGTTAGGGATGAATCAAATGAAAATATCAAAGAGTGTGATTGAATCATCCAAGATGTAATTTATAAACCAGGAAATTAAAAAGAATAAGAAAGCGTGCCCTGTCATCCATGAATTAGTTGGGTAAAAGCAGAGTAAAGCAGAGTTCAAAGTACCCAAAACCAAGACATGAATGGAAACAAAACAGTTTACAGAAAATTTGGGCAGCATTCCGGCTAAAATCGGATGTTCCCGGAAAATAAACAGCAATCATAATAGTTCATATGAAATAAAATATAGCTGCAATCACATATAAGGAATATGAACATGAAAAAGCAGTGTAAAAAGCAGCATGAAAGCAAGAAATTATAGCATATGAGCAGTACAAACAGCACAGTAGAATTGCGAAAATTAGAAAACAAGAAGCACAAACAGCGCAATTAATCAGGCCTAAATCCACTAACCACATCCTAGGCGACCTAACAACTTAGAATCCACTACAACATGCATATCTAACTAGCCTAATGATAAACATAAACAGAAAAAATATGGAATTAACTAAGAATGATAGAAGGGTGGCGTTCTACGAAACCTGGTGGACGTATGAATGAAGGCGGGGCAGAGAGGTGGCTGGGGGATGGTGGTGGTGGCGTCCGATGCGGCGGAGGTGGGTTGTGCGGCGGCGGTGGTGGCTGTTCGGAGGCAGGGGCTTCGGGAAGGGTAATGGGGGTAGGAGGGGAAGGGTTGGGACAGGGGTTGAGGGTGGTGGTTGTGGGCGGATAGGGGTTGAGGGTGGTAGTTGTGGGCGGATAGGGGTTGAGGGTGGTGGTGGTGGTTCTGGGTGGTCGTCAGGAGTTGCGGTGGGCGGTGGTGGTTGCTGGAAGTTGTGGGTGGTGGTTGTGGAGAGAAGAGAGGAAGGAGAAGGGTTGGGAGGGTGACGCGAATGGGTAGGGTTCGCGTGACTGGGGGGTTAGTAAATTTGAATCCACACGATCGCGTGGGGCACGCAGTCGCGTGGTTGGGGTGAAATGGGGGTTGACGCGATCGCTTGGCTAACGCGATCGCATGGGATTGGTAAATAATGAATGGCGCGATCGCGTAGGCGACGCGATCGCGTTGCTGAAAATCGTGCGAAACGCACAATTCCAGCGTTGCTTCAGCGCAACTCTCTGTCTCCTTTGGGGTGGTGTGCTATCCACGCGACGCGATCGCGTCGCTTACGCTGTCGCGTGGGATTAGTGTTTGTGCATGTGACGTGATCGCATCAGGGACGCGATCACGTAGGTCATTTGTGCGAAGCGCACAAAGGCCGCATGATTCCAGCCTAACTTTCTGGGAGTTGGATCTTTACGCCGATTTCCATATCACGCGGCCGCATAGATGACGCGGACGCGTGGGTGGTTGTTTGTCGCAAGTGACGCGATCGCATGTGTCAAGCGGTCGCGTCGCGCACCCTTTTTTTTATGCAGTATGCAGAATGAAAAATGCAATGAATGATATGCAAAAATTTCAGGTTCAATCAGAATTCAAAAATAGACAAAATTTCAAACTGAAGAAGAAACGATCATACGATGGTGGGTTGTCTCCCACCCAGCACTTTTAGTTAAAGCCCTTAAGTTGGACATTTGGCGAGCTTCTTGTTATGGCGTCTTGTGCTTGTATTCATCCAAGAATCTCCACCAGTGTTTGGAATGCCAGCATCTTCCGGGGTCCCCAACAAAGTACGTAAAGCCCTTGTGTGAGTCCAAACAGGCTTGCAGGCTCCCAGAGTGTTGAATGTCAGAATAGACTCCAGGATCCCAAACTTTTCTTCTACACCCATCTTTATCTTGATCTACATCTTTCCAGTCGGGTGATGAGTAATCTGAATTCTCACTGCAGTGACCAAACAGCTTCCGAGATCCTTTGAATTGAGCTTGACACCAATTCCTGCACCTCAAATTGAAGTGCGAAACCTCATTAAATCTTGCATACCAGCGCTGAGTGCGAGTCATTTCCCTTTTTCTCTTAAAGCCGCAAAGAGCTCTAAGCTGGCCATCTATTTCAAGCAAACCATATTAAAGTGAAAAAGTAAAGATAAGAGTCAAGGATTTTATCCACTTGAAGTATGTGTTGGTTGGCAGTGGCCTTGGGATCGGTGTTTTTAGTGGTTCTGCAAGCTCTACTCCCTTGTGTTCTTCAGTGAATTCCTCCACCTCTTTGCAAATTTCTTCAGCTTCACCCATGTCTTGATCAAAGTCATTGATGTCTTCCTCATCACTTGAGTCATAAATAGGAGGTTGAGAGAAGTCGACCTCAGCATCATCTTCATATTCACTTGGGGAAGATTCTTCTGTCTCAAAGAATTCACTTGCGGATGCAAGTTCATTACTAAGAGGACTTGACTTGTGATCATCATCATCAAGGAAAAGTGTGTCTTGGGTAATTCCGTCTAGTTCCCCATAAGATATCTGCATTGGGAGCTGCGCAACTTCCTCTTTAGCATCAATTGTAATATCCTTGACGGAATTCTCCACAACTCTGGATTCAGGTGGCGGTTCGGCATCTCCTAAATCTTCAACCAACTCTTCTTCTTCTACAATGACAGCTTCCTCTATTTGTTCCAGTACGAAGTTATGCTCTATGCTGTCCACTGGAGCTTCTAGTGTCTTTTTCGTGCTGCGTTCTTCATTAGATTCTCCACATGAAGCCATGGGAGTCTGTTGAGTGCCTGAACGTCTGGAAGATAATTGATTTATTGCTTGCTCCAGTTGATGAAGGGTTGCAATAAATTGTTTTACTGATTTTTTGATGCGAACCTGTGATTCTTGGCTTTATTGATATGGACATGTTGCATAGGAGAGTGGTGGTTCTTGGGAGTAATTGGATTGGCGTTGGGGTGGATAAGGATCACGCGGTAGTGAATGGTGAAAAGAAGCTTGTGAGTATGGTGGGTTGAGGTTGTGTTGAAAGGATAGTCTCTGAGCACAGGGTGGGGCTTGTTGGTAGTTACAAGGCGGTCCACCAAATCTATCAGTTTGGTATGCATTGTAGAATGGTCTCTGTCCATGGTATTTTGGAAGGTGTTGTTGCCTAAAGGGTTGATCAGATCCTTTGGACTCCATCCAACTTTGATTGCTTAGACCTTGATGCATAGTCCTGTTATAGCTTCCATTCCTTGCAACAAAATTAAAGCCAAACTCAAAGCGAGCGGGGTGAGAATTCATAGTAGTTATCAGAAATAAGAGGGAAGAGAAAAAAAACAAATAAACAAGTAAAAGAAAAATATTTTTTTTGAAAAATATTTACAATAACCAATAATAAGGCACACGTTTGCAATTCCCCGGCAACTGCGCCATTTTGAAGAACTGAAGATTGATGGTTTAGAAGTTATAGTAAACTCTCGTTGTAGGTATAGTTACTAAACCAAGCAATCAACCTTTCTTACAAACGTTTTGGTTGTCACAAGTAACAAACCCCTAAATAAATTGATAACCGAAGTATTTAAACCTCGGGTCGTCTTCTCAAGGAATTGCAGGGAGGTATGTTCTTATTATTGGTTATGAAAAAAGTAAAATTGGGGGTTTTGAAAATAAGGAAGAAGTATGACAAGTAATTCAAATAATAATTAAAATAAATAAATAACAATAAAATAAACTCTTGGCAAGATATGAAATTTCGAAAGTCCTATCCTAGTTACTCCTATAAGAATGGAAGTTAATCCCACTTAGTTAACCTTTGCGTAAGCAAGGGAAAGTCCAGTGAACCAATTGGTTAGATTTCCCAAGTCCTAGCCAACTCCTAAGGGAAGGCTAGAGTTAGTGGAATTCCAGTTAATTAGCCAACATAACAATCAATCATGAATAGTTGAGAACTCAAGAGCTTCCGGTTAATCAATTAAAGCCAATAGTAAATAATCTAAATTAAAATTAAAGAAAGGCAATCATGAGTCTGAAATACCTCAAATTATATTAAATAGAAAATGTCAATTCTAACATGGACAATATCATCAGCCAATTGGGCAACATCAATCAAACACAATTAAAAATATCAGAGTAAATAAAAGTAGAAGAGAAACATAAATTATTGAACCTGATGAAGATAAAATAATCCTGAAGTGAAAAGAAATCCTAATCCTAAAATAAATTCTAATCCTAATCCTAATCCTAAGAGAGAGGAGAGAACCTCCCTCTCTAAAAACTACATCTAAAACTCAAAATTATGAATTATCAAAACATAATATGAATGGATGTATTCCCCCACTTCATAACCTCTGGTCTGTGCCTTCTGGACTTGGATTTGGGCCGAAAAGGGCTTTAGAAAATGCTGGGATCGTTTTCTGCAATTTCTGGTGCGTGGCCTCTGTCACGCGTCTGCGTGGGTCAGGCGGTCGCGTCATCTGGAGTTTTCCATGTCATGCGGCCGCGTTAGTCATGCGTCCGCGTCATATGCGTTTCTCTCGAGGTGCGCGATCGCGTCAGTCACGCGTTCGCGTCGCACTCTCGTCGCACTGACACTCGGCCGCGTCGCCCATGCGATCGCGTCGCTGCCAGTTTCTTCAAGAACTCCATTTCAAGCTTTCCTTCCGTTTTCGCATGTTTCCTTTTTATCCTTTAAGTCATTCCTGCCTTGGAATATCTGAAATTACTCAACACACGAATCACGGCATCGAATGGCAATAAAAGATAATTGAAATTAATATTTTTAAAGCCTAGAAAACATGTTTTTCACATACATCACATAATAAGGAAGGGAAAGTAAAAACATACAATTTCACATGCATAAGTGGGTAAAGGACTGAATAAAACACTCAAATTCAGCACAAATTATATCATAAAATATGGGTTCATCAGACACCTTCAAGCAAGCCATACAAAACGGCAAGCTCCCCGAGTTCACCAAAATCATTAGAGAACCAAAACGCACAGACAGAGACAGATCACTGGCACAGGAAAGGCGCAACTCAAGAGCAAAAAGACAAGCCACCCAGGAAAGTCCTGAAAGCGACCCAACGATAATAGTCAACGTCATCACGGGTAAAGACACACCAGGAAAATCAATGTCAGCACTAAAAAAGGACCTCAAGAACCTGGCAGTAAGCAACTAGGCCCCGACTTTGACCACCACAGAAGCAATAACATTTTCTCCCGAGGATTGCCAACACGGCACCTCGTCGAAAGACGCTCCATTCGTCATTTAAGCAAAAATCGGAGTAGGGCTAGTCAAACAGATAATAGTTGACACCGGGGCAGACTCCAACATGCTCTTCATAGAAACCTTCAATAAGTTTGAACTCCGAAACGGAAACTTAGAAACATACCGCAACGGTGTAACCGGGCTCAGGGACAACTTCCTCAAACCCGATGGCTCCATCCTCCTCGCACTCACCATCGGGACTGGACCCAGAGGAAGATGATGTTATCCGAGTTCGTAGTCCTCCAAGACTCCACGACTTACAACATCATCCTCGGGAGAAAAAAAAATCAACGAGCTCTCCGCTATCATCTTCACCAAGTTCTTACTCATGAAGTTCATAGCGGAAGACGGTTCCATCGGGACAATTCATGGGGACTGAGCAATCGCAACAGAATGCGACAACACTAGCCTAACCCTCTGCAAAAGATCCCGCGACGCGGTCGGCATCTTCTTAGCCGACCTAGATGCCTGGCAGGACAGTCAGCCCAGACCAGAACCGGAGGGAGACATGGAGCAATTATAGTTAGGGCAGACCAAAGAAGAATATACATTCATCAATAGGAATCTACCATACGACCTCAAAGAAGACCTCACACGCCTCCAAAAAGAGAGTAGAGACTTGTGATGAGTCCATATTTTTTGATATATTTTGATTCAATTTGGATGGATTCTAGCATATGAACTCACACTTAAGCACCAAAATAGCATAATTTGGGGCCCACTTGGTGTGTGCTGGGGCTGAGACTTAAGCTTTTCACATGCCTGGGATATTTCTAGAGTTGAACGCCAGGTTGTAACCTGTTTCTGGAGTTGAACTCTAACTTGCAACCTGTTTCTGGCGCTGAACGCCAAACTGCAACATGGAACTGGCGTTGAACGCCAGTTTACGTCATCTATCTTCACGAAAAGTATGAACTATTATATATTGCTGGAAAACCCTGGATGTCTACTTTCCAACTCAATTGAGAGCGTGCCAATTGGACTCCTGTAGCTCCAAAAACTCCATTCCGAGTGCAGGGAGGTCAGAATCCAACAGCATCAGCAGTCCTTTTTCAGCCTGAATCAGATTTTTGCTCAGCTCCCTCAATTTTAGCCAGAGAATACCTGAAATTACAGAAAAATACACAAACTCATAGTAAAGTCCAGAGATATGAATTTTGCCTAAAAACTAATAAAATTATACTAAAAACTAACTAAAACATACTAAATTCTACATGAAATTACCCCCAAAAAGCGTATAAAATATCCGCTCATCAGTGCGCATAGCACTGAGCGCATGCACAACCTTGAATACCCCTTCTGCTCACAACATCCGCATGACCTTGTGCACGTGCATAACCCCACTTTTCTCCCCGTGTGCGTCCGCACACGACTCTGTGCGTCTGCGCAGGTCCCTTTTCGAACGTTAATTCAAAAAGGGGGAAGTGTCGCACTTCAGTTCCATAACACACCCTTCCCTCTTCTTCTCTTTTCTCTGAACCCCCAGCCACTCAACACCTCCTCTTTACACCACCACCATCTCCACCCCATGACCAACCATCGTCGGCTACCACACTGTCGCCGTCGCACCTTCTCTCTCTCTCTCCCTCTTCCTTTTCCCTCTTCTCTCTTTGTCACATTTCCCCCTTCCTCCCTTCTCAGTCTCAGTGTCCATCAGTAGCCCTAGGCTGCGCCCTTCCAAACTCTAGCGAAGCCATCAGCGGCGGCGAGTTTCTGAGCCGCCACGACTGTTCACCGCCTCCCCTTCCATCTGCTTCCTTCCCTTTCTTCTACATTCCAAGTTTCAACCCTATTCTTCTTCCTGCCTTGGTTAATTTTTCTTTTACTACTTCTTTTTACATTTGCTTTTTAATTTTGCTTTAGTCATTAGGTGGTTTTAGGTTAGACGACCTGTGTTTCTGGATTGAATATGTGACTGGCTGTTTATTGTTGAATGTTGCTGGGAATGAATGATGTTGCTGTGTCTGATGGCTATGGATGCTAGCATTGTTGAACTCTGATTGTTACCTATAAATATTGCACATTTTATACTGGTCATAATGCTTGAATGGATTTTTGAACCAACTTCTGTGTCTGATCAATATCGATTTTGCATTTTCTTCCATTTTTGCATTACTACTTCATACTTGTGCTATTTTCTGCTAACTATGGATGCTTCCTGGAATTTATTAATTATGCACTCTGTGTTCATGATGAAATATCAAACTGAACTTCATTTTTCTATGCATTTATCTTGTTTGACACCAATTTTGCTGTGCATATCATCATTTACTGATTAGTTTGCCAACTATGCACTTCTTCGCTGATTTTGTTCTTGAAACCAAATTGGATTGAAATTTAAAGTTTTGATCATGCTATTTGGTACTTTTAAGTGCATAGCCTGCTGATTTACTGCATGATGTACTGACTGCTCACTGCTTTTTGCTCCAATGCCAAACTAGAATTAAACTTGAAATTTTGGAATGTGTTTGGTACCTTTTTCCAGCAGTACATATAATGTTTATGTTGTGAATTGATCAATTGCTTATTCATGTATCCTTAACATCAATGACAATATACATAGCAACTTGTTCTTTTATGTTTTTGAGCAATGCACTTTGTTTTTCAAGCAAGTACTACTTTGGACAAGAAGCTATGCACATGTGATCATTTTTTACTTCTCAACATGAATATGTCATGCTTTTACTATGACCTTGATTTTTGCTTATTGTGCTAATTTTTGCAAACACTTTTCAATTTCCAAGGCACAATTGCTACAATGAATTTCTTTCAATTCAATTCACTTGCATCGCACACCTAAGTCATATGTATGCTTTACTTGCTGTTCATCCATTCATTTGTCACTTAGGTTGCTTGATCTTGGGAAGGCAAATTTCTTTTGAACATTTCACTGCTCTATACATGTTTTCCCTTGATTGAGTATTTGTTTGCCTGATTGGCTCTTACTTGAACTGTTTGATTATATCCTTCTTCTTTCTGTGACTTTTATCTATTCTCTTGAGTTGTATTCTGTTTTTGTCTTTTTCAGGATGGCTCGTAAAGGGAAGGAGAAAGCCAATCCTTTGGCTCATCCTCCTCCTGTACCTCTGAGCACCCAACCAGAAACATTCATTAATGCTGAAGCCCAGGAACAATATAAGAAAATAGAAAACAAAGCCTTTTACTGTAAGCGAAAGCTAAACTTGCATGAGAAATATGCGGACCAAGTTTTGGACAGATTAAATTTTTATCATTGGGAGTTCGTAAAATTCGATTCGTTGGAAGTTAATGAACACCAGGTCAAAGAATTTTACGTAAATCTCCTAAAGAGGGATTCCCCGACTGTATTTCTCAAAGGTGTCACTCTGGACATCTCTGATACTGCTTTAGAGGCCCTCTTAGGTATTCTGCATATTCCTCCAGCTCGTGACGTCTACACTCAGATAGTGAAATATTTGTTATCGCTTTCACTGGATGTTGTCCTGAGGAAGATTGACACACCTGAGGCCAGATGGGAGTACAGTAGGGGAGAAAACACGGTCCCACAGAGCATTACGTGCACTGATCTCAACCCGGAGGCGAGGATCTGGCAACAGATCATCGTCGACTCCTTCCGAGCATGCATGCCACGCACATCAGGGCTCATGTGGCAGTTCTCCTCTGGGCCATTTTAGAGGGGAAGATGATCGTTGTTCTTTCCCTCATCAGAGATTCAATGTGGAAGGTGACACAACAGCAGAAGTGCAACATTCCCTTCCCATCGTTGATCACCAAATTGGCCACTCTGTCTAGAGTAGAGAGACGACAGACAGACCGGATGTCTGTCCTGATAAGCAAGCAGCCATTTCTTCCATACGGTGACTACAATGGACTGCCACAGAAGAAGAGGAAGACCACCGAGCCATCATCATCATCAGCAGAGCCATCAGCACCTCCAGAACCTTCTGTGCCTACACCCCAACTCCAGACACCCTATGAGCTGGGTCGAGAGATCTTGGAGACTCTGCACCGCATTGAGCGCCGCAACGCTCGCCGCTTCCAGTGGATAGTGGCGAAGTTTGAGGGTAGAGATCCTGGGCCACCTCCTCCAGACACACCTTGTAACGACCCAATTTCTAGTACGTCAGGATCATACTCGAAATTGAGCGCTACCAACTTGTCTACCTAATTATTATCTATTATTTATTATATGAGCCTAATTCGTTGTTAAAAGTGTAGTTATTTTACGAGGTACTTTTTTTTTAAAATGTTTGGATTAACAAACAGTATCATTCATAATTAATTCACAACTGATAATATATAAAACAGTTATAAACAACCACATATAAATACATCACAAGCAGTTGATAATATTCGGTGATCCAGCCTTTATTAGAGTATAGACTTTTAGTTAGAACACCCCTAGACATAGCTAGATAATAACTATATACATATGTATACATACAACATCCCAGGTCCTGACCTATTCAAGAAGTCCCTAAGCTGGCACCCAGGCTAGCCTAGACTCTATACTCACCTAGTCCCTCTAAACTACTAAAGCGAGGGAAAGTACATTCTAGGTCTTCAAAACTCAAGTCAGGTGGAATGTCATCAAAAGGTGGAAGGTCGTCTACTACTCCTCTGCACGATCATATGTCATCAAAGAGTGTCTCTCAAGTACTTCATCGAGTGGCCACATAACAGCAACATCGTATGGAGGACTTAGGCTAAAGTTTGTAGATAAGCAGGGTGCAGACGTTGGCTGGCCTTACAGTATATACATATAAACAGGTAACAGAGTTCACTCTAGACTCAGAAGACTACCTAGAGCAGAATCCTCTTTGCAGAACAGTCATCAGCAAACTACGGAAGGGTACTCATGCTTCCATCTGAAGGGGGAAGGGAGAGAGAAGGGGTAAGAACTGGAGAGTTCTTAGTAGGGCCGGGGTTATTAGTTACGTTCATTAATTCCGTGTTGTTTAGCAGATAAATAGCAGAATACCCAGAAGCAGTAGATAGAAGAAACAAATAAATGGAGAAAATAGAGAAAATAAAAAGCAAAACACAAACAAAAGAATACAAGAAAACAAAACAGAGACACATAGAATAGAATGAAAACAAAAAAGGCATACATTCCAACAACAATCATAACAGAGAAAATACGCAACCAAATATGATGCATGTCTAGCCCTAGTGCAAGTAATGAGCTCATCTGTCGGTTACATACCCACTCCCGACGTTACCCAGCAACTTCTGTCTAGATAAGGCTTTCCTGTTGGCAATATCCACTCCAAGCAACCTTTGTCTTGCAGGGTAACCACTACAAGCAACCTTTGTCTTGCAGGGCGGCACTTATTAGCCGATATATGCCCAACACACTCACTATAAGCAACCTCTGTCTTACAGGAGCAACAACACACTCACTGCAAGCAACCTCTGTCTTACAGGAGCACACTAATATCAATACCTCTGTAAGCAACCTCTGTCTTATAGCAAAGCATTATAGCAAGGTATCCCAGGAAAGCGTTCTCAGTGGTCGTACCACCATCTATCTGATTGCCTCTCTATAGTAGATTCTTACATAATCATTCTCATTATCATCACTCATTAACATTCTCATTATTCATCATCACTTTCACATTCTTATGCATTACCTCTTTCTTTCTCTGTTCAATCATGCTATACAAACTCTACAGCTTTTACTTTTACAACATCTTAACTCAAACCATTTATCTTTATCACATTACTCTTTTCTCTTTGTCTTTTTACTTTGCTCTGATTACTCTTTTCTCTGTATCCCTTTATGCTTCTCTGGTTACTTTGTTCTCTGTGTTTCTTTACTCTGCTCTGATTTCTCTGCTTAACATATGTATTTAAAGCTTATGTAAATTTCGGTATGAATAGTTAGTCTGTTCCAAGTATAGGTTCATTAAGTCTATACTGAAACAGTTTAACTTTTCAGTAATCTAGTCAGAACTCAAGAACTAACTATGTTGTCCTAGTTCGTTCACTAATCTCTGTCTGTTTTTTTGTCATTAAAACTTTACAGACTTTTCTTTGGTTTTTATCTTTTCTTTAACTTTTTATCTTTCTTTTATCTTTGCCTCAATAATATGTTATTACCACTCCCTAAGTATTTTATGAAGGTAATTATGAGATTCTACGCTTAAAGTTGTCTTTCTAAAGCTTTTACAGAAAACTGCCTTTTTCACATTATTTTATTATTTTTATTAAAATATTAATTTTAATTAAATATTATTATTTAATATTTTATTATTATTTATTATTTTATCATTAAATTTTCAAAAATTACCCTACTTTAACTTTTAACCTTTAAAATTTACTTTTTACCACCCGTAACTTTTAATATTTCTACTTTAACCACCCTAACTTTTGAAAATTACTAAATAACCCCTCAAACACCAAAATAATTACAACCTTGTCCTTTTTAAGATCTAAAAGGTGTTCTTCAATGTTCTTCATCACACTCAAAGTGTTCTTCGTGTTCTTCGTAAATTCTTCAGATTCTTTTTCTGTTTTTACCCGTTTTTCAGTCTTTTCAGCAACCGATTTTTACCATAATTCATAATAAATTCCCAGCCACTAAAACCCCATCTTTTCCACATGATTTTAACTCAAATTGAATCCCAATTTAAAGGTTAAGGTTCGAAATTCCATCAGCCACAAGAACATGCATTCATAGTTTAAATATCATCAAATTTCATCAAATTTTTGCCAAAATTTCATCAAGAATCACTCATATAAACAATCAATTTCAAGCACAGCCAAACCATATCATAATCATACAACTCAAACACAATCAATCAAGATTAATTTCGTCAAACCCTACCTGGTTTTGCTGCTCCCGATTCGGTTAGACTTTCAGGTGGTCCTTAAGCACTTTTTTCCTCCTAAATCACATCAAGAACAACTTTAAATCCAAAATCCTCAACTAACCAAATCTCACTAATCATGTTAGGAAGTGATTTCTAACCTTAGACTTGCTGTAAATTCACGTTTCTTGGCCCTCAAGTCAAGTTAAGCATGATTCCTAAGGAAAAACATCAAGAAAACACATGTTTTGCATGGTTTTCCTTGAAAACCGAATTGAAGAGGGAGGGAGACATCCATCTCATCTTATTTCCAGCCTTGATATGTTATATGGTTATGTAGAGGAAGAAGAGAGGATCATTTTGGTGAAATCGGAATTTTGATTTGAGTTTTAGTTAAGAAGAAATCAAGCTTTGAAGATTAAGTATTCATGAAAGTTTTTCTCTTTTCTCTCTTGTTATTTTTGGCCAAAATGAAGATATGAGACAGCCTTGGAGTGTCTTGGGGGTGTAGGGTGAGTTTTGATTGGTTGGCTTGAAGGTGGATTAAAATAATATTAAAATATCTCAGGTGTATAACTACTAAAATTAGGTGTATCAGAACACATGTAAAAACATCTCTAAAAATTTTTTTCTGAGCTACTAGCATAAAAGACACTAGTAAAATATTTAATATGAGGATAGATCATGTATGATGAGGCCTTAGCATTTCTAAAATCATCAGAGAGCGCTGGTGTTAAGCTGCACCAGTAAATTGTATACCTGGTTAAACCAATTTTCTGTTTTTAACTAAAACTGACAAGGTAACCTTATAATATCATTCAAGAAACTTATAATACTAATATAATGATAATATTATGCTATTATCTCTCTTCTCTCATGAATCGAGTCCGGTTCCTCAAACTGAGACTATTTTCGAAAAACAGAATCAAAACTCCTAACCAATACGGTTCAAAAACTGGGTTCTTCGTGACTACGTTATCGAGCTTGCCTCAGAAAAGGTTCTATCTTAAAGATATCATAATGACAATGAGGATTGAGATACTTGATGATATAGCAGAAGTTCTCCCCTTACTGATCTTCCGGAAAAAATCTGTATTTTTAAAAAAGATATCACGTACTCGAAAATTGGGGCTGTTACACACCTGAGCCTGAGCCTGAGACAGAGGAGCCGGCACCGAAGGAGCCAGCAGCTGAAGCTGGCCAGGCAGATGAGCCTCCTAAGTAGACAGCGGCAGAGACGACAGTTGAGGAGCCTACAGATCAGATGGTTGAGGAGCCTGCAGATCACATTGTTGAGGAGCCGGTAGTTGAGGCCTAGCCGACAGCTGCATCAGAGTCAGCTAGCCACACATCTGAGGAGACTAGAGCAGATCCCACACCACGGCCATCCACCGACATCATCGTCTACCAGCGTCATCACCACCTACCACCGCCAGGCGGTGGAGCTTTGTAGATTCGATCATCTCGGTCCGTTTTTAGCACGGAGGACCGTGCATCATCTAAGTGTGGGGGAGGATCTACTGTTTTTGGGTGTAAATACTCTCTTCCCCAACACTTGTCATTTAGTTATTTTCAGTTTTTATTATGCTTTTGTGGATACTTTTAGTACTTTGACTTATGCACTTTTTACTTTGGTATATATATATATATTAGTTGCTTTTGGTTATATCTAGTATTGTACTTTCATTTTGGTATATACATACATATTGCATTTTATATTGCATGGTATATACTATAGATATGGATTATGATTGGAGGATGTGAGTAGCTTATACCTAGTTCATTTTGATCCTAATTGTTCATGTTACTTTTTGCTTGTTGAAAATTAGGAGAAAAACTTGAAACTTTGAAAAATTTTGCATCCATCACAACATACATACATACATATATAGGAAATAATTTTGGTGAAAAACAACAAGATTTTCCAAGAATTTTGGGCTCTCTATTGAATTGATTGGAAAACTATTTTTCAAACTTGTTTGAATGGATTTCTTATGGAACATAGAAGAGTAAAGAATGAATTCCTTGAGATTTTTTGAGCTTTAAAGAGTGGTTACACAATTTTAACCACTAATTTTGTTCATTGTATGTTATATCTCTCCTATGATTGTAATCTTGGTTTTGCTTGACTCTTTATTTCTGATAATTGATGTTTTAAATTGCATTGAGCATGATTGAGGCCATATTTATTTAAAAGCTTACTTTTCCCATATAGCCTACCCTTTGCGTTTACCATTTTTAAACCCCTTTGAGCTTTATTTATCCCATTATTCTTGATTTTAGCACATTACAACCATAAGCGGAAAACCATGAATTACCTTGGGTTGTATTTTTGATTAGCTTAGGTTGAAGGAGTGTGTTACATTTAAGTGTGGGAGAATCTTTTGGGAAACTTTGGTAGTAAGAAAATGTTTGATTTGGGGATTCATTGAAAATTTTGGGAAAATAGGAACATTCATGTATGAACTACTTAACCATATGCAATTCTAAAAAAAAACTCTTCATCATAAAAAGGGTACAAAAGTCACCCTAAAGTGAAAAGAAATGAATAAAGAATTGCATATGTGATGTTTTGTGAGAAAAGCATACATGAGTGTTAATGAATTGGAAATGGTGGAAGGTTAGGATTACATTTTGTGTTTGATTTGGCTGATATAGGTTGAGTGAGAACTTAAACTAATCAAGGATTCAATCATTTTTGTCCACTTGGCCATATCTATCCCACCTTAACCCTAACCCCATTAAAACCACATGAAGTCCTCATGATAATTGCATTCATGCATCACTTGTTGTATGTTGATTGTTAGATGAAAAGCAAATCTTTGTAAGCATGATTGGAAGGAGATTTGAGTGGATTGACCCTAGACACCGAGTGATTAGAGTGTATACACACCTAGTGAGGGTTCAATTACTCAATTCTATGCTTCTACCTCTCTTATCATGCATTCTTGCAAGTTGCTTAATTTTGATGAGTTGAATCAATTCTCTAGATTTTGTTGCATTGAAATCAATTCCTTGCCTAGCCATATTCTGTCTATACTTGCTTGGGAATCTAATTGTTTGTTTTCACCAAATCAATAGGAAATTATAGATAGATAGATATATATTATATACATACTTGCATGCATATAGATAGTTGCATTTAATAAGTTGATTACCCCTTTGATCATTCTCCTTGTTGTTTTAACATGAGGACATGCTATTGTTTAAGTGTGGAGAAATTGATGAGTCCGTATTTTCTGATATATTTTTATTCAATTTAGATGGATTCTAGCATATGAACTCATACTTAAGCACCAAAATAGCATACTTTTGTGTTTGATCCCTATTTTGATCCTAAATGTGAAAACATGGAATTCTATGCTTGAAATGAGCAATTTAATTCCACTTTTATTCCATTCGATGCCGTGATATGGTTTGTGAGGGATTTCAGGCCATGAAGGCAAGAATGGATGGCCAAAAGTGGAAGAAAGCTTGTACAAGGGAGAAAACATGAAGAAAACAAGGAAAAGAACACACAGCGAAGTGTGCGTACGCACAAGCACCTGTTCGTGCGCCAGGTCAATTTTTAGCCGAGTGTGCGGACGCACACGTCTGTGCGTCCACACATGTCTCTGCACGTGATTGCATTAATGAAACACGTGCTGCGCAAATTTGGAGGCCTTTGGCTCATTTTTGGAAGGCTGAATTGCTGAATTGGAGTGCTATATAAAGGGAGAATCAATACATATGAACACACTTTTTTTAATTAAGTAGTAGTAGTATAGGAAGCTTCCATAGGAGTAGGAGTAGTTTAGATAGTAGAACTCTCTTAGGGTTTCATTTCCATTTCAATTGTAGAATTTTATAGCAAGCTTTGATCTTTCATTTTGCTTCTTTAATTGTAAGTATTCTTAATTTCCTCTTTAATTAAAGCACTTTTATTTTCATTTCCTTGGTTCAAGTTACTTTGTTTATATTACAATTTTGTGTTTCTTGAAGTTTCGATCAATGAATTTTATGTTTCATGCTCCCTTTATGTTCGAGTTGATGTCCCACCGACTATCAGTGGACCTTAACGCCAAGCCCGTGACGCAAAGAAGACGGAAAATGTCCCCTGAGAGAGCAGCCGAGGTTAGAAAACAAGTTAAAGCCCTCCTCGAAGAAGGCTTTATTCGAGAACTACCCTATGCGACCTAGCTAGCCAACGTCGTGTTTGTCTAGAAAGTAAATGGGAAGTGGTGGATGTGTGTCGACTACACAGACCTAAACACAGCCTGTCCAAAAGACGCCTTTCTCCTACCAAACATCGATGGGCTGGTGGACTCCGCTTTCGGTCACCAATACCTCAGTTTCATGGACACATACTCAGGGTACAATCAGATACCCATGCACCGACACAACGAGAAAAAATAGCTTTCATCACACCCGACTGCACGTACTACTACACAGTCTTGCTCTTCGGCCTGAAAAATGCCGGGTCCACATACTAGAGGCTCGTCAACAAGATATTTCAGGGCTTATCCAGAACCAAGGTAGAAGTCTACATAGACAACATGCTAGCCAAGACCCAATCCGGCCAGCAACTCATCAGCGACCTCAAGCTGGTAATAGACACCCTGAGGGAACACCGAATGTGCCTTAACCCGACAAAGTGCGCCTTCGGAATGGAAGCAGGAAAATTCCTCGGGTTCATGATCACACAACGGGGGGTAGAGGCAAACCTATCCAAAAGCTGACAGGCCGACTAATTGCACTTTCCCGCTTTCTCAGCGCGTCGTCCCAGAAGGTAATCCCCTTCTTCAAAATTATGAAGAAAGGAACTCCCTTCAAATAGGAGGCTGACGTTAGAATTTTTGCTAGTAAAGAATTTTTAAAAATATTCGCGTTGTAGATATAGCTTCTAAACTAACAGAAATCCCTTCGTACAAAAGTTTTGGTTGTTGATAAATCCCATTTGTAGGGTTTATCTTGTGCTTGATTTAGGGGATTTTATAACCTTTTACCCACATTTATTCAATGAAATAGCATGGTTTTATAACTTCTCCTTTAATTGTTCTTAAGAGTGAAAACATGCTTTTTAGGTCTTAAAATAAATAAATTTAATTCACCTTGATTCCATTAGATGCCTTGATATGTTTGTGAAACATGGTTTTTGAGCTAAGAACACAAGCAAGAGAGTTTTGAGCCTATTGACGTGGTTACAATTTATAACCACCTATTTTTTCTTCTTGTGTGCATTATTCTCTTTCTATGATTATAATCTTTGATTTGTTTGATTCTTTATATCCATTATTTTGTGTATACATGCATTTATATGATTGAGGCCATCATTTCATTAGCTCACTTGCCCATATAGCCTACCTTTTATCTTCCTTTGTTAGCCAAATTTGAGCCTACGCTTAACCCACTTTGTTTTTAATTTAGCACATTACAAGCCTTAAAGCGAAAAACAATAAATGTCCTTAATTTGGATCTTTGATTGGCTTAGGCTAGTGTGTGTGAGTACCATTCAAGTGTGGAAATTTTGGGACATTGGGGGAATAAAAAGGTAGTTTTGTATTTTTACTGAAATTATTGGGAATTGGGTACATACTCATGTATCGATCAAATGTAAAACCTTATGCATTGATGTTCTTGTATATAGAAAGAAAAAAATGAGAAAAAGAAAAGAAAAAAAACAATATGAAAAAGAAAAAAATAGAAAAAGAAAGAAAAAAAGAAAAAGAAAAGTAATAAAAAGGGGACAAAATGCCCCAAGTGAAGCAAGGTCCAATAAAATCAATGCATATGTGTTGTGAAATAAAAAGGAATACATGAGTATGTGAAAAAGTGAAAAATGGGTAGTTAGGTTAGAACTTAATTGTATAGGATGTCATAAGTTAGGTGGGAAGTTTAAGCTTATCAAATATTCAAATTCCAAGCTCACTTAACCATATATGCATCCTACCTTGACCCTAACCCCATTACAACCTAAAGAAAAGACCTCATGATATATGTATGCATGCATGAAACATATGTCGATTGTTAGAAGAAAAACAAATCTTGGAAAGCATGATTGGGAGAGAATTGAGAGAATTAACCCCAAACACTTGAGCGAATAGAGTGCAAACACTACCGGTGAGGGTTCGATTGCTCAATTACATGTTTCCACCCATAATTGTCAATTTTCATGCAAGTTTGTAAAAATATTTAATAGCTCAATTCAATTGTGGTTTGGCATGGTTGTCAATACCTTTTGCCCTTGTGCTTATATATGCTTCTTGGGGATTGATTTATTTTGACCGAGCAATTGCATTCATATAGATAGATGCATATAGTTTAGGTTGCATTTAGATTAGTTCACATTGAATAAATGTTGATACCATTTGCTTTCTCTTGGTTTAAGCATGAGGACATGCTTGGTTTAAGTGTGGGGAGGTTGATAAACCCCATTTGTAGGGTTTATCTTGTACTTGATTTAGCGGATTTTATAACCTTTTACCCACATTTATTCAATGAAATAGCATAGTTTTATAACTTCTCCTTTAATTGTTCTTAAGAGTGAAAACATGCTTTTTAGGTCTTAAAATAAATAAATTTAATTCACCTTGATTCCATTAGATGCCTTGATATGTTTTTTAAGTGATTTATGGTTTAGGAGGCAAAGATTGGATCAAGGAAATGAAGAAAAAGCATGTAAAGTTGGAGAACTCATGAAGAAATGAAGAAACCGGAAAGCTGTCAAGCCCGACCTCTTCGTACTTAAATGACCATAACTTGAGCTACAGAGGTTTAAATGATGCGATTTTAGTTGGGTTGGAAAGCTAACATCCGGGGCTTCGCAACGATACAAAATTTGCTATAGTGCTACACGTATAGGGATGCGTACGCGCGCTGTACGCGTATGCGTCGATGTCCACACGTGATTTTTTAAAGAGAAACTCGTGGCCAGCGATTTTAGAAGCCTTGTGGGCCCAATCCAACTCATTTCTAATGCTATTTAACCCAAGGACTGAAGGGGAAACACAAGTATTGAACAAGTTAGTTACCATTAGTCATAGTTTAGTTTTAGAAGTAGTTTCTAGAGAGAGAAGCTCTCACTTCTTTCTAGGATTAGGATTAGGATTAGGCTTAGTTCTTAGATCTAGATTTTAATTCACCTTCTTCTACTTCTATCTTCTCAATTCCTTGTTGTTAGATTCACCATTCTTCCATTCTTTTGTTGTAATTTCCTTTATGTTGTTCTTATGTTTTGTTGTAGATCTACTATTGTTCCTTCCATTTTCTTTCAATTCAATAAGAGGTAATTCATGTAGATCTTGTTTCCTTTAATTGTTGTTGTTAATTCTTTACATTTGCTTGTTGTTAGAATTAATTCTTGTTGTTGATTTACTATGCTTTTCTTTTGTGCCTTCCAAGTGTTTGAGAAAATGCTTGGTTGGATTTTAGAGTAGAGTTTTATGTTCTTGGCTTGGAAAGGTAACTTAGGAACTCTTGAGTTACTAATGTCCAAGTAATTGATGATTGGGATCCATTGACTCTAGTTCTCACTAATTGAATTAGTGGAGAGTTAGGACTTATGGACTAGGATTGATATAGCTCATTTGACTTTCCTTTACTACTAGTTAGAGGATGATTTAATGAGATTAATCCTTGCCAATTCTCATATTGTGGTTAGTGATTAGGATAGAGATCCTTGACCACCAACCCTTGCCAAGACCTTTTTAGCCATTAGTTTACTTTCTTGCCATTTATCTTTCATGCCTCTTATCAAAACCCCAAAAATAATTCATAACCAATAACAAGACACTTTCTTGTAATTCCTAGGGAGAACGACCCGAGGTTCAATACTTCGGTTTATAAATTTAGGGGTTTATTTTAGTGACAAACAATCTTTTCTATGAAAGGATTATTGTTGGTTTAGAAACTATACTTTACAACGAGATTTCATTAGTGAAATTCTAAACCGTCAAAAATCCAATCATCAGTTGTCACAAGTAACAAACCCCTAAATAAATTGATAATCGAGTATTTAAACCTCGGGTCGTCTTCTCAAGGAATTGCAGGGAGGTATGTTCTTATTATTGGTTATGAAGATTGTAAATCGGGGTTTTGAAGTTTGGGCAATGGGCACAGGTATATTTAAATGACAAGTAAAATAAATTAACAATAATAAAATCTCTTGGCAAGGTATAAGAACTGGAAGTCCTATCCTAGTAATCCTTATCAATTGTGATGAGAATTGGATTTTTCTCCCACTTTGTTAACCTCTAACTATGAAGGTAAGTTAAGTGGATGAATTAATTCGAATCCTCAAGTCCCAGTCTTTCCTTGGGAAAAGTTGGAGTTATTGGATCTCGAATTAATTCTTGAAGAATTCCAATTTTCAATCAACAATGAGTTTGATAACTTAAGAGTCACTAATTATTTAACCAAAGGCAAAAGGGAAAATATCTAAATTAAATCAAAAGCATTCATATAAATAAAACAATCATAAACTGAAATACCTCAAATAACATTAATTAAGAAAATCAATCCAAACATAAAGAGTTCATAAACTAAATTGGGAAAATATATAAAAGGAATATTGAACCTGTGATTGAAGAAGATGAAATCCTAATCCTAATCCTAATCCTAAGAAAGAGGAGAGAACCTCTCTTTCTAAAAACTACATCTAAAACTAAAATTATGAATTATGAGAGCCTAATCATGAATGGATGCATTCTCCCACTTTATAGCCTCTAATCTGTGTTCTCTAGGTCGAAAACTGGGTCAGAAACAGCCCAGAAGTCACTTCCAGCGCTTTCTGGTCCGTACAGGTCGCGGCCAAGTGACGCGGAGGAGTCATCCATGCGTCTGCGCGGATTGCTGTTCGTAGATGCGACGCGGGCGCGTCATTCACGCATTCGGGTCGCCTAACTTCGGGGCAGCTATGACAAATTAGATATCAAATTGAAGCACCGGATGTTAGCTTTCCAACGCAACTGGAACTGCATCATTTGGACCTCTGTAGCTAAAGTTATAGCCATTTGAGTGCGAAGAGGTCAGGATGGAGAGCTTAGCAATTCCTTCAACTTCTTGTATTCCTTCCACTTTTGCATGCTTCCTTTCCATCCTCTAAGCCATTCCTGCCCTGTAATATCTGAAATCACTTAACACACATGTCAAGGCATCTAATGGTAATAAGAGAGGATTAATAATAAGCAAATATAAGATCAAAGAAGCATGTTTTCAATCATAGCACAAAATCAGGAAGGAAAATGTAAAACATGTGAATTGTATGAATAAGTGAGTAAAGAGTTGATAAAAACCACTCAATTGAGCATAAGATAAACTATAAAATAGTGGTTTATCAACCTCCCCACACTTAAACAATAGCATGTCCTCATGCTAAGCTAAAGAGAAACTATAAAGAGATGAAGAGGAATGATAGAATGTATGAGATGCAACCTATAAATGCAACTAAATGCAAAATGTTTCTACCTACTTGGTTAAAAATAAATAAGTTCTCTGAGACAAACATAAATCAGATTTCACTAATTCAAATCATACAGTGAAAGCAAGTAAAATTGTAAGAAGATAGCTCATGAAAGCAGGGAACATAGAATCAAGCATTGAACCCTCACTGGTAGTGTATATGCGCTCAAATCTCTCAAGTGTCTAGGGTCAATCTCTCTACTCTTCTTCACGCTTTCTAAAACTTTGTTCTTCATCTAACCAATCAACAAATATTTAGTATACTAATGCAAACATCATGAGGTCTTTTCAGGATTATAATGGGGCTGAGGTAAAGGTAGGGATATATATATAAGGCTAAGTGAGCTAATTAAGTGAATCCTTGATTAGTCTAAGATCTCACCTAACATACATACTTTGTAAAGCAAAGCTTCTTCACCTATTCTCCCATATTTTCCCACTTTTGATGTTACATGCTCTTGCATTAGTTTTAATTTTGTCCCATGTGCATTGCTTTATTTTGCATTTGGGGAATTCTTTTGTATCCCTTTTATTCAAATACTGAATTATATTTTTTTTTAATGCACATGGTAATTCAATTATTTTGATTTCACATGAGCATGCTTCCCAAAAATTTTATTTTGAATTATTTCATTCTTTCAACTTCCCACCCTTTGTTTTTATCATCCATGTTCCCAATAGGTTTCTCACACTTAAACAATTACACAATTTTTATCTTAAGCTAACCAAGGATTCAACTTGGGATTTTAAATTTGTTTTTTTGCTTAAGGCTAGTGTTGTGGTTTATAGAATAAGAGGGAATTAAAGGCTCAAGGGGGCTAACAAGGGTGATGTAAAAGGTAGGCTAATTTTGGGATAAGTGAGCTAGAATCAAACAATGGCCTCAATCATATGCAAGCATGTAAATATATTAAATATTGAACATATAGAATGGAACAAAGCAAAGATTACAATTATAGAGAAGAAAACACACAAGAATAAAAATTTATGGTTAAATAATGTAACCATGTAAATAAGCTCAAAATCTCACAGGTTGTGTGTTCTTTGGTTCAAAAACCATGTTCCAAATACAACTTCAAACAAATTTAACACAAAAATTTTCAATTTAAATTAGTGAAATATTATAAAATAAAGTCTTGAAAAGAAATTTATTACTTCAACCAAGTGGTAAAATATGCAATCAAACATGCAAATGCAATAACTAACAAGGAAAATAAACCATTGGTGTTGAGATAGAAGAGTAACTAACCCATGGGGATCGGTATCGACCTCCCCACACTTAAAGATTGCACCGTCTTCGGTACATGCTAAGATGTGCAGGTGGACGGGTTGAGCAGATGAACTTGTTTGTCTCCCCAGTAAGAAGCTTTTCCTCTCCCTTTGTGGTGGCCATCCTGAAAGAAGAGGAAAAAGAAGAAAAAGTAACCCAGAAATAAAAATAAGAATATAAATAAAGTCTGGGTGGGTTAATGCCAAATAATGGGGGTCTCAATTACATGGTAGCTACAACATGCAAGTGAGAAAATAGTAGAGACACATGGCATATCAATAATGTAAAAATTTGCAAAAGTGAGGGAAGAGAGTGTGGGTAAGGAGAGATAATATAAATTCATGTCAATGCAAAAATGATACAGGTATAAAAGATTGGCATTGATATAAATAATATTACCTAACTAGAATAAAACAAGTCACTAAGCACTCAAAATAATTCAAGAGAAGATGCAACAGTTAAATAAGAAAATTCAACACCAAAGGAAAAATAATGAATTTAGAAAAGAAGGAAGAATATACACTAAATTAAAATGCAATGAATGGAATATGCAAATAAATAAAATGAAAGATAAGAAGAATGAGAAGGGAAAGAAGTGAGTAAGAAAGGAGGGAGGGAAAAATTAGGATTGGGAAAGAAAAGATAAGATATTTGGCAAATTAGGATAAGCTGTGCGGCGCAAGCAACGCGATCGCGTGGGGCACGTGGTCGCGCGACTTGCGCTGATACTGATTGACACGGTTGCGTCGGTCACACGGTCGCGTGACACAATTCATGCTACTGGCGCGAGGGTAGCCTCGCGCTCGCACAACACTCTGTTCAAATTATTATTAGTGCCAAATTTTAAGTGACGCGATCGCATGGGGCATGCGATCGCGTGAGTGGGCTTTAGAAGAATGTGATGCGGTCGCGTGGGTCACGCGGCCGCGTGGGTAGAATTGTGCGTTCAGCATCAATCCAGCACCACTCTAGCACAATAATTGATTGTGCACCCTTTTACGTCGAAATCCAAGGCACGCGGCCGCGTGGGGCACGCGGCCGCGTGGGGCACGCGGCCGCGTGGGGCACGCGGTCGCGTGGGAGGCCATTATTCCTATATGACGCGGTCGCGTCAGCAACGCGGTTGCGTGGGACGATTTGTGCCACTGGGACGCCTCTAGCCCCGCTCCAGTGTGACTCTCTGTTCGTTTTTATTTTCTCCCCTCTCCTTTCGACGCGAACGCGTAGCTGATGCGGTCACGTCGCGTGGCAAAATTTTTTTTATGCAGTATGCAGAATGCAAAATGCAATGAATGTCATGCAAAAATTGCAGGTTCAATAAAAATTCAAAAACAGACTAGAATTAAAACTAAAAAGAGAACGATCATACCATGGTGGGTTGTCTCCCACCTAGCACTTTTAGTTAAAGTCCTTAAGTTGGACAATTGATGAGCTTCCTGTCATGGTGGCTTATGCTTGTACTCGTCCAAAAATCTCCGCCAATGTTTGAAATTCTCACAGCCTCCGGGATCCCAAACTAGGCGCAGAAAGCCTTCAAGTAAGTTAAAGCAAGTGACAAGGCCCCAAGAGTGGTGATTGATAGAATGGATTCCGGGGTCCCAGACCTTGCCTTTGCACCCGTCTTTTGGTTGAGCAATATTGTTCCATACGGGTGGCAAGCAGTCTGAATTCTCACGTAAGCGGCCAAACAGCTTCCTAGACCCATTCAGTTGAGCTTCACACCAACCTTTGCGTTTAAACTTAAAGCTTCCAACCATGATGAACCTTGCAGGACAATTCTTACCACTGGCCATCTTCCTTTTACTCTTAATGTTACAAAGAGCTCTAAGTTGACCATCCGTCTCCAGTAGCCCATATTCAAGTGGAATTAGAAAGCTAAGGGATATGAATTTTACCCACTTGAATGTTGTAAAGGATGATGGCAACTTAGGGGGAGGTATTTTTAATGAAATTGCAAGCTCCACTCCCTTGTGCTCTTCTCTGATAATTACCACCTCTTTGCAAGCTTCCTCAATTTCAACCTCTTCCTCTTGGAAGCTTTCTTCCAATTCAATCTCCTCTTCATTGCTTTCCAAAGGCATGGGAGGTTGTGCTTCTTCTTCTTGAATCTCCATCTCTTGATCAACTTCTTCCAAGTCTTCAACTGTGATATGCCTTGGAGGTTGTACACCCTCCTTAGTATCAATTTCAAACGTCTGGAAGGGGGTTCTATGACTGGACGTTTCCATGGAGGTTCTGCATCTCCTAAGTCTTCAACCACTTCTTCTTCTTCAATAATTCCGGCTTCCTCCACTTGTTCCAGTACAAAGTCATGCTCCGTACCGTTCACTGGAGTTTTTAGTATCTTCTTCATGCTACGTTCTTCATTAGATTGTCCACATGAAGCCATGGGGGTTCCTTGAGTGTCCGAACGTCGGGAAGCTAATTGAATTATCGCTTGCTCCAATTAACGAATGGTTGCCTGAAATCGATCCACTGTTTCCTTGAAACGATCCTTTGTCTCTTGATGCACTCGTCTTTCATAAATAGGATCATAGTGCTCTTGGATTGATGGATATGGAGATGGTGAATATTGAAGTAGTGGTTCTTGGGAGTAATTGGGTTAGAATTGGGGTGGTTCTATATATGGTTCATATGGCTCATAAAGTGGTTGGTATGGTGGTTGAGGATTAGGGTCATATGGAGGTGAATGGTGGAAAGGGGCTTGTAAGTGTGTTGGTTCAAAGTCATGTTGAGGATATCTATCATTTTGGTATGCATTGTAGAGTGGTCTTTGTCTGTGATATCTAGGAGGGTGTTGTTGCCTAAAGAGTTGATCAGATCCTCTTGGCTCCGTCCATCTTTGATTGCTTTGACCTTGATGCATATTCCTGTTATATCTTCCTCTTCCTGCAACATAGTTATAACCAGACTCATAGCCAAAGGGGTGAGAGTTCATAGTAGTGAGAGAAGATAAAAATAGAAACTAACAAAAAGAAAGTATTTTGAAAAAGATATAATTTTTTGAATTTTTTTTGAAAAATATTTACAATAACCAATAATAAGGCACACGTTTGCAATTCCCCGGCAACGGCGCCATTTTGACGTTAGGACTTTTGCTAGTAAAGCATTTATAAAAATATTCGCGTTGTAGATATAGCTTCTAAACTAACAGAAATCCCTTCGTACAAAAGTTTTGGTTGTCACAAGTAACAAACCCCTAAATAAATTAATAACCGAGTATTTAAACCTCGGGTCGTCTTCTCAAGGAATTGCAGGGAGGTATGTTCTTATTATTGGTTATGAAGATTGTAAATTGGGGTTTTGAAGTTTGGGCAATGGGCACAGGTATATTTAAATGACAAGTAAAATAAATTAACAATAATAAAATCTCTTGGCAAGGTATAAGAACTGGAAGTCCTATCCTAGTAATCCTTATCAATTGTGATGAAAATTGGATTTTTCTCCCACTTTGTTAACCTCTAACTATGAAGGTAAGTTAAGTGGATGAATTAATTCGAATCCTCAAGTCCCAGTCTTTCCTTGGAAAAAGTTGGAGTTATTGGATCTCGAATTAATTCTTGAAGAATTCCAATTTTCAATCAACAATGAGTTTGATAACTCAAGAGTCACCAATTAGTTAACCAAAGCCAAAAGGGAAAATATCTAAATTAAATCAAAAGTATTCATATAAATAAAACAATCATAAACTGAAATACCTCAAATAACATTAATTAAGAAAATCAATCCAAACATAAAGAGTTCATAAACTAAATTGGGAAAATATATAAAAGGAATATTGAACCTGTGATTGAAGAAGATGAAATCCTAATCCTAATCCTAATCCTAAGAGAGAGGAGAGAACCTCTCTCTCTAAAAACTACATCTAAAACTAAAATTATGAATTATGAGAGCCTAATCATGAATGGATGCATTCTCCCACTTTATAGCCTCTAATCTGTGTTCTCTAGGTCGAAAACTGGGTCAGAAACAGCCCAGAAGTCACTTCCAGCGCTTTCTGGTCCGTACAGGTCGCGGCCAAGTGACGCGGAGGCGTCATCCATGCGTCCGCGCGGATTGCTGTTCGCAGATGCGACGCGGGCGCGTCATTCACGCGTTCGCGTTGCCTAACTTCGGGGCAGCTATGACAAATTATATATCAAATCGAAGCCCCAGACGTTAGCTTTTTAAATTCTAACGCAATGGAAACTGCGTCATTTGGACCTTTGTAGCTAAAGTTATAGCCGTTTGAGTGCGAAGAGGTCAGGCTGGACAGCTTAGCAATTCCTTCAACTTCTTGTATTCCTTCCACTTTTGCATGCTTTCTTTCCATCCTCTAAGCCATTCCTGCCCTGTAAACTCTGAAATCACTTAACACACATGTCAAGGGCATCTAATGGTAATAAGAGAGGATTAATAAAAAGCAAATATAAGATCAAAGAAGCATGTTTTCAATCATAGCACAAAATCAGGAAGGAAAATGTAAAACATGCGAATTGTATGAATAAGTGAGTAAAGAGTTGATAAAAACCACTCAATTGAGCATAAGATAAACCATAAAATAGTGGTTTATCAGAGGCCAAATGCGAAGAGGCATTCTAATACTTCAAGAAGGTATTAGCAGAGGCCCCCATTCCCGCTAAACCCCAGACAAGAGAAGTCCTCTACCTATACCTATCCAAAATCGAAGAAGCACTTGCGGTGGCACTCGTTCAAGAAGACGAGAATAAGGCCTAACGGCCCATCTATTTCATAAGAAAAGTCCTCCAAGACACAGAGTCACGCTACTCTCACCTCGAGAAACTTGCCTTCACACTCCTCACGGCCTCCCGGCGTCTCCGACAATACTTCCAGGCTTACCCCATTACGATCTGAACCGACCAAGTGGTCAGGCTAGTCCTACAAAAGCCCAACCTAGCGGGGAGAATCTTAGCATGGTCCATCGAACTGTCCCAATTCCAAATAAAGTTTGAACCTCGGAACGTGATCAAAGTGTAGGTCATGGCAAACTTCATTGCCGAGATGACTCCAGGAAGCCCCACCTTCGAAACTTGGAAACTACACGTAGACGGCTCATCTAACACCACTTCCGGTGGAGCCGGGGTAATACTCGAAAACAAAAACGGGATCGTGATCGAGCAATCTATTTGGTACGAATTCCCGATCTCCAACAACCAGGAAAAGTACAAGGCCCTCCTGGCTGCACAAACGCTAGCCAGGGAAGACGGCGCCAAGGTTTTAGAGGTTTACAGCGACTCCTAGGTAGTCAGCTCCCAAATCAATGGAGACTACCAAACAAGAGACCCCTTCCTTCAGCAATATCTAACTAAGGTAAAAGAGTTAACAAGGGACTTCGACCAAGTAACCATCCAACACGTCCCTAGAGAATGAAATGCAAGGGCAGACTTACTCTCAAAGCTGGCTAGCACCAAACCAGGGCAAGAAAATCGATCGTTAATATAGGATGTCGTTAGGATACCCTCCATCTTGACCCCAACCAACACTGGCCTCCTAATTTCCAACCATGGTTCATGGACCTCTCCTATCTTATAATACCTCCTTCACAAAGTATTTCCGGTAGAAACTAAAGAGGCAACACAGAGAAAAAGGGAAGCCGCCAGCTACACCGTAGTTGCGGGACAGCTGTACAAACAGGGATTCTCGCAGCCCCTACTCAATTGCATTGAGCCCAGGGACATGGAATACATACTCCACGAAGTCCACGAAGGCTACTGCGGCCACCACATCGGAGGCAAAACCCTGGCCCAAAAGATTATCCAAGCTGGATACATCTAGCTCTCAATCATCAGAGACTCCAAACAGATGGTCAAAACCTACAACAAGTGCCAGAGGCACTCCGACTTCCATAAAGCCACCCCGCACCAACTCAGCATCATAATGGTAGACCAGCCATTTGGAACATGAGGAGTCGACCTCGTCTGCCCCTTCCCAACAGCCCCCGAACAACTCCGATATATCATCGTTGCAGTTGACTACAATACCAAATGGATCGAGGCCAAACCCCTGGCCTCTATCACGGCAACTCAGTGCCAAAAGTTCCTTTGGAGACATATAATCACCCGGTTCAGAATCACAGAAGTCGTGATCTCGGACAACAGAACCCAGTTTGCCGATAAGAAGTTCAGGGAATTCCTAGAAGGGCTACACATATCCCAACGCTTCAACTCGGTAGAACACCCCAGACAAACGGGCAAGTGGAGTCGGCAAACAAGATAATAGTCAAAGGACTTAAGTAACATCTTGACGAAGCCAAAGGGCTCTGGGCTGACGAGCTCGGAATAGTCCTCTGGTCATATCAAACTACCCGCCAGACCTCTACAGGGGAAACCCCGTTCTGCTTGACATACGGGGTAGAAGTCATCATCCCAGTCGAAGTTGGGGGCCCCAGCCTAAGAAGAACCATTGGGGGCAACAACGAAGGCACAGAACGTGACCTTACGGATGAGGTAGGATCCATAGCCCATATGTGAGAGCTAGCCTTAAAACAAAAGATCAAGATAAGGTACAATAATGGCGTGATAGGGAGAGACTTCTCACCCGATGACCTCGTCCTACGACGAAACGACATTGGAGCTCCCATGCCCGGGAAAGGAAAACTCGCACCCAAGTGGAAAGGTCCATACCGAGTCAAAGGAGTAATCAGAAAAAGAGCTTACAAACTTGAGCGGCTTGATGGGACCGAAATCCCGAGAACCTAGAATGTCGCCGACTTGCGGCGATACTATGCGTAAGCACACCCCCTACCTTTAAAACTATGTCTTTTACTTACGTTATTTTATTTTCCTTGCATTATTCTCGGGTACTCTCCCCCCCATGACAGAGGGTTTTAACGAGGCCAACTTAATAAAAATCTATTTAACCATGTACTTGCCTTGCTTCTCCCTATACTATTGCCCCCTCCCCCCCACAAAACGGCAAAGGAACAAACGACCAACATCGGGGACTGATCACCCTCAAGGCCTAAAAATAGATATCCATAAGAAATGAATAAACAGCCTAATGAACATCCTAAGTCATGAAAAAAATGACTCAGAAATGACTAACGAAAGTCAATACAAATGGCTTAGAAATGAAAAGCCCGAATGGCCCAAAACACATTCACACCCAAGTTAGCAAAAACGGGTTAAAAAATAAATGGCCCCAACGGCCCAAAAACATAAGTAACCAAAGTCAAAGCATCCAAAGTCATAAAGACGGCCACAAGGTCAGAAAATCAGCAAAAAAATTACAAGTACCAAACTGGCACACACAGAAAGAAAAAGAACACGAGGAGCCCTACTCAAATGTCCACCATGCGACCATCCTGGACGACCTTGAATGCCCTGATGATGGACACGTCGACACCTGGGGCAAGGACCTGAGCTTGGGCCCTCATCGTCTCCTCAGCCGCCGACACTGCCTCTTTCACATCAGCTAACAGCTCCGCCTTCTCCTTCCTCAGACCCTCAGCTTTGGCATTCAAACCCGCCGCCTCAGTCTTCAAGGTCTCCACCTCAGAAAGGAACACGGTAGCACGAGACTCAACATCCGAAGCCTTCTTCCGCTCCCCTCTAAGTTGAGCTCAAAGCGAAGTCTCAACCTCGGTAAGACGGAGGATCTCGGCCCCAGCCTCCTTGGACGACTTCACTGCCTTCTCGCTCGCCGCCTCAGACGCCTCGAGCTGCTCCTTCAGCTTCACCACCTCAGACTGAGCCAGGCGCAACTTCTTGTCAAGAAGGTCAACCTAACCCATCACGGGTTCAGCCTTCCAAACTATCACAGTAGAACGAAGGAGGGCACGATACACCGACTTGGCTTGGAAAGTCACATCACAATCATCAAAAAGCCCTCGGTGCCAGGCATTAAGTACTGATCAATGAAAGCCGGAGCGTCAAAACTCTGGTCCATCACGGACGGAACAACACCTTCCTCTCCTAAATTCTCGCTACTTATCTCTTCCAGCCTCTTTCGCTTCCGGGAAGCCTCAGTAGCCGAGACAACGACCACCTCTTCCTCCCTGATGACAAGCCATCATATACCTATTTTTCTATGCTTTTTCATACAAGAAATTGATGAATTGTTCTTATATATTGAATGCTTTTGTGATTAAATAGTATATTTTTTTGATCTTTTAAATTTATAAATCTTGTAGGAAATAAGAAGAAAAAGAAGCAAAGAAGCACAAAATAAGCTAAAAAGGAGAAAAAAAGAGCTTTGGGGCACACTTTGAAGTTGGAGCACACTTTGGAGCCTTAGGCCACGCTTTTAAAAGCGTGGCCCATGACCAAATCAAAGGAGAATAAGCAATCAGCGCACACTGCCCTGCTCTTGCCAAGGGCAGGGCAATATCATGATGAAACAAAGTGAGGTTGGAAGCAAATTTTCGCTAAGTTAAAATCTGGGCGCTCACAGCATGACCATGCCAACTTCAAAGGGCTATAACTTGAGCTACGGACGTCCAATTGATGTGCTTTCAGTTGCGTTGGAAAGCTGACATTCAGAACTTTCCAACGATATATAATAATCCATATTTGGCATACAATTGAGGCATGAGTGAAAGGCATCTTTAAGGGCAAAAAATAAGCGAAAATAAACCAAAATGTTTTCACCAAGGTTCGAACACAAGACCTCCAAAGAAGCCAAGCCTTATGCGTGAATTAGGTGCCAAGGAAACCAAGGAAAAATTGCAGCAACTTCCTCCACCAAGATTCGAACTTGGGACTTCACCCAATAACAAGGAAAGCGCTGCCCACAAGGAGGGCAGAGCAACACTCCTTGGTGCATGGCACGCACAATTTGGCACGGCCAGGAGCTTGGGCGCACATCCTTGGCGCATCACAGCACGGGCAGGGAGGCAAGGCTTGGTGCATCATGGCAACATTGCCCTGCCCTCCACAAGGGCAGGGCAGCATCCTGATGCCCCTCCCAAAATTTGGCACGCTAGTTGGATCCTTACACAAGGCTTCCCTGCTCTGCCCTCCACAAGGGCAGGGTAGCCTCCTGGGAGCAACATGGGCCAAAATTCAACCAAAATTTCATTTAAATTCAATTCCTCTCCAAATTGAATCAAGGCCAACCAAACCCATTTCTCCTCAAATCCAAAGCAAGCAAAGCCCACATCATCACTCAAAGGCACATGGATCAATTAAATTAGGATTTTCATTTTTGTAATTTGTTTTAATTTCATTTTCATTTTTCATTTTGTAAAGCCTATATAAAGGCATCAATAGGAGCTCGATTAAGGGGGAGGTTGGCTCCATTAGGGAGTAGTAGATAGCTCTCTCTTTTAATTTTCCTTTCTGCTTAAATTTTGGATCAAGAATTGAAGGAATTCTGTTTCAATTCTCCATCTGAAATTCATTTGTGTTCTTCTGCATAATTGAGGAAATTGAGAAATTGGATCTGAAGTTTCTTTTACTGCTTTCATCTTTCTTTTCTTCTGCAAGTTGTCTTCTACTTTGATCAAGGAAGGAATTGAGATCTAGACTTGTTTTCTAGTCTCTATGGTTTCCTGAGATTTTCAATTTTATTCTGCACTTAAGCTGAACTTAATTTCTGTTTGCTCCTTCAAGAAATTTTGCCTTGCTGTTTACATCTGCTGCTTTTATTTCATCTGCATTTTACCTTTCTGTTTCTATTGCTTCTAATTTACTTTCAAGCACTTTAATCTCCCTGCAATTGTTCTAAGCTTGGATCTACTGCTTTCATTTAATTTCCAGCACCCCAGCCCCCTTTACATTTGATGCAATTTACAATTCTTGCAATTTAAGTTTCAGCTATTTTACTTTCTTGTTCTTTAAGTTACTTGCAATTTTACTTTCTGCACTTTAATTTTCCTTGCTATTTACTTTCTGTTGGCTACACTTCATCCAAATTCACTTCAATGTTAGCTTGACTAAACTAATCACCCACTAAAATTGCTTGATCCATCAATCCCTGTGGGATCGACCTTACTCTAAGTGAGTTATTACTACTTGATGCGACCCAGTACACTTGCCGGTTGGATTTGTGTGTTGGAAATTTGTTTTTCCGCAAAAACACCATCAAGTTTTTGGCGCCGTTGCCGGAGATTGATTAGATCAACAATGATTAAGTGGGTGAGAAGTCTAGATCAAGCATTTTTTTCTTTTTTGTTCTCTGTTCTATGTTGAAACCAAGGTGTTTGTGTTTTTGCCTCACTAAGAAAAACTCATTTCTGATATGAGTAATTTCAATTTTCATTGGTGTTGTGTTTTAGAAAATTCAAATGGAGTTCAATTCATCTTGTGATCAAACAAATTTTCTGGGATATCACCCGCCATCACCAATCTCTAATGGTGGCTGGGAATATCACCAAGAAAATACAAATTCTAAGCACTCCAATCCATGGAGAATTGCTTCAGAAACACAAGATGAGGTAGACAATCATATGGGATATTTCCCTCCACCACAAAATGATGCTATTCATGATTCTAATGGTGGCTGGGAAGGAAATTCTAATGCTCCATATGATATTCATTCAAAGATATCAGCACTTGACCATGCTTCAACAGAAAGCCTCTATCAAAATTCACCACCCACACAAACTTCCATGAACCAAGGCCTCTCAAAGCTTGAGACCATGTTTGAAAAATATGAGAGGGAGGCACAGATATCCTGGAACGAGCAAGAAAATTCATTCAAAAACATGGAAATAATGTTAGCTCAATTTGTGAGTGCAACAAGGAAAAAGGAAGGGCAAGATGAGGAAGCCTCTGTGTCAAGTGAAATTTCAATGAAAAAAGAGGTGGTGGAAATATTTGAACCTGAAACTGCACTTGAGATGACAAGAGAACCTGAACACTCACAACCTCCTCAAACTCCCCTGGACCAAAAAGTCTCAACAATTGAATCTGAGATTAAAAGATATGAAGAGGAGATAAAGAAATGTTGGGAAGATCAACAAACCTCCTCAATGAAAAAGCTATTAAAGCAAATGTTGAGCGTAAAAGAGGAAGTGGAAGAACAAGCTAGTGAGGAGGATAATCAAGAACGTCCAAACTCAAGGGAAACAGAGAGGCACATGAAGGACAAGCTCATTGAACCACCAATTCAAAAGGCTCTGGATGAAGATCAAACTCCAAAAATCACACAGCAACCAATTCATGAATCCAAAGAAGTGAAGGCAACTAACAAGAGCACCAATCCTGTCCCTGATCCAGCAAGCAAGATCAATCAAGCCATTTGCAAAAGGAAGCTTGCTGAGGAAAGGCCAAGACAAGGGACAGTAGCTGAATCTTCTCCCCCCTTGAGGTCATTCCTCTTAACAAACTGGAAGAAGAGGAAGAAAGTGAAGAACAATATGTCAAGCTAATGACACTAAAAGAGCGCTTGTTGGGAGGCAACCTAACCTTAGGTAACATTTCATTTCTCTGCTTGGTTTATTCTCTTTCTTTGCTGTGTTTAAATTTCAATAAATTGGCATATGATCACATTCTAAGTTTGGTGTTGCCCTACAACAAATTGTTTTCAATTCCTTAGGATGATTGCATCAATTCTACATGAAAGTGTCACATTAAGATTCTAAGTTTGGTATGCCACTTATTTTTCTATGCAACTCGTCCAGCAACATCACTTGTCTGCATAATCATATTGCCTTTGCATTGTTATTTTTCTTTTGTTTTGACATTTCGTTTGCATTCTCTTTGTTTTAGTCATCTCTTTATTTTTAAGTTGTCTTTTATCAACTGTTTTTGTTAATACAACATCAAGAGATCCTCATTCATGACAGATTTTTAGCTTGGTGATTGTATTCAATAAATAACAGTTTCTTTTGTTTAGTTTTATTTCAAATAAAATTGACATATGGTTGCATTCTAAGTTTGGTGTTGCTATGCAACAAAATTTGCTTCAAATCTTTACTGGATACTTGCATTAATTTCAAGTGAAAGTGTCACACTAAGTTTGGTGTGCCACTTATCTTTTATGCAATGTATTGTGCTCACCTTCTTATGTTTGCAATCAAAATGTCTTTGTCTCTGATGCCTTGATTATTATCTTTAATTTTGCTTGCTCAGAACACATGTACTACTAACTTTTCAGTGTGTAAGACATTCATGATCCATCTTAGCCCCATAGCCATTGTTCTAATTGTTGCTTGAGGATGAGCAAGCATTCTGAGTTTAGCAAGGTAAAGAGGAAGAATAGAGGAAAAAGGACAACAATAATGAAGATGAACTACAAGGTTGTAGAGTTCCTTTTATTCTCATTTGTTTCGGCACTTAAATTGCATGATTGTCTTCATCTTTTCTGTTTACATGTGTGTATGAATAAAGCATAGCTTGAATCTTGATTTGTAACATGTTGCTGTGGCGTTATAACTACCAACTTGAGTTTTGTGAGTTCAAAAGCAAAAAAAAAAAAGTATCATGATCATAAACAAACAAGGAATTAAAGAAGAATTTAGCATGTGCATAAAAGTTTTGGAAAGCTAGTATGATTAATTGTTGCTCAATTGCATTAGATTTTATTTAATTGAAGTTTTCATCTAGGATATTGGTGCACGAATTTGCAATCCGTACAACTAACCAGCAAGTGCACTGGGTCGTCCAAGTAATACCTTACGTGAGTAAGGGTCGATCCCACGGAGATTATTGGTTTGAAGCAAGCTATATTTATTTTATTAATCTTAATCAGGATACCAATAGAGTTCTTGAGCCTCGTATAAAGTAAAAAGGGCATAAAATAAATAGTTGTTACTTGTTGTGCAGTAATGGGGAATATGTTGGAGTTTTGGAGATGCTTTTGTCCTTTGAACTTCAACTCTTCCTTGAAATCCTTCAACACACGCAAGGCTCCTTCCATGGCAAGCTCTATGTAGGGTGTCACCGTTGTCAATGGCTACTTCCCATCCTCTCAGTGAAAACGTTCCTATGCTCTGTCACAGCACGGCTAATCATCTGTCGGTTCTCAATCAGGTTGGAGTAGAATCCATTGATTCTTTTGCGTCTGTCACTAACGCCTAGCCTTCAGAAGTTTGAAGCTCGTCACAGTCATTCAATCCCAGAATCCTACTCGAAATACCACAGACAAGGTTTAGACTTTCCGGATTCTCATGAATGCCGCCATCAATCCGGCTTATACAACGAAGATTCTGATTAAGGAATCTAAGAGATACTCATTCAATCTGATGTAGAACGGAGGTGGTTGTCAGGCACACGTTCATGGATTGAGGAAGGTGATGAGTGTCACGGATCATCACCTTCTCCATAATTAAGCGCGAATGAACATCTTAGATAAGAACAAGCGTGTTTGAATGGAAAACAAAGTAATTGTATTAATTCATCGAGACGCTGCAGAGCTCCTCACCCCCAACAATGGAGTTTAGAGACTCATGCCGTCAAAAAGTATGTAATTCAGATCTGAAAATGTCATGAGATACAAAATAATTCTCTAAAAGTTGTTTAAATAGTAAACTAGTAACCTAGGTTTACAGAATATGAGTAAACTAAGATAATTGGTGCAGAAATCCACTTCTGGGGCCCACTTGGTGTGTGCTGGGGCTGAGACTAAAGCTATCCACGAGTAGAGGCTTTTCTTGGAGTTAAACTCCAAGTTATGACGTGTTTTGGGCGTTCAACTCCGGATCATGACGTTTTTCTGGCGTTTAACTCCAGATAGCAGTATGTACTTGGCGTTCAACGCCAAGTTACGTCGTCTATCTTCGCGCAAAGTATGGACTATTATATATTGCTAGAAAGCCCTGGATGTCTACTTTCTAACGCCGTTGAGAGCAAGCCAATTGGACTCATGTAGCTCGAGAAAATCCCTTTCGAGTGCAGGGAGGTCAGGATCCAACAGCATCAGCAGTCCTTTTTCAGCCTAAGTCAGATTTTTGCTCAGCTCCCTCAATTTCAGCCAGAAAATACCTGAAATCACAGAAAAATACACACACTCATAGTAAAGTCTAGAAATATGATTTTTGCCTAAAAATTAATAATATTTAACTAAAAACTAATTAAAACATGCTAAAATCTACATGAAATTACCCCCAAAAAGCGTATAAAATATCCGCTCATCACAACACCAAACTTAAACTGTTGCTTGTCCTCAAGCAACTAGATAAATAAAATAGGATGAAAAGAAATTAAGAAACAATAATATCTCAGAGTTTCAAGTGAAACTCAGATTCTAATTAGATGAGCGGGACTAGTAGCTTTTTGCTTCTGAACAGTTTTGGCATCTCACTTTATCCTTTGAAATTCAGAATGGTTGGCATCCATAGGAACTCAGAATTCAGATAGTATTATTGATTCTTCTAGTTTAGTATGTTGATTCTTGAACACAGCTACTTTATGAGTCTTGGCCGTGGCCCTAAGCACTTTGTTTTCCAGTATTACCACCGAATACATAAATGCCACAGACACATAATTGGGTGAACCTTTTCAGATTGTGACTTAGCTTTGCTAGAGTCCCCAATTAGAGGTGTCCAGAGTTCTTAAGCACACTCTTTTGCTTTGGATCACGACTTTAACCACTCAGTCTCAAGCTTTTCACTTGGACCTGCATGCCACAAGCACATGGTTAGGGACAGCTTGATTTAGCCGCTTAGGCCTGGATTTATTTCCTTGGGCCCTCCTATCCATTAATGCTCAAAGCCTTGGATCCTTTTTACCCTTGCCTTTTGGTTTTAAGGGCTATTGGCTTTTTCTACTGCTCCTTCTTTTTTTTTTCTTTTTTTTTGACTGCTTTTTCTTGCTTCAAGAATCAATTTCATGATTTTTCAGATCATCAATAATATTTTTCGTGTTCCTCATTCTTTCAGGAGCCAACAATTTTAACATTCATAAAATTCAATATCAAAAATATGCACTGTTCAAGCATTCATTCAGAAGACAAAAAGTATTGCCACCACATATAAATAATTAGAATTTTCCTTATTAAGAACTCGAAAAAATTAAATTGCCTCTTTATTCTACAAATCTACTATTTTATTCATGTTTGATGATGATGAGAAAAATAAGTTATAACTTAATTGGAAATAAAGCCAAAATAGATATGCTAATTACTACTACTCCTATATAACTTCTAAGGTAAAATCCAATAATAATACTATCACAGAGTTAAAGCTAGAATTAGAACTTAACAACCTGTATTTTGGGAAGTGGATGTTCCTCTAGTCTGTGGGGTGCCTTCAAGAATTAATTTTTGACGCTTCAGCTCCCTTAAGTTCACATCCTTGCTCTTCCTGTTCCCTTAGGTGCCATGATCTTAATGAGTTTTAGCTCAGTGATCATGGCCACCAAACTTAGAGGTTTGCTTGTCCTCAAGCAAAAGAAAGGAAAAGAGAGGAGTAGAAGGAGAGGCAGTTTCGAAAAAAAAAAGATAAGATGAGTTGAAAAAGATATGAGAAGAAATTAAAAAGATTTGAAAAAGAATTGGATTGGAAAAAGATTTGTGTTTATGAATTAAGATACATTTGATATTTTTGAAAAAGGGATTTTAGAAATTAGGGTTTTTAGAAAACTAATTTGATTTTGAAGGATGACATTTTGAAGCATGTTTATGCAAGAAATCATGAATTGAAACATAAAAATTTAAAAAAATTGTAAAGAAAATGAATTTTACCTCCTCCCCACCATCCTGGCGTTAAACGCCCAAACGCTGCATGTTTTGGGCGTTTAACGCCCAAATGTTGCTTCTCCTGGGCGTTCAACGCCCAGCTGATGCTTCTTTCTGGCGTTGAACGCCAGGAAGTCCTTTGTCACTGGGCGTTTTTCTGAACGCCCAGGACGCTGTCAATCTGGCGTTAAACGCCCAGAAGGTGCTTCTTTCTGGCGTTCAACGCCCAGAAGATGCTCCTTTCTGGCGTTTAACGCCCAGATGGCTACCCTTACTGGCGTTGAATGCCTAGTGGGTGCTTCTTTTGGGCGTTCAACGCCCAAAATGATTCTTACTGGCTTTTTCACGCCAGTGAGCTTCCAAATTTCCCTGTAACTCTGTAAATTCAATCAATTGCTATTTTTACCCTTTGAAGATCCTTGGACACATACCTGTAAAAAAAGGAAATTTATTTAATTAGTAAATAAACTTTGTAAATGGCTGGGTTGCCTCCCAGCAAGCGCTTCTTTATTGTCTTTAGCTGGACTACCACTGAGCTCTAATCAAGTCTCAGTTTTGAGCATTCTTGCTCGAAGTTACTTTCAAGATAATGTTTAATTCTCTGTCCATTAACAATGAACTTTTTGTTAGAGTCATTATCCTGAAGCTCTACGTATCCATATGGTGATACACTTGTAATTACATATGGACCTCTCCACCGGGATTTTAATTTCCCAGGGAATAATTTGAGCCTAGAATTAAATAGCAGAACTTTCTGCCCCGGCTCAAAGACTCTGGATGACAATTTCTTATCATGCCATCTTTTCGCTTTTTCTTTGTATATTTTTGCATTCTCGAAAGCATTGAGTCTAAATTCCTCTAGCTCATTTAACTGGAGCAATCGTTTTTCTCCAGCTAACTTGGCATCAAGGTTCAGGAATCTGGTTGCCCAGTAGGCCTTGTGTTCCAGTTCCACTGGCAAGTGACATGCCTTTCCATATACAAGCTGGTATGGAGAGGTCCCTATAGGGGTCTTGAATGCTGTTCTGTATGCCCACAGAGCATCATCCAAGCTCCTTGCCCAATCCCTTCTACAGTTAATTACAGTCCGTTCCAGGATTCTTTTGAGTTCTCTATTTGAGATTTCAGCTTGCCCATTAGTCTGTGGGTGATATGGAGTAGCTACCCTGTGGCTAACTCCATAACGAACCAAAGCAGAGTAAAGCTGTTTATTGCAGAAATGAGTGCCCCCATCACTGATTAATACTCTAGGGGTACCAAATCTGCTGAAGATGTGTTTCTGGAGGAATTTTAACACTGTCTTAGTGTCATTAGTGGGTGTTGCAATAGCCTCCACCCATTTGGATACATAATCCACTGCCACCAGAATATAAGTGTTTGAGTATGATGGTGGGAAAGGTCCCATGAAGTCAATGACCCATACATCAAACAACTCAATCTCCAAGATCCCTTGTTGAGGCATGGCATAACTGTGAGGTAGATTGCCAGATCTTTGGCAACTGTCACAATTAGGTACAAACACTCGGGAGTCTTTATAGAGGGTAGGCCAGTAGAAGCCACATTGGAGGACTCTTGTGGCTGTTCGCTCACTTCCAAAATGTCCTCCATACTGTGATCCATGGCAGTGCCATAGGATCTTCTGTGCTTCTTCCTTAGGCACACATCTACGGATTACTCTGTCTGCACATCTCTTAAAGAGATACGGTTCATCCCAAAGATAATACTTTGCATCTGTGATCAGCTTCTTTGTTTGCTGTCTACTGTACTCTTTGGGTATGAATCTCACTGCCTTGTAGTTTGCAATGTCTGCAAACCATGGCACTTCCTGGACGGCAAAGAGTTGCTCATCCGGAAAGGTTTCAGAGATCTCAATGAGAGGGAGGGACGCCCCTTCTACTGGTTCTATTCGGGACAGGTGATCTGCTACTTGATTCTCTGTTCCTTTTCTGTCTCTTATTTCTATATCAAACTCTTGCAGAAGCAGCACCCATCTTATAAGTCTGGGTTTTGAATCCTGCTTTGTGAGTAGATATTTAAGAGTAGCATGATCAGTATACACAATCACTTTTGATCCTACTAAATAGGATCTGAATTTGTCAAAGGCGTAAACCACTGCAAGTAGCTCTTTTTCTGTGGTTGTGTAATTCTTCTGTGCGTCATTTAAAACACGGCTGGCATAGTAAATGACGTGCAGAAGCTTGTCATGCCTTTGTCCCAACACTGCACCAATAGCATGGTCACTGGCATCACACATTAATTCAAATGGTAATGTCCAGTCTGGTGCAGAGATGATTGGTGCTGTAACCAATTTAGCTTTTAGAGTCTCAAATGCTTGCAGACACTCTTTATCAAAGATAAATGGCGTGTCAGCAGCTAGCAGGTTGCTCAGAGGTTTGGCAATTTTTGAAAAATCCTTTATAAACCTCCTATAGAATCCTGCATGCCCTAGAAAGCTTCTGATTGCCTTAACATTGGCAGGTGGTGGTAATTTTTCAATTACCTCTACTTTAGCTTGATCCACCTCTATCCCCTTGTTCGAGATTTTGTGCCCAAGGACAATTTCTTCAGTCACCATAAAGTGACACTTCTCCCAGTTTAAAACCAGGTTAATCTCTTGGCATCTCTTTAGAACAAGTGCTAAATGGTTAAGGCAGGAGCTGAATGAGTCTCCAAATACTGAAAAGTCATCCATGAAGACTTCCAGGAATTTTTCCACCATATCAGAGAAAATTGAGAGCATGCACCTCTGAAAGGTTGCAGGTGCATTGCACAGGCCAAATGGCATCCTTTTGTATACAAATACTCCAGATGGACATGTGAATGCCGTTTTCTCTTGATCTTTTGGATCTACTGCAATTTGATTATAACCTGAATATCCATCCAGGAAGCAGTAGTATTCATGACCTGCCAGTCTTTCCAGCATCTGGTCTATGAATAGTAAAGGAAAATGATCCTTTCTGGTAGCTGTATTGAGCCTTCTGTAATCAATACACATACGCCACCCAGTAACTGTTCTTGTAGGAACCAGTTCATTTTTTTCATTATGAACCACTGTCATCCCACCTTTCTTAGGGACAACTTGGACAGGGCTCACCCAGGGGCTATCAGAAATAGGATAAATAATCCCAGCCTCTAGTAGCTTAGTGACCTCTTTCTGTACTACTTCCTTCATGGATGGGTTCAGCCGCCTTTGTGGTTGGACCACAGGCTTGGCATCACCCTCCAATAGGATCTTGTGCATGCATCTGGCTGGGCTAATGCCCTTAAGATCACTAATGGACCACCCAAGAGCTGTCTTGTGTGTCCTTAGCACTTGAATTAGTGCTTCCTCTTCCTGTGGCTCTAAGGTAGAGCTTATAATTACAGGAAAGGTGTCACCTTCTCCCAAAAACTCATATTTTAGGGAAGGTGGTAATGGTTTGAGCTCGGGTTTAGGAGGTTTTTCCTCTTCCTGAGGGATTTTCAGAGGTTCTACTATTCTCTCTGACTCCTCCAGATCAGGCTGAACGTCTTTAAAGATGTCCTCTAGCTCTGATTCGAGACTCTCAGCCATATTGACCTCTCTTACCAGAGAGTCAATAATATCAACACTCATGCAGTCATTTGGGGTGTCTGGATGTTGCATGGCTTTGACAACATTCAACTTGAACTCCTCCTCATTGACTCTCAAGGTTACTTCCCCTTTTTGGACGTCAATGAGGGTTCGGCCAGTTGCTAGGAAAGGTCTTCCTAGAATGAGAGTTGCACTCTTGTGCTCCTCCATTTCCAGCACCACAAAGTCGGTAGGAAAGGTAAATGGCCCAACCTTGACAATCATGTCCTCAATCACGCCTGATAGGTATTTAATGGAGCCATCAGCAAGTTGAAGACATATCCTGGTTGGTTTGATTTCTTCAGTTAAACCAAGCCTTCTGATAGTAGATGCAGGTATTAGGTTGATACTTGCCCCAAGATCACATAAAGCTTGCTTGGTGCAAGTGCCCTCTAATGTGCATGGTATCATAAAGCTCCCAGGATCTTTAAGCTTCTCAGGTAAGCTTTTCAGAATGACTGCACTGCATTCTTCAGTGAGGTAAACTTTTTCAGTTTCCCTCCAATCCTTCTTATGACTTAAGATCTCTTTCATGAACTTAGCATAAGATGGTATTTGCTCAAGTGCTTCTGCAAACGGAATCTTTATTTCAAGAGTCCTGAGATAGTCTGCAAAGCAGGCAAATTACTTATCCTGTTTCGCTTGGCGGAGTTTTTGAGGATAAGGCATTTTGGCTTTGTATTCCTCAACCTTAGTTGCTGCAGGTTTATTACCTATAGAAGTGGGTTGGGAAGCCTTTTTAGAAGGGTTGTTATCAGCACTTGTATGTGACTGATCCCCCACTGGCATTTGAATGCCAGGGGTGGAAGCTGGAGTGGCGTTAGACGCCACCTCCTTGTTTGTTACTGGCGTTTGAACGCCAGAACCATGCTCCCTTTGGGCGTTCAACGCCGGATTCATGCTTGTTTCTGGCGTTGAACGCCAGGAATGAGCATGGTCTGGGCGTTCAGCGCCAGCTTTATTCCTCTCTGGGCTCTGACTGTTCTCAGAGGGATTTTGATTAGCCATTTGTTCATTTCTTGGTTTCCTGCTGGTTTAAAGTGAGGTATTTAATGTTTTCCCACTTCTTAATTAAACTGCTTGACATTCTTCTGCTATTTGTTTTGACAGTTGCTTTTCTGTCTGCTTTAATTGTTCTTCCATATTCCTGTTAGCCATTCTTGTTTCCTGTAATATTTCCTTGAATTCGGCTAGCTGCTGAGTTAGAAAGTCTAATTGCTGATTGAATTCATTAGCCTGATCCACCGGACTGAGCTCAGCAGTTACTGTTTTAGCTTCTTCTTTCATGGAAGATTCACTGCTTAGGTACAGATGTTGATTTCTGGCAACTGTATCAATAAGCTCTTGAGCTTCTTCAATTGTTTTTCTCATATGTATAGATCCTCCAGCTGAGTGGTCTAGAGAAATCTGAGCTTTTTCTGTAAGCCCATAGTAGAAGATGTCTAATTGCACCCATTCTGAAAACATTTCAGAGGGGCATTTTCTTAGCATCTCTCTGTATCTCTCCCAGGCATCATAAAGAGATTCATTATCTCCTTGTTTGAAGCCTTGGATGCTTAGCCTTAGCTGTGTCATCCGTTTTGGAGGGAAATAGTGATTCAGGAATTTTTCTGACAGCTGCTTCCATGTTTTTATGCTGTTCTTAGGCTGGTTATTTAACCACCTCTTAGCTTGATCTTTTACAGCAAATGAAAATAGTAATAATCTGTAGACATCCTGATCCACTTCCTTATCATGTACTGTGTCAGCAATTTGCAAAAATTGTGCCAGAAACTCTGTAGGTTCTTCATGTGGAAGACCAGACTACTGACAGTTTTACTGCACCATGATAATGAGCTGAGGATTCAACTCAAAGCTACTAACTCCAATGGAGGGTATACAGATACTACTCCCATATGAAGCAGTAGTGGGGCTAGCATATGACCCCAAAGTCCTTTTGGACTGTTCATTTCCGCTTATGTCCATGTTGGAGTAAAGGGGTAATGTGGATTTAAATTTTTAGTTTATAAATAAATAAAAAAAATTCGAAATAAAATAAAAACCAAAATAAAAATAAGATAAAATAAGAAAATTAAAATAAAAATTAAAAAAAAATTTAATAAGAATTTGAAAATATTTTATGAAGATTTTTGAAAAAGTGAGGAGAGAGAAAGTGGTTAGGATATTTTTGAAAAAGATAATAATTTTTTTTTTAACTTAAAAAGATAAGAATTGAAAAATTTAAAATTGAAATCTGAATTTTAAAAAAAATTTCGAAAAAAAATAGTTCAAAATTAGTTAGAAAATATATTTTTTTGAACTTTGAATTTTATGATGAAAGAGAAAAACACACAGAAGACACAAGACTTAAAATTTTTAGATCTAATGCTCCTTATTTTCGAAAATTTTGGAGGGAAAACACCAAGGAACACCAAACTTAAAAATTTTAAGATCAAAACACAAGAAAAAACTCAAGAACACCTTGAAGATTCACAAGAACACCAAGAACAAAAGAAAGAACACCAAAATTAAAATTTTTAGAAAACCAAGACAAATTTTCGAAAATTAAAGAAAGATCAACAAGAAAACACCAAACTTAGAGTTTGGCACAAGATTCAATCAAAGAAAAATTATTTTTGAAAAAGATTCCAAAGAAGATACCCAATTATCAAGAACAACTACCAATGCTCCAGCCAATTGGGCAGTAACTTCAATGTTGGTTTTAAAAATGTATTATATTTATAGATAAAAATATAAATTTTTGAAAATTAATGTTTTGAAAAAGCACAAGAAAAACAAGAAAAGACACAAAACAAGAACAACTTGAAGATCAATGAAGAACAAAGAACACAAGTCTGAAAATTTAAAGAAAATTGTGAAATATGCAATTAACACCAATCTTAGAATAAGACACTAAACTCACGAAAATTAGCAATTAATAAAGAAAAATAATATATTTTGAAAAGAAATTTTTGAAAAGAAACTATCCTATCAAGATTTAATGACTCTATAACAATAAAAATAAATTATTCCTAATCTAAGAAATAAAATAAGCCTTCAATTGTTCAAACTCAACAATCCCCGGCAACGGCGCCAAAAACTTGGTGCACGAATTTGCAATCCGTACAACTAACCAGCAAGTGCACTGGGTCGTCCAAGTAATACCTTACGTGAGTAAGGGTCGATCCCACGGAGATTATTGGTTTGAAGCAAGCTATGTTTATTTTATTAATCTTAATCAGGATACCAATAGAGTTCTTAAGCCTCGTATAAAGTAAAAAGGGCATAAAATAAATAGTTGTTACTTGTTGTGCAGTAATGGGGAATATGTTGGAGTTTTGGAGATGCTTTTGTCCTTTGAACTTCAACTCTTCCTTGAAATCCTTCAACACACGCAAGGCTCCTTCCATGGCAAGCTCTATGTAGGGTGTCACCGTTGTCAATGGCTACTTCCCATCCTCTCAGTGAAAACGTTCCTATGCTCTGTCACAGCACGGCTAATCATCTGTCGGTTCTCAATCAGGTTGGAGTAGAATCCATTGATTCTTTTGCGTCTGTCACTAACGCCCAGCCTTCAGGAGTTTAAAGCTCGTCACAGTCATTCAATCCCAGAATCCTACTCGGAATACCACAGACAAGGTTTAGACTTTTCGGATTCTCATGAATGCCGCCATCAATCCGGCTTATACCACGAAGATTCTGATTAAGGAATCTAAGAGATACTCATTCAATCTGATGTAGAACGGAGGTGGTTGTCAGGCACACGTTCATGGATTGAGGAAGGTGATGAGTGTCACGGATCATCACCTTCTCCATAATTAAGCGCGAATGAACATCTTAGATAAGAACAAGCGTGTTTGAATGGAAAACAAAGTAATTGTATTAATTCATCGAGACGCTGCAGAGCTCCTCACCCCCAACAATGGAGTTTAGAGACTCATGCCGTCAAAAAGTATGTAATTCAGATCTGAAAATGTCATGAGATACAAAATAATTCTCTAAAAGTTGTTTAAATAGTAAACTAGTAACCTAGGTTTACAGAATATGAGTAAACTAAGATAATTGGTGCAGAAATCCACTTCTGGGGCCCACTTGGTGTGTGCTGGGGCTGAGACTAAAGCTATCCACGAGTAGAGGCTTTTCTTGGAGTTAAACTCCAAGTTATGACGTGTTTTGGGCGTTCAACTCCGGATCATGACGTTTTTCTGGCGTTTAACTCCAGATAGCAGTATGTACTTGGCGTTCAACGCCAAGTTACGTCGTCTATCTTCGCGCAAAGTATGGACTATTATATATTGCTGGAAAACCCTGGATGTCTACTTTCCAACGCCGTTGAGAGCGTGCCAATTGGACTCCTGTAGCTCCAGAAAATCCATTTCGAGTGCAGGGAGGTCAGGATCCAACAGCATCAGCAGTCCTTTTTCAGCCTAAGTCAGATTTTTGCTCAGCTCCCTCAATTTCAGCCAGAAAATACCTGAAATCACAGAAAAATACACACACTCATAGTAAAGTCCAGAAATATGATTTTTTCCTAAAAACTAATAATATTTAACTAAAAACTAATTAAAACATGCTAAAATCTACATGAAATTACCCCCAAAAAGCGTATAAAATATCCGCTCATCAGATATTTTGTGAAATCTTTTGAAATCATGAAAACCTTGAAGAAGCAAATATAATTAAAGCAAGAAAAGAAAAAGGGAAAGAATGAGAAAGCTGAAGGCTCTGAGTATCAATGGCAATTTATTTGCTAAGTGCTTGTGGTGTTTATGTATTAAGCCAAATGCTTGAAAACAAAACACTTAGAAGTCAAGGCTAGGCTCAAGTGCAAAAGCACTCCCTCAAAGCTCAAGGCTCTGAGCATCAATGATTAGAGAGTCAAGAAAAGAAAAGAAAAATGAGCTTAATGAAGTCCTCTAATTAAATGCTTGTGGTGCTTATGTATCAAGTGGTAATACTTGAAAACAAAGCATTTAGAAGTCGTAGCTTTGTTATTAACTCATGGGGCAAAGCACCCAAAAGGAGAAGCTAAAAAAAAAATCAAAAAGCTTGTTTCAAGGAAGAAATATAAGAGAAAGATTTCATAAATTGAGCTAGATAGAAGCATCAATCATTTACATCTATTTTGTGATTGTAGCATGCTTAGAAAACTAGCTAACCATGATCATTGAGTTGCTATTCTTCTTACCTTGGATTGTCAATCTTTATTGCATGATTCTTTTCTTGCTTGGGGACAAGCAAGGTTTAAGTTTGGTGTTGTGATGACAAGCCATCATATACCTATTTTTCTATGCTTTTTCATACAAGAAATTGATGAATTGTGCTTAAATATTGAATGCTTTTGTGATTAAATGGTATATTTTCTTGATCTTTTAAATTTATAAATCTTGTAGGAAATAAGAAGAAAAAGAAGCAAAGAAGCACAAAATAAGCTAAAAAGGAGAAAAAAAGAGCTTTGGGGCACACTTTGAAGTTGGAGCACACTTTGGAGTCTTAGGCCACGCTTTTAAAAGCGTGGCCCATGACCAAATCAAAGGAGAATAAGCAATCAGCGCACACTGCCCTGCTCTTGCCAAGGGCAGGGCAATATCATGATGAAACAAAGTGAGGTTGGAAGCAAATTTTCGCTAAGTTAAAATCTGGGCGCTCACAGCATGACCATGCCTACTTCAAAGGGCTATAACTTGAGCTACGGACGTCCAATTGATGTGCTTTCAGTTGCGTTGGAAAGCTGACATTCAGAGCTTTCCAACGATATATAGCAATCCATATTTGGCGTCAATTGAGGCATGAGTGAAAGGCATCTTTAAGGGCCAAAAATAAGCAAAAATAAACCAAAATATTTTCACCAAGGTTCGAACACAAGACCTCCAAGGAAGCCAAGCCTTATGCGTGAATTAGGTGCCAAGGAAACCAAGAAAAAATTGCAGCAACTTCCTCCACCAAGATTCGAACTTGGGACTTCACCCAATAACAAGGAAAGCGCTGCCCACAAGGAGGGCAGAGCAACACTCCTTGGTGCATGGCACGCACAATTTGGCACGGCCAGGAGCTTGGGCGCACATCCTTGGCGCATCACAGCACGGGCAGGGAGGCAAGGCTTGGTGCATCATGGCAACATTGCCCTGCCCTCCACAAGGGCAGGGCAGCATCCTGATGCCCCTCCCAAAATTTGGCACGCTAGTTGGATCCTTACACAAGGCTTCCCTGCTCTGGCCTCCACAAGGGCAGGGCAGCCTCCTGGGAGCAACATGGGCCAAAATTCAACCAAAATTTCATTTAAATTCAATTCCTCTCCAAATTGAATCAAGGCCAACCAAACCCATTTCTCCTCAAATCCAAAGCAAGCAAAGCCCACATCATCACTCAAAGGCACATGGATCAATTAAATTAGGATTTTCATTTTTGTAATTTGTTTTAATTTCATTTTCATTTTTCATTTTGTAAAGCCTATATAAAGGCATCAATAGGAGCTCGATTAAGGGGGAGGTTGGCTCCATTAGGGAGTAGTAGATAGCTCTCTCTTTTGATTTTCCTTTCTGCTTAAATTTTGGATCAAGAATTGAAGGAATTCTGTTTCAATTCTCCATCTGAAATTCATTTGCGTTCTTCTGCATAATTGAGGAAATTGAGAAATTGGATCTGAAGTTTCTTTTACTGCTTTCATCTTTCTTCTCTTCTGCAAGTTGTCTTCTAGTTTGATCAAGGAAGGAATTGAGATCTAGACTTGTTTTCTAGTCTCTATGATTTCTTGAGATTTTCAATTTTATTCTGCACTTAAGCTGAACTTAATTTCTATTTGCTCCTTCAAGAAATTTTGCCTTGCTGTTTACATCTGCTGCTTTTATTTCATCTGCATTTTACCTTTCTGTTTCTATTGCTTCTAATTTACTTTCAAGCACTTTAATCTCCCTGCAATTGTTCTAAGCTTGGATCTACTGCTTTCATTTAATTTCCAGCACCCCAGCCCCCTTTACATTTGATGCAATTTACAATTCTTGCAATTTAAGTTTCAGCTATTTTACTTTCTTGTTCTTTAAGTTACTTGCAATTTTACTTTCTGCACTTTAATTTTCCTTGCTATTTACTTTCTGTTGGCTACACTTCATCCAAATTCACTTCAATGTTAGCTTGACTAAACTAATCACCCACTAAAATTGCTTGATCCATCAATCCCTGTGGGATCGACCTCACTCTAAGTGAGTTATTACTACTTGATGCGACCCAGTACACTTGCCGGTTGGATTTGTGTGTTGGAAATTTGTTTTTCCGCAAAAACACCATCACTCCCCAGCTGAGACCACCTCCTCGAAAATAGCCCGGAAATCCCCGGCAGGATGGGAGGAAGGGTGGAAGGCGAAGCCGCTGACACTTCTTCTCGGTCCATGGCAGCCTTCAACCTCACCAAAGATGTCATGCCGCCAACCATCTCAACTGGAAAAAGGAAAAAAAACATATAAGTACCTAATACGGTAACACGGGTAAAAAGAGAAACAGGCAAAGATACACATTAACAAAGGTCCGGCAAGCAACTGGATCCCTCCATCACATCCCTAGGGTTCAAAGAACGCTCCCCAAACAAGTACCAGTGGACACTGGCGACATCTCGATCCTCTGGGGAAAAGAAATCCTAAGTCACCCGCATCAGAACCGATGGCCCCGCGCCAAAGTTCCAATACGTCAGAAACCGGCCCTCCCCTCCAACGTCAACCAGAATGGATGATGCCCCATAGCCGGACGAACCTTGAAGTACCCCCATTTAAAACCATGAAAAGAGTCCTCATATAAACCGAAGACGCGACGGTGAGGTTGGGCCCTAAACGACATATACCCCTTCTTATGCTTCCCCTCCTTGGTAGGCAAGGTGCATAAGAAGCGGAAAAGAAAAACATTCACCGAAGCCAGGAGCTCCAGGTACTTGCACACAAGCTCGAAAGTCTGTATCGCCACTCAGCTATTTGGATGCAGCTGGGACGGCACCACAGAACACCAACTCAATAACTGCTGAACAAAAGACGAAAAGGTGAGCCGCACGCCAAGTCGGGTAAACATCGCCTCATATACCCACATCAATTCGGAACGGTCGGCGTGTCGAGATTGTTATAGCCAACCCTCTCAGCGTGTCAAGATTGGTATAGCAAACCCTCTCGTGTCGCTTCATAATGGCGCTCGACTCGCCACCCCCACAAACAGCCCCTAATTGCGGAGCCGCTGAAGGTCTGCCTCCGTCATACGCGACGGCATTCCCCAAACATTGCTAGTCACCCAGGAATAAAGGGAGGGAATGCCCCTAACCGGGATCACCAGACCACCTATACCCTCAGTCCTCCGCCGAGACATACCTAAAATAGAGATGAGCACCACCATCAGGCCAACCAATCGGCAAAAAACGGCGGAGAAAACACAACGCTACCCACCACAAAAGCACACCTAACGCAGTGGTGCTCATCCCCTCAAAGATAAAACCCACTACCCCAAAACAAAGCACCATCATACAAGACAAGAAAAATACAGTCCCAGTCCATACCAGCAAAAAACACCAAAGAGCAGCAAAGAAAAATAAATAGAAACACAGGTAGCAAGCAGCGTAGATTACAAGGGTAAAGGGAAAAGAACACCAACCTGATGAATCGGGCGCAAATTTGGAAAGCACTAAAATAGGAAGTAAGAGCACAAAAACAACAAACAGAAGGCACTAGAATGAGGATGACGAAATAAATTTCACAGGGAAAACAAAAACAAAAGAAACTAAAAAATGAAACGAATAACGGAAGGGAGGCAAAAGCCGAAATAATTTCCAAATAGCGAGAGGACAAAAATACCCCCAGGAATAAACAAGGCATGAAAGGGTAAAAATGGAAATCATCCCAAACGTCTTCTCACAATGAATGCTCTCTCGAAAAAAGTAACTGACAGCACACCTAAAAAATGAAACAGGAGCAGGAATTCGAAAAGTTCACATCAACCAACGACATGGAATCCAAGGGTGACGAACCCTAGATAGAAATTAGGGTCCGACGCACCGTCCCCCCGAGGTAAACAGGCCCGTCGATCGAAAGCCCCGTACCCATAAACCAAGAGAACCAACGAACAGCAGAAACCACATCCTCCGGCAACGGAGACCGACCTCGCTCGCTCTCCCGCTGCGGGGGCAACTGTTACGGATCTAGCCCACGAACTCCATACTCGGAATGGTCTCCAAACCCGATTACCCAGGTATGACCTGTTTTGCCCTTCTAGAAGGCCCGGAACCGGCCCACTAGAACCTCTAACCAACAATCGAATTCAAATACCCCCTTATCTTAAACAAATAAGATAAGATAAGATAATTACCACTACCTATAAATAGAGGAGTCCCAAGCTCCCTCAGGTATCTCATTCACCCTACACACTTTATACCTCTCAGATCCATTCTGGCTTGAGTGTCAGAGTGTCTTCGCAGGTACCCCCCACCGCTTCGACCAAAGAATCTGGCATCTGCCTTGACCCAAAGGTCCCCCATCCATCTTACAACTCATACCAGATGCATCCATTATAGCAGGAAACTCTAGATGCTTATCGAGGTTCATCTCGACCTACATCTGAAAAGTAACAATATATGTATGGAATGAGAACCGGGAGTTCTCAGCATGATAATGGTGCCAACCACTACAAGAAAATGGAGCATTTGTAACAAAAAATTTGTATCAAATTTAAAATTGTTACAAATTATGGTTCTTTTGTAACAATAATTAGTTATTGTTACAAAATAAGAATATTTTGTAACAACAAGAAAATTTATTACAAAACATTTCAATATTTTGTAACAACGTGATATTTTTTGTTACAAATTATGTTGGCTTTCGAATCGAATTGTTGTTTTGTTGCAAAATATTATAATATTTTGTAACAAAAGGTTATATTGTTTCAAAAGCTCTAAATATTTTGTAACAAAAAATTAATTTTTCAGAAAATACAATATCTTTGTACTAGAACTCCGACACTCAGAATTAAACTTAAAGGAATATACTCAGCCATGATTTGGGTAAATTATCTAAGGTATTCAAGTTCTAAACCTAGCCTCGACTCAATACTTCACTCTCTATCTCCCCCAACTCTCTAAAACATGGGTGAAACTACCCTCGTCACACCTCCTCAAAACAAGGGATCTCTCAGTTGCAAGACAAACAAGACAAGCAAAGAAAACACAGATAGGATGCAGTTACAGCAAATAGAACAAGTAGCAAATAAGCATGGAAAAACAAATAGGCAAACCCAAATAATGCACATTCAAACAAAACATACAAATACATATGATGTATGCCTGTCCTATGGCAAATGAGTCTCATCTGTCGGTTATATAGCCAAATTCAATATGTCTGGTAGCTAATGCTGGACAGTCCTTCTGTGCGCGCTTCCCCAAGAGTCAAAGCATATAATCTCAATCATTCAAATTTTCATCTAATTGGGGAGATTTTCGGAGAGTTAAAGTGTTCGGCCACATCTTGTGACGTAGGGTTAACAGGGTATCGAGTCTTAACCTGGAGCGAGTGGTGGCTAGCCATTGCATCTACCTAGAAAAACTCGTATCTCAGATAATAAAAGTGCACAAGTCAATAATCATTCAAATTCAATTAATCATTATCATTACAGCCGTCATTCATTACATATTCCGCATTTTTGCACTTCTCAAACATAAATCATTACTTCAAAATCTTTCTTCACTAGCAAGTTAACTCCTTCTCTAGATTCACCCCTCTTCCTATGATTAGAGACTAGGTATAGGAGCTTAGAAGGTAATTATAGAGGTTTAAAAGCTAGAAAATAGATTTAAATCATAAATAACCTTTCTAAAACAGGGTGGTCATGTGTATGCATGCCACCCCATGCATATGCATGGATGTGAATTTCGACAAACTCGAGTATGCGAGCACCTCCCAGGTACCTGGATGTTCAAAACAGAGGAGAAGGCTCGCATACGCGTCTACATATCCGCGTACGCGTAAGTTCAAAACAGGGCATTCTCGCGTACGCATGCATCATGCGTACATATGATTTGGAAATTTGCCAAACTTGCGTACGCGTCCACTGATGGGTGAAAAAATACCAGTTAAGAATTTTTGATAAAAATAGCGTTGCAAGTACAGCCTTAACTGACGAAAATTCTACTATCAATTAAAAATATGTCACAAATAAAAATAAATAATCGGGAGTAAAATCCCGAGTCATTTTCCCAAAGAGTTGACACAATGATGTAAATTATTGGTCAAGATTTTTCTGAATATTTTTAAGGTTGAGAATGGAAAAATAAATACCCAGAAATTAAAGCAACGAATGAATAACAAGAGGTGTTATGTATCTGAAATAAAAGGCCTTGGTTACGGGAGAAAATTGGAGTTTCTATCCTTGTTGTCTTTCCCAAGTACAATCATAAAGGTTCAATGCTCCCACTTAGTTATCCTCTAACAACTGAAGGAAAATTAAGTGGTTTCACTAACTCTAGCTCACAAGTCCTAGTCGCTTCATGGGGAATGACTAGAGTTGGTGAGAAGTGAGCAAGTCAACAATGTCCAATTAAGATTAATACTTGAGTATCACAACTCAAGGGACCCCAATTAATCAACCCCTAAGCCAAGTTGAGAGCTTTAAGTCATTAACATGAATGCCATTTTCATAAACATATAATAGGAGTAAATAAAAGATATGGTAATTATAATAAATTAATAAAATCAAAATTGGCACTGACAATTAATTAAAAAGGATCAAACAAGCAATAAAAATAAACATAGAAATAATTCAATGCATTGATTAAATTCAAAAGTGACAAGATCTAAACATGAATGCAAAATAATCAAATAGAATAGAGTTATAGAGAAATCAGAACAGAGAACTAGAAGGGAATTGACTTCAATTGAAGGTAGTAGTAGCTCTCTCGAGATCCAATTTGAAGATGAACTAAGAATGCTAAAAACTCTAGGAAAAATAGTAGTTTTTCTCTCTAGAATTCAAACCTAAAACTAAAACTCAAGTGAAAACTGAAGTCTATTCAGTCTCAGCTCCCCCTGCCTCTAGTCTATATTTTTGGGCTTGAAACTGGGTCCAAATCAACCTAGAAATTGCCCCCAGCGAGTTCTCTTAAGTGCAGCACGTGATGCTTGGTGCACGAAATTGTGATCTCAATGGCACCAACAACTTGGTATGCACAACTATATTCTCAACTCTTTTTCACAATTTCACATAACTAACCAACAAGTGCACTGGGTCGTCCAAGTAATAAACCTTACGTGAGTAAGGGTCGATCCCATGGAGATTGTCGGCTTGAGGCAAGTTATGGTCATCTTTTAAATCTCAGTCAGGCGGATTCATATGGTTATGGAGTTTTGATAATTAAAAGATAAATAAGACATAAAATAAAGATAGAGATACTTATGTAATTCATTGGTGGGAATTTCAGATAAGCGTATGGAGATGCGTTATTCCATCTGAATTTCTGCTTTCCAACTGTCTTCATTCAACCATTTATACTCCTTTCCATGGCAAGCTGTATATAGGGGGATCACCGTTGTCAATGGCTACCATCCATCCTCTCAGTGAAAATGGTCCAGCTACGGGTTACGTAGGGCTAATCATCTATCGGTTCTCACTTGTGTCAGAATAAGATCCAATGATCCTTTTGTGTCTGTCACTATGCCCAACAGTCATGAGTTTGAAGCTCGTCACAATCATCCCATCCCAGATCCTACTCGGAATTCCATAGATAAGGTTTAGACTTTCTGGATCTCAAGAATGCTGCCAATTGATTCTAGCTTATACCATGAAGACTTTGATCTCACAGAATAGAAGGCTCTGTTGTCAGAAGAGGCAACCATGCATTGTGGACCAGTAATCCAAGAGATACATACTCTAGCTTTTGCAGGTAGAACGGAAGTGTTTGTCAGGCACGCGTTCATAAGTGAGAATGGTGATGAGTGTCACAAATCATCACATTCATCAGGTTGAAGTGCAAGTGAACATCTTAGAATAAGAATAAGCTTGAATTGAATAGAAGAACAATAGTAATTGCATTAATACTCGAGGAACAGCAGAGCTCCACACCTTAATCTATGGTGCGTAGAAACTCCACCATTGAAAATACATAAGTGATGAAGGTCCAAGCATGACCGAATGGCCAGCCTCCCAAAAGTGATCAAAAGATCAAAAGATGATCCAAAGATATTCCAAAGATGTGAGTACAATAGTAAAAAGTTCTATTTATACTAAACTAGTTACTAGGGTTACAAAAATAAGTAAATGATGCAGAAATCCAGTTCCGGGCCCACTTGGTGTGTGCTTGGGATGAACATTGAAACTTTCATGTGTAGAGACCTCTCTTGGAGTTAAACGCCAGTTTGCATCCGGTTTTGGGCGTTTAACTCTAGCTTGTAACCTGTTTCTGGCGTTTAACACCAGAATAGGGCAGGAAGTTGGCGTTTAAACGCCAGTTTGCGTCGTCAAAAATTGAGAAAAGTATAAACTATTATATATTGCTGAAAAGCCCTGGATGTCTACTTTCCAACGCAATTGAGAGCGCGTCATTTCGGTTTTTGTAGCTCCAAAAAATCCATTTCGAGTGCAGCAAGGTCAGAATCCAACAGCATCAGCAATCCTCTTTCAGCCTTTGAATCAGATTTTTGCTCAGGTCCCTCAATTTCAGCCAGAAAATACCTGAAATCACAGAAAAATACACAAGCTTATAGTAAAGTCCAGAAATGTGAATTTTGCTTAAAAATAATAAAAATATACTAAAAAGTAGCTAGATCCTACTAAAAAACTACCTAAAAACAATGCCAAAAAGCGTATAAATTATCCGCTCATCAATGCTCTATCACGAGTACGCGTCAGCCACGCATACGTGTTGCTAAACTTCTGTGCTGGTCACGTGTATGCGTTAATCATGCGTACGCGTCACTGAAGGATGCTCCAACTCATGCGCACGCGTCAGCCATGCGTGCACATCGCTCCTTGCTTCTCACCTCTTTAGTTTCTTGTGTTCCTTCCACTTTTACATGCTTCATCTTCATCCTTTAAGCTATTCATACCCTGTATACTTGAAAATACTTAACAAACACATCACGATATTGGATGGTAATAAAGGAGAATTAAAAATTAACAATTTCAAGACCTAGGAAGTATGTTTTCAATCATAGCGCAAAATTAGGAAGGAAATAAAAAACATGCAATTTACATGAAAAATGTGAGAATAGTTGACACAAACCCACTCAATTTAGTCCAAAATATATCATAAAATAGTGGTTTATCAAATCTCCCCACACTTAAACGTTAGCATGTCTTCATGCTAAGCTCAATGAAAACAGAAAATGAAGGGAAAATGGAGAGACTTATGCAATGCAATTTATCTATAGGAATGTAACTACATACTAAATGCTTCTACCTACTTAGTTAAAAGTAAACAAATTCTCCAAGACAAACATAAACTGGATTCCACTAATTTAAATCACAAAATAAAGTACAAGTAAACTTGCAAGAAGAAAGCTCATGAAAGCCGGGAACAAAGAATCGAGCATCGAACCCTCACTGAAAGTGTATACACTCTAATCCCTCTAGTGTTTGAGGGTCGAGTCTCTCGGTTCTCTACTAATCTTGCTTTCTAACACTTGTTCTTCTTCTACCAATCAACAAAAATTTAATGCACAAATACACATATCAAGAGGTCTTTTCAAGGGTTGTAATAAGGCTTGGGTTAAGGTAGGAATGTATTTGGTTAAGTTGACTAAAATTCAAATCCTTGATTAACCTAAACTTCCCACCTAACTTAAGACATGCCATGTTATCACAATGCAAAACCTACTACCCATTGATTATTTTTGTCACAAATTCATGCAACTTGACATCTTTTGAATACGACTCATATGCATTAATTTAATTATTTCACTTGGGGTATTTTGTCCCCCTTTTTATTGCTTCCTCTTTTTTTCTTTTTTTCTTTTTTGATATGCATAAAGGAGGTATTGCATATGATCAAAGTGTTGGATGCATGAACAAGGCCCAACTATAATCACATTTTCACATAAGAATATAAAATACCCAATTTCCTAGACATGTATTCCCCAATTCAATTTCCCCATACTTAATTCATGTACACCTCACTAGTCTAAGCTAACCAAGGATTCAAATTAAGGACATTTATTGTTTTCCACTTAGAGTTAGTGATGTGCTAATATAAAGAATAAATGAGGTAAAATAGGCTCAACATAGGGTTGCAAAGGGTGATGAAAGGGTAAGGCCATATGGATATGTGAGCTATAGTGAAACAAAGCCTCAATCACGTAAGTGTATACATACATTAAACAGTGCAAATATAGAATTAAGCAAGATAAAGATCGCAATTTTAGAGAGAACAACACACACCAAAATAAAATATTGGTTGATAAGATGCAACCAATCAAGTAGGTTCAAAATCTCACTGGTTTTGTGTGTTCGAGCTCTAAAACCATGTTCCAAAGTAAAATTCTTCAAGCAAGTTCAAAAGGTTTTAATTCAAATTAGTGAAATGCTTTAAAGTAGTGTCTTGAAAAAGAATTTATCACTTCAACCAAGTAGTACCTAAATGCAAGCAACTAACTACTCATGCAAGTTATCCTATCTAACAAAAGAAAATGTAAAATATTGGTGTTGAGAGAGAGAGTGTTGTTACCTTCAGAAGTCAGTTACCGAGCTCCCCACACTTAAGGCTTGGCATGGTCCTCCGTGCCATCAGTGATGAGCAAAGTGGGGTTGGGAGCATCACTTCCACTGTTTGGCTCGTCATAGCTCTCCCTGCTGTCATGTGAAGTGGAGTCCGGGTATCGGTCTCTTCCGGAGGTGGGTGAGTACTAACAACGAGCTCCTTCAAGTAGTTGTATCGGTGCCTGTTGCGACGCTCTATTTGCTCAATCCGCCGGCCTTGCCAGTCTAACATCCCAAGGATCTCAAGTAGCAACTGATTGGTAGGTGGTGGTGATGCATGAGGTGTGGAGGATGGCAGAGCGGAAGATGAAGGGGCATCGAAGGATGGGCCTTCATTCTGAATCACAGATGGTGCTGAAGGTCTGATATACTTCCCATTCGAGACAGATTCGTCATCCCTTGAAATCATGGTACTCGTATCCCCAGCCTGATAGGAGACTCCCGCTGCAGATACCAAGTCTATAACCAATGCGGGAAAAGGTAGGTTACCCGCGATTTGAACCCGGCCCATAGCTTGACGGATGAGTCATGGCAAGTTGAGAGGTTTCTCTGTAAGAATGCACCAGACGAGAACGGCCATGTCAGTAGTGAAAGTGGACACATGAGTGCTCGAAAAGATGTAGTGCAACATGATCTGTGCCCACATGTGAGCCTCCAAAGTGAGTGCTTAGACAGAGATGCTCTTGGGTCGAGTCCAGTATTGTCTATAGATCCAATTGCTGTTCCAGTCAAACTGGTATGTTTGACGCTCAAGCTGTGCCTCTTGATAGGCATCCAACCCCTCCGGGGTAGGTAAGAGATGAAGTACTCTCTGAATGGCACCTTTTGAGATAGGGACTTGCTTTTGGCTCACATAGACTGACTGCAGGGTTGGCAAATGATAGTTGACATAGAATTCAACTAGCCAAGAGAGATTAGCTTCTCGCAGCTGCCTCCTTAAGAATCCTCAATGTCTCCTGTCAATGCAGGGCACCACAAATTCAACGAGGTGCGCTGGAAAAATGAGGAGGTGCTCATTATGGTAATTTCTCTCTGCTAAGATGGAAACATCCGCTCACAATATCGGTTAGTGAATCGTGCGGAGTCCCGTGCGGGAGATGCCTTCTCTGCTTCATTAACTCGGATGGTCATCTTCACCCACTTAGTAGGTGGCTTGACTCTTGTGGATGGTTGCGCCTTAGCCGGTGCTCTTTTAGTTTCCTTCTTCGTCGTTGTCTTGTCAAACACCTTCTCTTTTCCTCTCTTGATGGCCATCCTGAAGAAGGAAGAAAGAGAAGGAATGTCAAATTTAGATAGCTAAAAACTGAAAGGAAGAAAGTCCAAGTGATAATGAATACCAAAGAAAAAGATAGTGTCTTAAATACATGGTAGCTACAACATGCAAGTAATACATTAATTAAAATCATGAAGGCATATCATATCAACTAGATGCAAGGGTTGTGAAAAGAAGCGTTAAGGTGCAAGAACAATATAGAAAATAAATCAACATACCATGAGAGCTTTTTCACAAACACTTGGTGTGCAAATTAAAAATTGGAAGTAAGGTAATTAATTCAAGTCTATAGGAGACCCAAAATAAGATGCCAACTGTCAAAGCACACCTCATAACACAAACAAGCTAAGATATAGCAAAATAATCGCCCAAATAAAATTTCAACACCAACGTAAAAATGCAAGATAAAAAATGAAAAAAAATTACAAATAACAAAGCTAATATGCAATTAAAAATAAATAAAATAGTCAAGTGCAAGAAATAATAGAAGAACGAAAGAGTAGAAGAGAGGAAGAAAAGAAACCTTTAAAAGAAGATGAAGATAGGGAGATAAATGGGAGTAAGAATGAAAGAAGAAGAGTAGGAAGAGAAGAAGAAAGGAAAGGAAATTGTGGCTACCAGATGTGGTGGTCTCCGGTGGTGGTGAGAGAAGGGAAGAAGAAAGAAGGAAGAAGTAGAAAGAAGGAAAGAAGAAGAATGAAGAAGAATTAGGAATAGGGAAAGAAAGGAATGCAACAGGCGGCGTGCTAATTTAAGTGACGCGCTTATGACGCGTGCGCATCGCCCACGCACGCGTGACCACTCGTCATGCCAGACGCACGATTCCAGCATTATACCAGCACAACTCTCTATTCAATATACCAAACTACACTGATTTTTCATACCACGCATACGTGTTGCTGACGTACACGCGTGGAACCACAAAATTGCTAGTGAGGCGTACGCGTGGACCACACGTATGCGTGGGGTGCTTTGTGCGCCAGACACCCCACCGGCACAGTTCTAGCATAACTCTCTATTCATTATACAACCTTCACATGACACGTGCGCGTCATTGACGCTTACGTGTCAGCTGCACCTTTTTTTCTGAATAAAATGGAAATATACTTAAGTAAAAATTAACAAAGACAAAGAACGAAATAAATAGAAGCACATAAATAAAATAGAATTATAAAAAAGGAAGATCATACCATGGTGGGTTGCCTCCCACCTAACACTTTTCTTTAACGTCCTTAAGTTGGACGGTCCATAGGCTCATTCCTCTTCCTTTGCTGGATCCTTCAAGAGGAAGATCTCTAGCTCCTTGTTGTTCTTCACCTTTGCACCATGATACAGCTTCAAACGGTGGCTATTGACTTTGAAGAAGGTTGGGCTTGAGGGGTGACTTAGGTGAACAACTCCATACGATTCCACCTTTTCCACCACATAGGGTCCATCCCACCTTGACCTCAGCTTGTCTAGCATTAACCTCAACCTTGAGTTGTAGAGAAGAACTTGATCCCCAACTCTAAACTCTCTTCTTTTTATGTTCTTGTCATGCACCGCCTTCACCTTTTCGTTGTAGAGCCTTGATTTTTCATACGCTTCTAGCCAAAGGCACTCCAATTCCTCTAGTTGTAGTTTCCTTTCAATCTGGCTCCTCCCAATCCTGAGTTGCATTCTTTCAAAGCCCAGTAAGCTTTGTGTTCCACCTCTATCGGAAGGTGACAAGCCTTTCCTGTAGACTAGGCAAAACGGACTCATGCTGATGGGTGTTTTGTAAGCTGTCCGATAAGCCCATAGCGCATCTCCAAGCTTGGAGCTCCAGTCCCTTCTATGAGGTTTAACAATCTTCTCCAATATGTGCTTGATCTCTCTATTAGACACCTTGGCTTTCCCATTGGTTTGGGAATGGTAAGCCGTCGTCACCTTGTGAATGATGTCATGTTTCTTCAGCAGACCTGTCATTCTTCTATTACAAAAATGAGAGCCTTGATCACTCACGATTGCTCGTGGTGATCCAAAGCGACAAATAATATTATTCCTAACAAAAGAAACAACAACGTTAGCTTCATCAATACGGGTAGGAATTGCTTCCACCCATTTAGAAACATAATCAACAGCTAACAGAATGTATAAGAAACCATTCGAGTTTGGAAATGGACCTTTGAAGTCAATACCCCAAACATAAAAAATTTCACAAAACAACATAAGTTGTTGGGGCATCTCATCCCTCTTGGATATATTTCCAAACCTTTGGCATTGGTGGTAAGAGTCACATAAAATATTAGCATCCTTAAAAAGTGTGGGCCACCAAAATCCGTAGTCTAAATTTTTTCTTGCAGTTCGTTGAGATTGATGGGTGAAAAAATGTCAATTAAGAATTTCTGATAAAAATAGCGTTGCAAATACAGCCTTAACCGGCGAAAATTTCACTATCAATTTAGAATATGTCACAATTAAAAATAAATAACCGGGAGTAGAATTCCGGGTTATTTTCCCAAAGAGTTGACACAATGATGTAAATTATTGGTCAGGATTTTTCTGAATATTTTTAAGGTTGAGAACGGAAAAATAAATAACTAGAAATTAAAGCAACGAATGAATAACAAAAGGTGTTATGTATTTGAAATAAAAGGCCTTGTTGTCTATCCTTGTTGTCTTTCCCAAAGAGTTTCTATCCTTATTGTCTTTCCCAAGTACAATCATAAAGGTTCAATGCTCCCACTTAGTTATTCTCTAACAACTGAAGGAAAGTCAAGTGGTTTTACTAACTCTAGCTCACAAGTCCTAGTCGCTTCATGTGGAATGACTAGAGTTGGTGAGAAGTGAGCAAGTCAACAATGTCCAATTAAGATTAATACTTGAGTATCACAACTCAAGGGACCCCAATTAATCAACCCCTAAGCCAAGTTGAGAGCTTTAAGTCATTAACATGAATGCCATTTTCATAAACATATAATAGGAGTAATTAAAAGACATGGTAATTATAATAAATTAATAAAATCAAAATTGGCACTGACAATTAATTAAAAAGGATCAAACATGCAATAAAAATAAACATAAAAATAATTCAATGCATTGATTAAATTCAAGAGTGACAAGATCCAAACATGAATGCAAAATAATCAAATAGAACAGAGTTATAGAGAAATCAGAACGGAGAACTAGAAGGGAATTGACTTCAATTGAAGGTAGTAGCAGCTCTCTCGATATCCAATTTGAAGGTGAACTAAGAATGCTAAAAACCGTAGGAGAAATAGTAGTTTTTCTATCTAGAATTCAAAACTAAAACTAAAACTCAAGTGAAAAGTGAAGTCTGTTCAGTCTCAACTCCCCCTGCCTCTAGTCTGTGTTTTCGAGCTTAAAACTGGGTCCAAATCAGCCCAGAAATCGCCTCTAGCAAGTTCTCTTAAGTGCAGCACGTGATGCTTAATGACGCATACGCATCGCTGAAAGATGCTCCAACTAACGCGCACGCGTCAACCATGCGTGCGTGTCGCTCCTCGCTTCTCAGCTCTTTAGTTTCTTGTGTTCCTTCCACTTTAACATGCTTCATCTTCATCCTTTAAGCCATTTATACCCTGTAAACCTTAAAACACTTAGCAAACACATCACGGCATCGAATGGTAATAAAGCGGAATTAAAAATTAACTATTTTAAGGCCTAGGAAGTATGTTTTAAATCATAGCACAAAATTATGAAGGAAATGAAAAACATGCAATCTACATAAAAAAGTGTGAGAATAGTTGACACAAACCCACTCAATTTAGTCCAAAATATATCATAAAATAGTGGTTTATCATCCACCCCATGCATACGCGAATGTGTTGAAATAGATTGAATTTTCACGTACGCATGCATGTGTCCGCGTACGCATGCCCTCCATTTTTCAGAAAAGCTGCTAAGTCTGCATAAATCACTTTTGCACACCAAACTTTCGACATGCACAACCTTTTAGTCAAAAATTATTTTTAGTCTATTCATTGAACGATTTCATGGACCCAATTTTCATTTGAAATAAGTTTGACAAAATTTGAGGGTCCGGAACTAAGTTATGGCCTGCCGAAGATGGTCAACAATTAAGTTTTACGAAAAAAAATGCCAAACCTTATTTTTACCAAACTTCGATTTCAAAACCAATGTATTACACCTCAAAACAACACTAAATATGTTCAAAACAGTTCCATATCCATTCCATCTCTTCCACAACATACCAAATCTCAATTTTATTCTTTTTCACTCCAAAAATCCGAAATCAAAATAACATAACTCATTATCCATCAAGCTACCATCATCATAATTCATTATCATCATCAATCATCAACTCATTCTCAAGATAAGTCAACATTTTCATCAAGGTTACTAATGCTTAACATACTTACATAATTCAACATATCCTACGGTCAACTAGCCTAAGTTTTCATGTTACATTACACATTATCTGCGAGAAACCAAAACTATTCCTTGGCCGATTCCCCCCTGATGATTGGAAGGTCTTAGATTCCACCGTTCACAAATTTTCACTCTTCCGCGACCACACCAAATTGGAGCCCCAGCCTTCAAGGGTTCAATTTAACAAGTTCCACCATCAATTGGACTTCAAATCAACATGATACATAATCTAATTCACATAACATCACAAAAATCAATACAAGGGCTCACTAATTAATAATTCATAGAGAGTTTGATGGTTCTTACCTTATCCACAATTTATTTTGACACAACCCAACAATTTCTTCAAGTTAATTCAACCCTAGAACATCAAAACATCAAAATCCTCAATATCCATTAACCAAAATTTTGGATTTAAAAGGAAAAGTTACTGGGTGAGAAATAAAGAGTTTCTTACCACTTCGTTCATATGGTTTCAAAGAGCTCAATGCAGTGATCGTCTGGCCACAGACAGTGCAGCGATCAGAGCACCGAATTGAAAGATATGTGGATTTGAATTTGGAACTAGGATTTGAGGTTTCTTCTCTCCCCTCTCAACGTGCTTCCATGGAAATGAGGAAGGAAGATGGATAAGTTTGGTGTTTTATATGTTGGGCCTTGGGCCCCGTTTGCACTCGGTCCAACCAATTCAACCCGTTGGCCTGATTTTACGCCAAATTATTTAAAATTAGTATCAAAATTCTTATTTTTAATATTTTTACCTCCCTATATTAGTAAAATTTAATTTTATAATTTCTTTGATTGATAATTAATTTATTGGCTAATTATTCATTAATTACGCAGAGTTTACACAATGTAAATACTCTTTGGATGGGTGCAAATCAAAGTTGTGGTGCAACTGCGATCGATGCTCACTCCGAGAATGCCACATGTCACACCAGCCTTGCAAGAACTCTGGATACCACTCTCCTCTACCCCAATGACCATCATGACCATGCATCACATTGATGTTGAGCAGTGCTGTAGGGATATGCTGATCTACACTGAACTGCCTAACTACACAGTCGACCTGGTGCCACTCGACAATTGAAAAGCATAGTAGAGGGCACACAACATTCCATGTACCTTCTCCCTGTAGTATGCTATTCGAAATGATGTCTTCGATGCGCAAGTCCTCATAAGGAATCTAATCAACCTGAAAATAATTCACATGTTGCAAAACACATAACAAGACAATTACTTATAAACAAATTTGTAATTAGACACAAATGTATGGATCACTTACGTCGGTCATCCTAATACTATTGAGAAGTCTCCAGGTCCTCAACCTAGCCTCCTTATGGTCCCTAGCTGGCTCGTATCCCCACCACCTGTAAACCCCATTAGTTCTTATGAATTACACATGCATAATCAAAAGATTTGAGAATAATGAAACATAAAAAAAATACAAAATACCTTTGAACCAATGGAAACATCCGTTCGACAAATTCTTAGGGTCGACACGGAATGATGCAAGGATATGCCCAAAAAACGAGCAAACCACTGTAGCCACCCAAGTTCTGTTACCTACTATGTGTCACTAGACACATCTACTAGTAGAAAAAGGCTAGAACCGAAGAACCCTAAGACATATGGCCACACCGATCAAGATCTTTTAAAAATAGAAACCACCTAATATGGACTTGGGAGTCTATGCATCCGAAAATAGCATAACTCCTATGATCTACATGATATATGTAATGACCCAACTCCTAGTACATTATGATCACACTAAAAGCCAAGAGTCACTAATTTACTTCCTAAATTTTAACTATTATTTAATATATGATCTTATTTCATTGTTAAATTGCGGTTCTTTTTCGGGGTAATTTTTTTGAAAATGTTTGTCGATTAAATAAATAAACCATACAAGAATAATTAATAACAAAAATACAAGTAAACCAACATAGTCATCAAATATCCACAACGCACAAAATACACCACAAAAGCTATCATCCATACACACATATCTAGATCCAGTTAGTCTACACCCATCATGATAACTACATAGCAGATATTTACATACATATACATAAGACATCCCAGGTCCTAACCCATCTAAAAAGCCTCTAATGTACTAACAAAAGTGAGAGAATACTCTAAGTCTATGCTAAGCTGGATGTCATCAAAAGTAGTACCGTTATACATTCCCAAACTAGATCAAACACATCCCTATTAAGCAGGTCCCTATGTGGCCCATCCGTTGGCTGGTCGCCTACTGCTAGATGCTGCTCTTCCTTGCTCGGGTCCTCCTCCGAATCTTTCTTCTCCTCAGACTCTTCTTTTGGATCCTTTATCTTGCCAGTAGAACTACTGCTATGGTTTTTGCCTACCAGAAGACGTAAATTGGCACAAGAACCTCGCTCAGTAGTTGATGAGCGGATAATTTATACGCTTTTTGGCATTGTTTTTAGGTAATTTTTAGCATGATCTAGTTAATTTTAGGGATATTTTCATTAGTTTTTATGCTAAATTCACATTTCTGGACTATACTATGAGTTTGTGTGTTTTTATGTGATTTTAGGTATTTTTTGACTGAAATTGAGGGACTTGAGCAAAACTCTGACAGGAGGTTGACAAAGGACTGCTGATGCTGTTGGAATCTGACCTTCCTGCACTCGAAATGGATTTTTTTCTGGAACTACAGAACTCCAAATGGCGCGTTCTCAACGGCGTTAGAAAGTAGACATCCAGAGCTTTCCATCAATATATAATAGTCCATACTTTATTCGTGATTAGATGATGTAAACTGGCGCTCAACGCCAGTTCCATGCTACATTCTGGAGTCAAACGCCAGAAACACGTCACGAACCAGAGTTGAACGCCCAAAACACGTTACAACTTGGCGTTCAACTCCAAGAGAAGCCTCAGCTCGTGGATAGATCAAGCTCAGCCCAAGCACATACCAAGTGGGCCCCGGAAGTGAATTTATGCATCAATTACTTACTTCTGTAAACCCTAGTAGCTAGTTTAGTATAAATAGAACTTTTTACTAGTGTATTAGATATCTTTTGGTCTCAGTTTTATTTTATTATTCATCTTAGGAGACTACTGATCACGTTTTGGGGGCTGGCCATTCGGCCGTGCCTGGACCTTTCACTTATGTATTTTCAATGGTGGAGTTTCTATACACCATAGATTAAGGGTGTGGAGCTCTGCTGTACCTCAAGTTTTAATGCAGTTACTACTATTTTCTATCCAATTCGATTTATTCCTATTCTAAGATATTCGTTGCACTTCAACTTGATGAATGTGATGATCCGTGACACTCATCATCATTCTCACCTATGAACGCGCGTGACTGACAACCACTTCCGTTCTACCTTAGACCGAGCACATATCTCTTGGATTCCTTAATCAGAATCTTCGTGGTATAAGCTAGAATTGATGGCGGCATTCCTGGGAATCCGGAAAGTCTAACCTTGTCTGTGGTATTCCGAGTAGGATTCCGGGATTGAATGACTGTGACGAGCTTCAAACTCCTGAAGGCTGGGCGTTAGTGACAGATGCAAAAGAATCACGGGATTCTATTCCAACCTGATTGAGAACTGACAGATGATTAGCCGTGCTGTGACAGAGCATTTGGACCATTTTCACTGAGAGGATGGGATGTAGCCATTGACAACGGTGATGCCCTACATACAACTTGCCATGGAAAGGAGTAAGAAGGATTGGATGAAAGTAGTAGGAAAACAGAGATTCAACAGGGACAAGCATCTCCATACGCTTATCTGAAATTCCAACCATTAATTTACATAAGTATTTCTATCCTATTTTATTTATCTTTTAATTATCTAATCCAATCACATTTGAATCAGCCTGACTGAGATCTACAAGATGACTATAGATTGCTTCATACCAACAATCTCCGTGGGATCGACCCTTACTCACGTAAGGTATTACTTGGACGATCCAGTGCACTTGCTGGTTAGTTGTACGGAGTTGTGACTAAGTGTAATTCACATGTGAGAGCTACCAAATTATTGAAGCCATTGGTGATGATCACAATTTCGTCCACCAAGATTTTGGCGCCGTTGTCGGGGATTGTTCGAGTATGGACAACTGACGGTTCATCTTGTTGGTCAGATTAGGTAATTTTCTTTTCAAAAAGTTTTCAAAAATTTTTCAAAATTTTTCTTTGTTTTCGTTTTTCCAAAAAAAATTATTTTCGAAAAATTTTTTAAATTATTCTATGGCTTTAAAACTTTCAAGAATGAATTCTAGAGTTTCATGGTAACATGTTGAATCCTGGCTGGCTGCAAAGCCATATTCAAACTCATTTGGAATTGGTCTTCAACTAATCACCACAATGCATGTAATTCCATCCTAAAGCTGACTGGCTATTAAGCCATGTCCAACCCTTTGATTGGAGTTTTGGGCTAATATTGAAAGATTCATGGAATTCTTCTTAAAAATTTTGAATTTCTTATTTTCTTTTTCCTTTATGTTTTTCGAAAAAATAAAATAAAATACAAAAAAATTAGGAAAAAAAATCAAAAATATTTTGTGTTTCTTGTTTGAGTCTTGAGTCAATTTTTAAGTTTGGTGTCAATTACATGTTTTTAAAATTATTATGCATTTTTCGAAAATTCATGCATTCATGGTGTTCTTCATGATCTTCAAGTTGTTCTTGGTAAGTCTTCTTGTTTGATTTTGATGATTTCTTGTTTTGCATCTTTTGTTGTTTTTCATATGCATTTTTCTTTTGTTAGAGTCCATGCATTAAAGATTTCTAAGTTTGGTGTCTTGCATATTTTCTTTGCACCAAAAAGTTTTTCAAAATTATGTTCTTGATGTTCATCATGATCTTCAAAGTGTTCTTGGTGTTCATCTTGACATTCATAGTGTTCTTGCATGCATAATGTGTTTTGATCCAAAATTTTCATGTTTTGGGTCATTTTTATGTTTTTCTCTCTCATCATAAAAAAAATGTTTCAAAAAAAATCAAAAAAATATCTTTTCCTTAATTTTCTCATAATTTTCGAAATTTTGAGTTGACTTAGTCAAAATTTTTTAAAATTAGTTGTTTCTTACAAGTCAAGTCAAATTTTCAATTTTTAAAAATCTTATCTTTTCAAAACTTTTTCAAATCAAATCTTTTCCATTTTTTATCTTATTAATTTCGAAAATTTTAAAAATTATTTTCAAAATCTTTTTCTTAATTTTATTTCAAATTTTCGAAAACTTAATTAACAATTAATGTGATTGATTCAAAAATGTGAAGTTTGTTACTTTCTTGTTAAGAAAGGTTCAATCTTTAAATTCTAGAATCTTATCTTTTAGTTTCTTGTTAGTTAAGTAATTAATCTTAATTTTAAAAAAATTAAATCTTTTTCAACCATATCTTTTTCTCATATCTTTTTATCATATCTTTTTCAAAAATTTGATTTCAAAATATCTTATCTAACTTCTTATCTTCTTATCTTTTCAAATTTTATTTTAATATCTTTTTCAACTAACTATTTGACTTTTTGTTTGTTTCTTATCTTTTTCAAAACCACCTAACTACTTTTTCCTCTTTAATTTTCGAAAATATCTCATCTCTTTTTCAAAAATTCTTTTTAACTGTTTTAAATTTTAATTTTAATTATATCTTATCTTTAATTTTCGAAAATCATTAACTACTTTTTCAAAATTATTTTCGAATTTTCCCTTTCTTCTCTTATTCTATTTATTTATTTATTTACTAACACTTCTCTTCACCTCTCTTCATCTCTAATCACTGCCTCTATCCTCACCCTTGTGATTGGATTCTCCACTTTTATTCCTTTTTTCTTCTACTAATAATAAGGATCCTCTTTGTCCAGATATAGAGGATTCCTCTTCCTTTTCTTTTTATATTCTCTTTCATATGAGCAGGAACAAGGAAAAAGACACTCTTATTGAAGCTGATCCAGAACCTGAAAGGACTCTAAAAAGGAAACTAAGAGAAGCTAAATTACAACAATCTAGAGGCAACCTTTCTGAAATTTTCAAACAAGAGAAGGAGATGGCAGCCGAACCCAACAACAATAATGCAAGGAGGATGCTTGGTGATTTCACTAAACCAATGTCCAAGTTTGATGGAAAAAGCATCTCAATTCCTGCCATTGGAGCAAACAATTTTGAGCTGAAACCTCAATTAGTTGCTTTGATGCAACAGAACTGCAAGTTTCATGGACTTCCATCTGAAGATCCTTATCAGTTTTTAACTGAGTTCTTGCAGATTTGTGAGACTATTAAGACAAATGGAGTAGATCCTGAAGTCTACAGGCTTATGCTTTTCCCTTTTACTGTAAGAGACAAAGCTAGAACATGGTTGGACTCACAACCTAAAGATAGCCTGGACTCCTGGGATAAGCTGGTCATGGCCTTCTTAGATAAATTCTTTCCTCCTCAAAAGCTGAGCAAGCTTAGAGTAGATGTTCAGACCTTCAAACAAAAAGATGGTGAAAATCCCTCTATGAAGCTTGGGAAAGATACAAGCAGATGACCAAAAAGTGCCCTTCTGACATGTTTTCAGAATGGACCATATTAGATATATTCTATTATGGTCTATCTAAGTTTTCCAAGATGTCATTGGACCATTCTGCAGGTGGATCCATTCACCTAAAGAAAACGCCTGCAGAAGCTCAAAAACTTATTGACATGGTTGCAAATAACCAATTCATGTACATTTCTGAGAGGAATTCCATGAATAATGGGATGCCTCAGAGGAAGGGAGTTCTTGAAATTGATGCTCTGAATGCCATATTGGCTCAGAACAAAGTGTTGACTCAGCAAGTCAACATGATCTCTCAAAGTCTGAATGGATGGCAAAATCCATCCAACAGTACTAAAGAGGCAGCTTCTGAAGAAGCTTATGATCCTGAGAACCCTACAATAGCAGAGGTAAATTACATGGGTAAATCTTATGGGAACACCTATAATTCATCATGGAGAAATCATCCAAATTTCTCATGGAAGGATCAACAAAAGCCTCAACAAGGCTTTAATAATGGTGGAAGAAACAGGCTAAGCAATAACAAGCCTTTTTCATCATCTTCTCAGCAACAGACAGAGAATTCTGAATAGAGCCCCTCTAACTTATCAAACATTGTCTCTGATCTGTCTAAGGCCACTTTAAGTTTCATGAGTGAAACAAGATCCTCCATTAGAAATTTGGAGGCACAAGTGGGCCAGCTGAGTAAGAAAGTCACTGAAATTCCTCCCAGTATTCTCCCAAGCAATACAGAAGAAAATCCAAAAGAAGACTGCAAGGCCATTGATGTAATCAATATGGCCGAATGCACAAGGGAGGAGAAGGACAAAAATTCTAGTGAGGAAGACCTCTTGGGACGTCTCTCAAACAAGAAGGAGTTCCCTATTAAGGACCTAAAGGAATCTGAGGCTCATATAGAGACCATAGAGATTCCACTAAATCTCCTTCTGCCATTCATGAGCTCTGAAGACTATTCTTCCTCAGAAGAGGATGAAGATGTGACTGGAGAGCAAGTTGCTCAATATCTAGGAGCCATCATGAAGCTGAATGCCAAGTTGTTTGGTAATGAGACTTGGGAAGGTGAACCTCCCTTACTCATTAGTGAACTTGATACATGGGTTCAGCAGACTCTACCTCAAAAGAAACAAGATCCTGGGAAATTCTTAATACCATGTACCATAGGCACCATGACCTTTAACAAGGCTCTATGTGATCTAGGGTTAGGCAAAAACCTTATGCCACTCTTTGTAATGGAGAAAATGGGGATCATTGAGGTACAGTCAGCCTTATTCTCATTACAATTGGCAGACAAGTCAGAAAGACAAGCTTATGGATTAGTAGAGGACGTGTTGGTAAAGGTTAAAGGCCTTTACATTCCTGCTGATTTCATAATCTTAGACACTAGGAAGGAGGAGGATGAATGCATCATCCTTGGAAGACCTTTCCTAGCCACAGCAGAAGCTGTGATAGATGTTAACAGAGGAGAATTAGTCCTTCAATTCAATGGGGACTACCTTGTGTTTAAGGCACACAGCTATCTTTCTGTAACAAGGGAGAGTAAGCATGCAGAGCTTCTCTCAATACAGAGTCAAACAGAGCCCCCACAATCAAACTCTAAGTTTGGTGTTGGGAGGCCACAACCAAACTCTAAGTTTGGTATTGGGACTATACAACATTGACCTGATCACCTGTGAGGCTCCATGAGAGCCCACTGTCAAGCTATTGACATTAAAGAAGCGCTTGTTGGGAGGCAACCCAATTTTTATTTATCTAATTTTATTTTTATTTAATTTTTATTTTGTGTTTTAGTAGGTCCATGATCATGTGGAGTCACAAAAAAAATATTAAAATTAAAAACAGAATCAAAAACAGCAGAAGAAAAATCACACTCTGGAGGAAGGACTTACTAGCGTTTAAACGCCAGTAAGGAGCATCTGGCTGGCGTTCAACTCCAGAAAAGAGCATGGATCTGGCGCTGAACGCCAGAAACAAGCAACATCCTGGTGTTTGAACGCCAGGAATATGCCCTGAGGAAAGCTGGCGCTGAACGCCAGTAACAGGCATGGAACTGGCGTTCAACGCCAGAAACATGCTACACATGGGCGTTGAACGCCCAGAACGTGCATCACTTCGGCGTTTAAACGCCAAAATTGCATGCGAAGGCATTTTACATGCCTAATTGGTGCAGGGATGTAAACCCTTGACACCTCAGGTGTGGAAGGAGCTCAATGGAAAAGAGACTCCAAAGGAAAGCCGGTTCAACTAAGAAGACTAGACCTCAAGTCTATGGCTAGAGGATGGTTGGAGTTCATTCAACGCTCCATCATCCCCACTAGCAACCGATCTGAAGTTACTGTGGATCGGGCCATCATGATTCATAGCATCATGATTGGAGAGGAAGTAGAAGTTCATGAAGTCATCTCCCATGAATTTTACAAAATAGCCGATAAGCCCTCTACTTTGGCAAGGCTAGGTTTTCCTCATCTTATTTTCCATCTATGTTACTCAGCGGAGTTATCATAGAATGAGACATCCTCATTGAGGAGGACAAGCCCATCACTAAGAAAAGGATGGAGCAAACAAGAGAGCCCACTCATGAAACCCAAGAGACGCATGAGGAAGCTCATCACCAAGAAATCTCAGAGATACCTCAAGGGATGCACTTTCCTTCCAATAACTATTTGGAACAACTCAACACTTCCTTAGAAGATTTGAGTTACAATGTGGATCAACTAAGGGTGGAACATCAAGAGCACTCCATCATTCTCCATGAAATTAGAGAAGATCAAAGGGCAATGAGGGAGGAGCAACAAAGGCAAGGAAGGGACATAGAAGAGCTTAAGGACATCATTGGTCCTTCAAGAAGAAGACGCCACTAAGGTGGATTCATTCCTTGTTCTTATATTTTTCTGTTTTTCGGTTTTTATGTTTATTATGTCATCTATATTTGTGTCTCTACTTCATGATCATTAGTGTTTAGTAACTATGTCTTAAGGCTATGAATAATTCCATGAATCCTTCACCTTTCTTAAATAAAAAATGTTTCTTAAATTCAAAAAGAACAAGAAGTACATGAATTTTGAATTTATCCTTGAATTTAGTTTAATTATATTGATGTGGTGACAACGTTTTTTGTTTTTTGAATGAATGCTTGAACAGTGCATATTTTTTATCTTATTGTTTATGAATGTTAAAATTGTTGGCTCTTGAAAGAATGATGAACAAAGAGAAATGTTATTGATGATCTGAAAAATCATGAAAATTGATTCTTGAAGCAAGAAAAAGCAGTGAAAAAGCAAAAGCTTGTGAAAAAAAAAAAGTGGCAAAAAAATAGAAAGAAAAAGAAAAAGCAAGCAGAAAAAGCCAATAGCCCTTAAAACCAAAAGGCAAGGGTAAAAAGGATCCAAGGCTTTGAGCATCAATGGATAGGAGGGCCCAAGGAAATAAAATCCAGGCCTAAGCGGCTAAATCAAAGCTGTCCCTAACCATGTGCTTGTGGCATGCAGGTCCAAGTGAAAAGCTTGAGACTGAGTGGTTAAAGTCGTGATCCAAAGCAAAAAGAGTGTGCTTAAGAGCTCTGGACACCTCTAACTGGGGACTTTAGCAAAGCTGAGTCATAATCTGAAAAGGTTCACCCAATTATGTGTCTGTGGCATTTATGTATCCGGTGGTAATACTGGAAAACAAAATGCTTAGGGCCACGGCCAAGACTCATAAAAGTAGCTGTGTTCAAGAATCAACAAACTTAACTAGGAGAATCAATAACACTATCTGAAATTCTAAGTTCCTATAGAAGCCAATCATTCTAAACTTCAAAGGAAAAAGTGAGATGCCAAAACTGTTCAGAAGCAAAAAGCTACAAGTCCCGCTCATCTAATTAGAATTAATATTCATTGATATTTTGGAATTTATAGTATATTCTCTTCTTTTTATCCTAATTGATTTTCAGTTGCTTGGGGACAATCAACAATTTAAGTTTGGTGTTGTGATGAGCGGATAATTTATACGCTTTTTGGCATTATTTTTTGGTAGTTTTTAGCATGATCTAGTTACTTTTAGGGATGTTTTCATTAGTTTTTATGCTAAATTCACATTTCTGGACTTTACTATGAGTTTGTCTATTTTTCTGTGATTTCAGGTATTTTCTGGCTGAAATTGAGGGACCTGAGCAAAACTCTGACAGGAGGCTGACAAAGGACTGCTGATGCTGTTGGAATCTGACCTCCCTGCACTCGAAATAGATTTGCTGGAGCTACAGAACTCCAAATGGCGCGCTCTCAACGGTGTTGGAAAGTAGACATCCAGAGCTTTCCAGCAATATATAATAGTTTATACTTTATTCGTGATTAGACGATGTAAACTGGCGCTCAACGCCAGTTTCATGCTGCATTTTGGAGTCAAACGCTATAAACACGTCACGAACCAGAGTTGAATGCCCAAAACACGTTACAACTTGGCGTTCAACTCCAAGAGAAGCCTCAGCTCATGGATAGATCAAGCTCAGCCCAAGCACACACCAAGTGGGCCCCGGAAGTGGATTTATCCATCAATTACTTACTTCTGTAAACCCTAGTAGCTAGTTTAGTATAAATAGAACTTTTTACTAGTGTATTAGATATCTTTTGGTCTCAGTTTTATTTTATTATTCATCTTAGGAGACTATTGATCACGTTTTGGGGGCTGGCCATTCGGCCATGCCTGGACCTTTCACTTATGTATTTTCAACGGTGGAGTTTCTACACACCATAGATTAAGGGTGTGGAGCTCTGCTGTACCTCAAGTTAATGTAATTACTACTATTTTCTATCCAATTCGATTTATTCCTGTTCTAAGATATTCGTTGCACTTCAACTTGATGAATGTGATGATCCGTGACACTCATCATCATTCTCACCTATGAATGCGCGTGACTGACAACCACTTCCGTTCTACCTTAGACCGGGCGCATATCTCTTGGATTCCTTAATCAGAATCTTCGTGGTATAAGCTAGAATTGATGGCAGCATTCATGGAAATCCGGAAAGTCTAACCTTGTCTGTGGTATTCCGAGTAGGATTCCGGGATTGAATGACTGTGACGAGCTTCAAACTCCTGAAGGCTGGGCGTTAGTGACAGATGCAAAAGAATCACGGGATTCTATTCCAACCTGATTGAGAACCGACAGATGATTAGCCATGCTGTGATAGAGCATTTGGACCATTTTCACTGAGAGGATGGGATGTAGTCATTGACAACGGTGATGCCCTACATACAGCTTGCCATGGAAAGGAGTAAGAAAGATTGGATGAAAGCAGTAGGAAAACAGAGATTCAATAGGGACAAGCATCTCCATACGCTTATCTGAAATTCCCACCATTAATTTTCATAAGTATTTTTATTCTATTTTATTTATCTTTTAATTATCTAATCCAATCACATTTGAATCAGCTTGACTGAGATCTACAAGATGACCATAGATTGCTTCATACCAACAATCTCCGTGGGATCGACCCTTACTCACGTAAGGTATTACTTGGACGACCCAGTGCACTTGCTGGTTAGTTGTGCGGAGTTGTGACTAAGTGTAATTCACGTGTGAGAGCTACCAAATTATTGAAGCCATTGTTGATGATCACAATTTCGTCCACTAGTGGTCTATACTGGGTTGCTAGATGCTCCGTGGAAAAAGTGAGGCCTATGGCTCTGGAGATATCATAACCTCAAGAGGGAGCAGAAGAACATATACATCGTTGGGATCAGGCATAGGTGCCGCATGATTAACTAGCTGAGTAGGTAATGGTTGTGCAGGCGCATCAGAATATAACCAAGAAAGAAAAAAATCATACGGCATATCCGGATCAAAGTCTGGACTATCTAAGGGGTGTAGAAATGGTCTATCTCATAATACATATAATCTAATATGAGACTCTCTACAATACACGTAGTAGCTACCGAAGCCAGGGTCCTCGTAGACGTATGACTGTGACATCTCATAAAACATAATGCCTGTCTCCATTTGAAGAAAAATGATTGGGGTAAGAAATTGGGAGTTCTCAGTAAGGTTATAGGTTATAAGTTAAGTTTGTTACTTAATTATCACTTAACTTCCAAACAACAGAATGTAGAAAACATTGCACAGAAGGTAATATATATGCATACACATAAATCACAAAGCAAGGATTATATGCAAACAAGTATGATGCATGTCTAGTCCTATCTAGGCCCCAAGCTCATGTGTCGGTTGTCTAACCGCTCCCGACATTACCTGGACATAAATCCTAAATATGCCTTTCCAAATGCATACATTTGCATATAAATCGTACAACTGAGTCGCATACAGTGTGACTTTCTATTGGCATAAGTCATAAAGTAGAACTGCATACAGGTTGACTTTCATAAAATGCTAGAAATATACATACATCAAAAAACTGTTCTCAGTCTGTAGGCATCCTCACTGGACATTTGGCTCGAGGGCCTAAACAACAATCATCATCAATATATCTTTTTCTCTTTCTTTAACATTCTTTTCGCTATCCACTTTTCTGTTCCCTGTTTTCATATGATATATGTCCTTTTCTTTGATCCTTTTTAACATCTTAGTGAATCATAATCTCTTTCTCATACGTCGCCATAGGTCTTTTATGAAGAGAACCTCTAAGTTCCAGGCTTTAAATTATCTTTCTCCGTCTTTTACTATAATTATCATTATGCCCCTAAATTTTTTATATTATTTACCATTATGCCCTTGTCTTTTATTTTAATTACATTTATGTCCACTAAACTTTTGTTTATTTATAATTTAACTCCCAAACTTTTAGTTTATTATATTTTAGTCCCTAAACTTTTAATTAGTTATACTTTTACCCTCCAACTTTTACTTAACTATAACTTTATCTCTACACTTATGCCTAATTACATTTTTACATATTTACTATTTTACTCCTATATTTTTATGAAATTTTTACTTCACCCCAAAAATTAATTTGACCATTTTTTCTCTTACACATTTTATTAAATATCCGAATTGTTCTTGAACCTTAAATTACCAAATTACTATTATTTCTTTTTTTGCTAAAATATCATATTCCCCCTCCTTCCTTAAAACCAAAAGCTTTATCTTTGGTCATCATGAAATTTCCTTTGATATTCGACAAGTTCTTAAATTTTTTTTTAAACACTTTTTAGCATCAATGATCTCCAAAGCCCAACCATTATATCACATCCAAAACACACATTAAACAAGTTTAGAATCAAGCTCCTTAGAAGCTCCAAAAAAAATCAGACATGAAACTTTATCATCAAATTAAGAAGGATTTTCTCACCTTTTTCAAACTGAAATTGATGGTTTCTTACTCCTCAAGACTTCTAGATAAGAGTTTCTAAAGAAGAACATTAAAAACATCAAATTTTCTCCATAGTTAATCATGGTCGAAATTCAAGAGAGATAAACAGTCATCATACATCATCTTATCTTATGAAAATTGGTATGAGAATGAAGAGGAGAATGAGAGAAATACTTTAATCAGTTTAAAATTTTGATAGAGGTTTTTGTGGCTAAGGAAACCAAACATGAAGCTTGCAACAATGAAGGTATGTGTTTGGAATTTTCTCTTGGAAACTCAAAGAAACAAGAAGCAAAATGAAGGTGGAAGTGGCTGGGCTTGGTGAGGCCATGGAGTTTTAAGGGTGATTCACTAAGTTAAAATGTTAAAATATCATTAGGGAGATAATTACTAAAGCTAGATATATTAGATCACATGTATTTACTTTAGTAGAGTAAATATATGAGTTATTAGTATAAATGATACTAGTAACATAATTATCTTGACTATAAAAGATCTATGATGATATTTTAGCATAGCTAAGTTCATTAGAGAGTACTAACATTAGTCCGCATTGATAGATTTTGAGTCCGGTTATTATATTATTAAATATATCTCAGGTTCAATTAAAGCGGGTAAAATAATAATATAGCAATAATATTATATTATTTTTTCTCAAAATTCGGGTCCAGCTCATCGAGAAAAACTTAAATGTGATTCTCATAATTTTGAAATTCTCGGCCAAAGTGGCCTGATAACTTAGCTTTCTACCACTTTGGATGCTGACTGGGTGGCGAGGTGTTTAAGGTGCTTGCTTGTGTAGTAAAGATGCTTGCCTGCGTAGTAGAGGTGCTTCACTAAACTTTAAAAAAAAATTTCATTTTGTCGAAAACTAGGTCATTATAAAATACCCTCGGGTGTACTACATACGTTGCTCTTCCGTGGAATCCTCATCCAAACCATAGCATACTCTCGATCGGAACCACGATAGATTAACGGGCCACTTACTCTGATCTTGTCTGTTAGCAGACTTCGGTATGGCTCCTAACAACTGCATACATGGATCTTTCAAGCTACATTCATCGTAGAATATCTTCCATCCTATCATATAGGCACTAACAGTATCTCCTTTCGTTTGAAGTCCCAACTGATAAGTCACATTCTGCAAGGTGATTATCATCTCTCCTTATAGCAAATGAAAAGTATGTGACTCTGAACATCATCTCTCAATCAAAGCAGACACCAGCATTCAATCATGGTCCCACTCAAGTATGTAGATTACATGATCGAAGCCTACTCGTGTGAGGAATAGCCTAGCTAACTCGCTGAAACGTGTTCGCGTATTTCTTTCGATATGTAAGATCCTACCACCCTAGAAAGACAAACAAAATTATGTTAAATTCTGACTAAAAAAATTATAAATTTCATTCACATCAAATATAATTTAAATTTTATACCACGTGCCATAGTCTTCCGACAATATAATTATCCCCATTTAGTCTATACATGTTCTACTTATAACGTCTCAGCAAGTTCTATTCCATCCGTATAATCTATATAAAACTTCAGAAATATAAAAATAATCTTTTCAATGCATAATTTATTTATACATATTCTAATATAATATGCCACAATTAATAATTTATTAATATACTTAATCTATAGTCTAATATCATATTACACTAATTACAAATAACACATAATAATAATAATAATAATAATAATAACAATATACAAATACTATTCTAAATATACTTTAAATTTAAATTAAATCATAAAAAATTCTATTTTAAACATTTATTTCTATTTTTATATATTGTAATCTACTTAAAAAATATTTAAGACTATAATAATTGAAAATTACTCCATATATTACCACCAACTCTAAGATTTAAAATACTCTAAAATATTTATTCTTATAATAATTAATAACTACTTTTACATGACGCTAATTTAACTATTTACATGACACTGATCTAACTAGTCCTGATATTTATTTTTATAAAAATTAATAATTATTTTTACATAGTACTAATCTAATTATTCTATTAATAATATTATTATAATATTATATAAACTGAATAAATAAATAAATATGACAAGAACAAATAAATAAATATTAAATGAAAGCAAAAACAAAGAAAAGGCTTACATGGGAAGTGGAGGAGTCGAGAGCATCAATTGAGAAAGAAGATCCGAGATTCCGAGACAGAAATGGAATTTAGAGAGAGAATGAGAATGATGAAAGTAAATGCGAAGAAGGACACGAGCATTTTATAATTGAGCGACCTCGCTATCAGCTCACCGAATCACTAGGCAAACTGCCCGAAGATAATGCAGTTTTCACGTAACTAGGCGAAATATTACGAATCCTTAAAAAAAAATATTCTCGTATTTAAAGTTGGATTATTTTTTAAAAAGATAATGAATATTTTAATTTAATCAAGAACAATATTCTTTGATTATACTTATATAAAAAATTTTATTATCTTTATTTTATTATTGTTCATACATGGACTGGCCAAGATTTTGAGAACTGGTCCAGTTAGCGAATCGATTATAAAACTGATCCAAAAGTTTAATAGTTCAACAGTGATTTAATTATAATTAAATTAATTTAAATAAATAATTAATAAAATTATTTAAATTATTAATATAAATTTTTAAATATCAAAATTTAATAATTTAATATTAACAAAATATAAAATTTTATTGAAATTTTACATTTAACATAATTACTAGTTAGTCTTTTTTTTTGAAAATCATTACTCATAATTATTTAAAATTCTATAACTATAATCGGTACAGTAAGACTATTGCCATGTGATATTAAAGTATGAGTCTGATATAAGAAATAACTTTCTAGTTATTTAACAATAATAAATTAAGCTGTGAAAATAAATATACAAGAAAAGGTATGAAAATACTTTTTTACATTTGTGCTAAAGAAATAAGAACTTGAGGAATTAATAGTCCACGTAAATAAATGGAAATGGGCCCAATTGTTGAATGATGGGATTGACCTTTAAAGTAGCATTTACAATTCAACAATATTTGGAATGTGAATTTGTTTCCTGAACCAATGACTCATGGGTGGTAATATCTAACCTACCAGTGGGTATCTAATTTGACTTCAATCGATCAAGTAGGGTTGTTAATTACATCCGCAGTGAATAGGGTAACATACGAGTAGAATTTTTGTATTGATCGGGTAGGTGCGAGTTGAGTCTCAATCCTATTCGATCAACCCGCACCTTATATATGTATATGTTATATACTTATATAAAAATATATTTTAAGTAGAAGTTAAACTAAAGACTTTTAACTAAATGCAAAGATCCTTAGTCATTAAAAGAAAATCATTAATTAATAATTTAATATTTTTTTTTTTTACATAAAGGTCAATTCTATTTTAAATGATCATCAAGTTATATAAAATATTGCATCTTTTTTGTAACCTGCGGGTAGGATCGAATACGCGCAGATTAAGAGCGGATAGGATTAGGGTTGAAATATTCTCGATCCGCAGATTTTATATAAAAATTTTAACTTGTGGATACGGTTAGGATTTGTTCCAAACCCTACCTACCTTACCCATTGCCACCTGATGTGGAAAAAATCGTCGGTAAAGAATTTCACAAAGATAGTCGCGTTATAAGTATAGTTCTAAACCAACAATTCAACCTCAATCAAATTTAATTTGTTTGTCACTTAAGCAAACCCAATAAAATTAACCGAAGTATTAAACCTCGGGTCATCTCTCAAGGAATTGCAGGGAAGTGTACTTATAATTGGTTATGATAAAGTATATTTTTGGATTTTTGAATTACGAAACAAGAAAGTAAAATGGTAAGAAAATAAATTAATAACTAACAAAGCTCTTAGCAAGAATTGATTGTTAGAAGTCCTATCCTTATCATCATTATCAATTGTGATGGTAATTGCCTTTTTTCTTCGACTTAGTTAACCTCTAGCAATGAAGGAAAGTCAAGTGAATAAAATCAACTTAGATTCACAAGTCCTAATCAAAAACTAGATTTAGTGAAACCTAAGCCAACTAGCAAGTCTCAATTACCAATCAACAAAAGACTTTTGATAACTCAAGAGTCTCTAAATAATCAATCCAAGTTAAGAACATAAAAGTCTAATTTGAAACCCTCCCAAGCGTTTTATCAAACACTTGGAAGGCACAAAATATAAGCATAGAAAAGTAATAAGAGAATATAAAATCTAAAATCAACAATTGCAAGAGAGAATAATAATAATAAAATGTAGAAAGAAGCAATAAATATGAAATAACTCAACTTGCATTAAAAAGAAATTGAATCTAACATGGAGTTCATAAACCAAATTGGGGAAATAAACAACTCAACAAGAGAAATAAATAAACCAAAGCACTAGAACAATTAAAGTAGAAGAAACCTAAATTGAAGCAAGGTAGAATTCTAAAATTGAGAAGAAATAAACCTAAAAACCTAAAACCTAGCCTCTCTTTCTATTGAGAACTACATCTAAAACCTAACTAATGTGTAAAGTGAATGAATGAGAAGTAAATCCCTGATTCTGCTTCAGTCCCAGCCTCTAATCTGTGTTTTCGGGCTTGAAATTGGGCCAAAAATAGCACAGAAATCGCTCCCAGCGATTTTTGATACATACAGCATGTGGCTTCCTCACGCGTACACGTCGTTCACGTGTACGCGTCGTTCACGTGTACGCGTCGCTGAACTTTCGCAAGGTCACGCGTAAGTGTAATTCACGCGTGCGCATCACCTAACTGCATGGTAACTATTGCAAATTGCATATCATTTTGAAGCCCCGAATGTTAGTTTTCCAACGCAACTAGAACTGCCTCATTCGGACCTCTATAACTCAAGTTATGATCGATTTAATACAAAGAGGTCAGGCTTGACAGCTTTGCAATTCCTTCTATTTCTTGTATTCCTTCCACTTTTGCATGCTTCCTTTTCATCCTTTGAGAATAATGGATAAAATCCACTAAATTAAGCACCAGATAAACCGTAAAATAGCGGTTTATCAATCTCCCCACACTTAAACATTAGCATATCCTCATGCTAAGCTCAAAATAAGCTATAATGAGTGAAGGCAGAATGGTAGGATGTATGAAATGCAACCTATTTGTTTGAATGCAGCTAGATGCAAAATTCTTTTACCTACTTGGTGAAAAGTAAATAAACCTTTCAAGAACAAATATAAACTGGATCTCACTAATTCAAATCATAAAAATGAAGTACAAATAGACTTGCAGAAGAAAATAGCTCATGAAAACCGGGAACAAAGTGTATACGCTCTAATCACTCTAGTGTTTGAGCGTCGATTCTCTCGGTTCTCTACTAATCTTGCTTTCTAAAGCTTGCTCTTCTTTTACTATTCAACAAAAATTTAATGCACGAATACACATATCAAGAGATCTTTTTAAGGGTTGTAATGGGGTTAGGGCCAAGGTAGGAATGTATTTGGTTATGTGGACTAAAATCCAAATCCTTGATCAACCTAAACTTCTCACCTAACCTAAGACATTTCAAGTCATTATAACGCAAAACATAGCCATCCATTAACTATTTTTCCACAAATTCATGCACCTTGATATCTTATAAGTACAAGTCATATGCATTAGTTCACTTATTTGCATTGGGGCATTTTGTACCCTTTTTATTATTTGCTCTTTTTTTCTTTTTCTTTTTATTTTCTCAATGCATATGATTAAGGCATTGAATGCAAGAATATATGATCAACTATTTTTTTCACATTTTCACCAAAAATATACAATATACCCAATTTCCAAACCAAATACTCCCAAACCGATTTTCCCACACTTAAATCATGAGCACTCTCACTAGTCTAAGCTAACCAAAGATTCAAATTAAGGACATTATTATTTTCCACTTAGAGTTAATGATGTGCTAAAGTAAAGAACAAATGGATAAAATAGGCTCAACATTGGTTTGCAAAGGATAATGAAAGGTTAAGGCCATATGGGTATGTAAGCTAAGTGAAATAAAGGCTTCAATCATGTAAGTGCATGCATACATCAAACAATGGAAATATAGAATCAAGCAAGACAGAGATCACAATTTTAGAGAGAACAACACACACCAAAAATAGAATATTGGTTGATAAAATGCAACCAATCAATTAGGCTCAAAATATCACTGGTTTTGTGTGTTCGAGCTCTAAAACCATGTTCAAAAATAAATTTCTTCAAACAAGTTTAACAAAAGTTTTAATTCAAATTAGTGAAATACTCTAAAAAGTTTCTTGAAAAAGAAGATATCACTTCAACCAAGTAGTTGGTAAAATATGCACAAAATCAAACAAACATGCAAATGCAACAACTAATTTAACAAAGAAAACTAAACATTGGTGTTAAGACAGGAAGTAGTTACCCACGGAAGTCGGTATCGACCTCCCCACACTTAAAGATTGCACCTTCCTCGGTGCATGCAAAGATGTGCAAGTGGGCGGGTGGCTCCAACTAAAGCATTTTTCCAAAGATTGTGCAGATGGACTTGTTTGTTGTCCCTATTGAGAAGCTTTTCCTTTTCCTTCTCGGTAGCCATCCTGAAAGAAGTTAAAAAGGAGGATAAGTAACCCAGAAACAGAGATAAGAAAACAAATAAAATATGGATGGGTTAATGCCAAATAATGAGGATCTCAATTACATGGTAGATACAACATGCGAGTGAGAAAACAGTGGAAGCAAATGGCATATCAATAGTGCAAAAATTACAACAATGGGGGAGAGAGAGTGGGTAATAAAAGACAGTATAAGTTCATATCAATGCAAAAGGAATACAAGTATTATAAAAGATTAGCATTGACTTATAAATAATATCATCCAACAATATAAAACAAGTCACTAAGTACCAAAATAACGAAAGAAAAGATGCACAGTTGAATAAGAACATGTAACACCAATGATAAAATAAAAAAATTAGAAAAGAAGATAAAAACATGAACAAAATTAAAATGCAATGAAGGAAAGTATGCAAATGTAATATGTAAAAGAGAATAAAAGAGAAGGGAGGAGAAGAAAGTAAGAAAGGAGGAAGAATGAAGGAGATAGGAGAGAAGAAAGAAGAAAGAAATGAAGAACAGGATGCAATGCACGCGTGCCGGACACGTGTGCGCGTGAAAACATAAACGGCCATGAGATGCGTAAGCGTCGTCCATGCGTACGCGTGGATGGCCAAAAATGAGCACTGACGCGTGAGCGTCGGTCACGCGTACGCGTGACTACTCGCATGTTAAACGTGAGATTTCAGCACAGTGGCAGCCAAACTCTCTGTTCAATTCACCAAAAATGCCGTTTTTCATACCACGTGTACATGTCTTCGACGCTTACGCGTGGATGTTAAAAAAAATGCAGGTGACGCGCACGCGTCGCCCACGCGTACGCGTGGGTGTGCAGAAGAAGAGGCGACGCGTAAGCGTCGGTCATGCGTAAGCGTGACATCTCGTTGTGCTAGGCACACGACACTAGCCTCCTTCCCGCGCATCTCTCGGGTCAAGAAACCATTTTACGCCGATTTTACATCCACGCGTACGCGTCGCGGACGCTTACGCGTGGGTTGGCTCGTGCGCTAGGCACCTTACTAGCATGATTCTAGCGTAATTCTCGGGTCATTTTCATAAACTCGAACCTCCATCTGACGCGTGTGCGTCATCGACGCTTACGTGTCGTTTGCACTTTTTTTTAAATGAGAATAGGCAAATATGCAAAATCAAAAATTAACACTAATATGAATGAAATGAAACTAATAGAAAGGGAAGATCATACCATGGTGGGTTGTTGATAAACCCCATTTTGAGGGTTTATCTTGTATTAATTTCAGGGGTTTTATCAATGATTCCACACGCTTTTCATATGAAAATACAAGACTTTGTGCTCCTTTCCTAATTTTTGCCTCATGGATGAAAACATGCTTATTTTGCACTAAATTAGATACATTTCTAATATTCTCTTGGTGCCATTCGATGCCGTGACCTGTGTGTTAAGTGGTTTTAGAATATAGGGCAAGGATGAACCGGAAGAGAGAAGGGGAATGAGTGCAAAGGAAGGGAGCATGAGAAATTGAGCCTTGGGAACTTTAGCAAGGGCGCGTGCGCGTACTTGGCGCGCCCGCGTGGATTGCTGATGAGCGGATAATTTATACGCTTTTTGGCATTGTTTTTATATAGTTTTTAGTAAGTTTAAGCTACTTTTAGGGATGTTTTCATTAGTTTTTATGTTAAATTCACATTTCTGGACTTTACTATGAGTTTGTGTGTTTTTCTGTAATTTCAGGTAAATTCTGACTGAAATTGAGGGATTTGAGCAAAACTCTGAAAAAGGCTGACAAAAGGACTGCTGATGCTGTTGGATTCTGACCTCCCTGCACTCGAAATGGATTTTCTGGAGCTACAGAACTCCAAATGGCGCGCTCTCAACGGCGTTGGAAAGTAGACATCCAGGGCTTTCCAGCAATATATAATAGTCCATACTTTATTCGAAGAATGACGACGCAAACTGGCGTTGAACGCCAAGTACACGCTCCTTTCTGGAGTTAAACGCCAGAAAAACGTCATAATCCGGAGTTGAACGCCCAAAGCACATCATAACTCGAAATTCAACTCCAAGAGAAGCCTCAGCTCGTGGATAGATCAAGCTCAGCCCAAGCACACACCAAGTGGGCCCCGGAAGTGGATTTATGCATCAATTACTTACTCATGTAAACCCTAGGAGCTAGTTTATTATAAATAGGATGAATTATAGATGTATTAGACATCTTTGATCTCAGTTTTGTTTTATTCTTCATCTTAGGAGATCATTGATCACGTTTAGGGGGCTGGCCATTCGGCCATGCTAGGACCTCTTTCACTTATGTATTTTCAACGGTGGAGTTTCTGCACACCATAGATTAAGGGTGTGGAGCTCTGCTGTACCTCAAAGATTAATGAAGTTCTATTTTCTTTTATTCAATTCTCTATCTTATTCTTATTCCAAGATATTCATTCGTACTCAAGAACATGATGAATGATGATGAGTTAGATAACCCTCATTATTATTCTCACCTATGAACGCGCGTGATTGACAACCACTTACGTTCTACATGCAACACAAGCTTGAATGTGTATCTCTTAGATTCCCCAACAGAATCTTCGTGGTATAAGCTAGATAGATGGCGGCATTCATCTGGATCCGGAAAGTCCAACCTTGTCTGTGGTGTTCCAAGTAGGATCCTGGGAATCCGGAAGGTCTCACCTTGTCTGTGGTATTCCGAGTAGGATTCCGTTCATGAATGACTGTGATGTGCTTCAAACTTTAACCTGCTGGGCGTTAGTGACAAACGCAAAAGAGGGATTCTATTCCAGTAGGAGCGGGAACCAACCGGTGATTGGCCGTACTGTGACAGAGTGCGTGCATTAGCTTTCACTGCGAGGATGGGATGTAGCTATCAACCATGGGTGATGCCTCCAGACTGGTTAGCTGTGCGAGTGACAGCCGCACAGGTTATTTCCCCGAGAGGAATGAAAGTAGCCACAGCTGATAGTGAACCCCTATACAAAGCTTGCCATGGAAAGGAGTAAGAAGGATTGAGTAGAAGCAATGGGAAGGCAGGCGTCCGAGAGCTCTACAGCATCTCCATTCCGCTTATCTGAAATTCCCACCAATGAATCTGCATAAGTATCTCTATCCCTTTTATTATTCCTTTTTATTAGAACAATCCAATTATCACTATTACAAATGTTCAATCCGCCTAACTGAGATTTGCAAGGTGACCATAGCTTGCTTCATACCAACAATCTCTGTGGATTCGACCCTTACTCACGTAAGGTTATTACTTGGACGACCCAGTACACTTGCTGGTTAGTTGAACGGAGTTGTGAATTCCAATAAAGAAAACCTCACACAGGTGCTGCCCCTTAGAAGCCTTCATCTCAAAATAATTAGAACATGGCAGTGCCATAAATAAGTCTTCATTCAAAATCCAAGAAACATATAATGTGATCACAATTTCGTCCACCAATTGCGCAGCTAGAAGCCAAAGTCAGAAGCCAAGCTATGAGCCGGCATGTGTAGAGGCTAAGCCATAATCCCCATGGGCGCGCACGCGTACGTTGCGCTTCCGCTCGCATTGCAAGATGCCCCAGTGGCGCACACGCGTGCTTTGCGCGTGCGCGCCGATGCTCAAATATGATTTTTTTAAAGAGTCACGTGACCTGGGTGTGGAGACAGTTGGAGATCCCATCTTGGGGAAGTGCCTTGGCGGGAAGAGCTTAAGAAGACCAGGGGTTGAAGGGTTAAGGGACTTTGGTTCATTTTAGATGGTTCTAGATATTTTTGCTATTGGTAGTTACACTCTTGGGTAGAGAGAGGGATTCCAAGCTCTCATTAGGGTTCATCTTCATCCATTTCTGAATTTTCAATCACTCTTTGGTGAGATCCATTGCAATTCTAAATTTACTTTGTTCATGCTATAGATCTTCTTCTCTAATCTCAATTAGTGCTTGTAATTGCTCAATTCTTATAGATCCTAGATTCAACTTTGTAGTTTTGGATTTTATCAATTTCTTGAGAAGTTCATTTCTATTGTTGTTCTTTGTTGATTTTTGTTAATTTCTTGTGTTGGAGCACTCTTAAGTCTAATTTCTTCTCATTCTTACTATGTCTTTCATTCTTGCTCATCAATTGTTTGATAAAATGCCAACACTAGTTATGGAGTAAAAGTTTCTTACTTGCATAGGGTATGGACCATTAGAAAGAGTTGAATAGTTTATGTCAATTGTTGATTTGGAATTAGGAAATGCTAGTTGACTTGGAAGTGCACTAAAGCTAGATTTCCCTAGGGTAAAACTAGGACTTGTGACTCAAGTTAGTTACTCTCATTTGACTTTCCTCTATACCTAGGGGTTAACTAAATGAAGCAAGGCCTAATTGTTATCATCATTGAAGAAACTATAAGGATAGAATTTCTAATGCCGACCCTAGGCCAAGTCTTCTAAAATTGATTGTTTGTCATCTATTTTGCTAAACCCTCAAAGAATAATAACAAGGCTTCCTAATCAATAAGATGCATTCTCTAGCAATTCCAAGGGAGGACGACTCGGGAGACTAGTACTCTCGGTTATAGATTGTAGGATTGTTTGATGCGAAGTTTGAATGTCGATTAGACTATACTCACGATTATATCCATTATTGAATTCTATATCGGCATGATAAATTTTGTTTATCAAAATGGCGCCGTTGCCAGGGAATTTGCTTAGTGTGCCATGTTATTGTTTAGAGTAAATATGTGTATATATACATAGTTGCATTTCATTGTGATTCTTTGTTCAAGTGACTAACCCCTCATCGTTACCATGAGTTTTACTTCTCCTTCATTGCATGACGCGTTCACAACCGAATCCGAGCTTAGTCCCCTTTGATCCGGAAATAGAACGAACTTTGCTTCATATTAGACAAGCTCGGAAGCGGTTAAGTTTTGGGGACGGTGAAAAGGTTTTCACCACCTCAACCACCTTACTAAAAGTGAACATTGAACCGTCACTCAAAGAAGGCAATAACCATTCTCCCATCAATATCACTAACAACTCTTCTTTTGTTTTAGGTACCAACGCCATGGATGCTCCGAGGAGAGTTACTATCAAGGAAGCGGGTGCACCGGATTATGTCCTTCAACCCCTTCATGTAACTCACCCCAACTTGAATGCAAACTTTGAACTCAAGACCGCTTTGATCAACCTCCTACCTAAATTCCATGGGCTTCCCGCACAAGACCCTATTCGACATCTCAAAGACTTTCATCGCATATGCTCAACAACTAGACGGGAAGGATCCGATGAAGTTGCTATATGGTTGTTTGCTTTCCCTTTCTCTCTTGAGGACAAGGCTAAAGAATGGTTCTACACTCTATCTAGTGAAGTCACCTCCGATTGGGACTTGCTTAGAAGAGGATTCTTGGATAAATTCTTGCCCCCGGAGAAGATGGATAGGCTAAGGAAGGAAATGTCTTGTATTGTGCAAGGTGAAACGGAACCATTATACGAGTATTGGGAACGGTTTCGTAAGCTACTAGATGCATGCCCTAATCACATGCTTGACACTCAAGTGTTGCTTGGATACATATGTCAAGGGATGCGAGAACAAGATAGAACTCTCTTGGACACCTCTAGCAATGGTTCTTTGTCTAAATATAAAACAGTAGAGGAGGCATGGCAACTTATCATTGACCTAGCCGAATCCAATCAACATATGAGACGAAGAGTCAACCGCCCAAAAACCGTGAATGAGGTAACAACTAGTAGCGAAACCACCGCTCTAACCAAATCCTTGAGTGAAATGACATCCATCTTGAGGCAACTCCAATTGAGCCAACAACAACCACAACAACCTCAACCATATCAACAACACTCTCCACCCCCTCAACAATACAATCAACAATTGGTCCCTTAGAAAGTGTATGGCATTTGTTCTTGCTATTCCCACTACACGGATGAGTGCCCAAGCCTTCAAGAAGACAACACTTTGGCGGCTACACATAATTTCTATTGACCGCCCAAATCAAGGGTACTACCAAGGCGGTAATCCTAACCAAGGGCACCCTTATCAAAGAGGAAGCTACAATCAAGGGAGTGGAAATCACAATCAAAATTGGAGAGACAATCATCAACAAGGAAATAGGGACACCATCAACAATGGAGGAGGTCAAAGATGGAATAACAACTCACAAAACCGGCCACCCTACAACCAACAAAATCCACCCTACAACCAACAAAATCCACCATACAACCAACAAAATCAACAAAGGAACTACCAAACATACCAACCACCACATCAAAGACCACCACCCAACCAATCACAAGCTTCTCAACTCACATATCCATCCGCCCCCTCTAACCAAGATGATACACTCCGGACCATCATCCAAGGCCAAAAGGAACTACAAAACACACTTGCTTCCGGTCTCACTGGCCTCACCTCTACACTACAAGCTCTTCTTGCACGCATGGACCCACCATCAAATCCCACTCCTCAACCCCCAATCCAAAGCGTCATTCCCTCTCAACCTCAACCCAATCCTAAGGGAGGCATCAATGCCATCACCCTCAGATCCGGAACACAATTAAAAGAGAAGGGAGCAAAGGATTCGAATCCCATCACAATCACTCAAGAGGAGGAGAGAATAGATATAGAAGAGGTAGTGGAAAAGGAGACACCACAAGTCATAGTTGAGGATGAAGAAGCTCAACTAACAAAAGAGACCCCCAAGACTAAGAGAACCTTGGAAGAAGAAATTGCTCAACCACTCCCATTTCCAACACTTGCAAAGAAAGCTAGGAAGCGCGTAGAACTCGACCCCAAAATGATAGAAATGTTCAAAAAAGTCGAGGTAACCATCCTCCTCTTTGATGCTATCCATCAAGTGCCTAGATATGCAAAATTTCTTAAAGATCTATGCATGAACAAGGATAGAATTCTTGAATTGGAAACCATCCCATTGGGGAGTTCTATTTCCGCTTTAATGGGAGCATTGCCCGAGAAGTGTGATGATCCGGGCCCTTGTATGGTCACTTGCACCATCAATGGATTTCAATTCATAGATTGTATGTGTGACCTCAGAGCATGTGTTAGCATCATGCCTCTCTCCGTCTACCGGGTATTGAAGTTACCACCACTAAAAAGGTCGACGGCAAGATTTGTCCTAGCGGATAAAAGCATAATAACCGTGACGGGTGTTGCGGAAGATGTATTGGTGAATATCAAAGGGTTGGTGTTTCCGATTGACTTCTATGTCCTTGAAATGCCATCAAGTGAACCCGAGAGAGCATCATCCATCCTACTTGGAAGACCATTTTTGAGGACTTCTAGATTCAAGTTAGATGCCTACTCGGGAACCTACTCATTTGAGATAGATGGGAGAGTCGTAAGTTTTATCCTAGAAGAAGCAATAAAGCACCCACCGGAGAATCACTCTCTATTCCGGTGTGATCCAATTGACAACATTGTTGCCGAAGTGCACCTTGCAAAGTTGGATGAGAAGTACATGATTGAAGAAGCAAATGAAGATCCAAGCAAATTAAACACCACACACCATACAAACCATCCGGAGATTCAAACTTCAAATCATGACAAAAAGATGGAATTGAAGCCACTACCACCCCACCTAAAGTACTCATATCTTGATGAAGCCCAAAAGCTCCCCGTAATAATTGCAAAGGAGCTAACTCCTCAACAAGAAGAAAAGTTGCTAGATGTCTTGAGAAAAAATAAAAGGGCAATCGGGTGGAGTTTGGCGGATCTAGTGGGAATAAGCCCCAAGTATGCGAGCACCGCATATTTCTTGAAGAAGAAGCAAGACCGGTCCGACAACCTCAAAGGAGACTTAATCCAACCATTCTTGAGGTTGTGAAAAAAGAGGTCACTCGGCTATTTGAAGCGGACATCATCTATCCCATCTCGGATAACGAGTGGGTAAGCCTGGTCCAAGTGGTGCCAAAGAAATCCGGGGTGACCACAATCAAAAATAAAAGCGGTGAACTTATAGCAACAAGGGTGCAAAATTCTTGGAGGGTATGCATAGACTACCGAAGATTGAATGCGGCCACAAGAAAAAATCACTTTCCACTACCATTTATTGATCAAATGCTTGATCAACTAGCCGGTAAATCTTATTATTGCTTTCTTGATGGTTACTTCGGATACTTCCAAATACACATTGCTCTAGAGGACCAAGAGAAAACCACATTTACTTGCCCCTTTGGAACGTATGCTTACAAGCGTATGCCATTTGGCCTATATAACGCACCGGCAACGTTTCAAAGGTGCATGATGAGCTTATTTGCGGACTTTCTAGAGTAATGTATGGAAGTTTTCATGGACGACTTTAGTGGTACGGTGATTCATTTGATCATTGCTTAGGCAACCTTGAAAAAGTCTTAGAGAGATGCACCAAAACAAACCTTGTCTTAAATTTTGAAAAATGTCATTTCATGGTCAAACAAGGCATTGTTTTGGGACACATTGTTTCAAAAGAAGGCATCTCCGTAGATCCGGCAAAAATAAATGTCATATCTAGTTTACCTTACCCTCCTCCGAGAGGGAAGTCCGCTCTTTTCTTAGACATGCAGGATTCTATCGAAGATTCATCAAAGATTTTAGCAAAGTGGCTTTACCTCTCTCTAGACTACTACAAAAGGACACTGAATTTGAGCTGAGCAAAGAATGCATGGAAGCGTACGACAAGCTTAAAGTGGCATTAACACAAGCTCCTATTGTGCGGGGACCAATTTGGACTCAACCGTTTGAAATCATGTGCGATGCCTCGAACTACGCGATAGGAGCCGCGTTAGCACAACGCGAGGGTAAGATTCCCTATGTCATAGCTTATGCTTCCAAAACACTAGATGGAGCCCAACCAACTACACTACTACCAAAAAGGAACTCTTAGCTATCGTTTTTGCTTTGGACAAGTTCCGAGCCTATCTTCTTGGTTCCAAGGTAGTAGTGTACTCGGATCACGTGGCATTAAAGTATTTGTTGGCCAAAAAGGAATCAAAACCGAGATTAATTCGATGGGTGCTTTTGTTACAAGAATTTGACTTGGAGATCAAGGATAGGAGTGGTTCCCAAAACTTAGTGGCGGACTATCTAAGTCACCTCGAACACACAAAAGGCGACACCACTCCTATCAATGACTCCTTTCCTCTAGATGGTTTGTACTCAATCTCGGAAGTAGTTCCTTGGTATGCTCCAATAGCAAACTACCTGGTTTCACGCACCTTCCCTCCCAATCTCAACAAACATCAAAAGGATAAGCTGAAAAGCGAATCCAAATACTATGTTTGGGATGATCCCTATTTGTGGAGGTGTGGAGCGGACCAAATAGTACGACGGTGCATACCTCAAACCGAATTCCAAGCTATCTTGGACGCTTGCCATTCTTCCAAAGGCGGTGGCCACTACGGCCCCCAAAGAACGGCAAGAAAGGTCCTTGATTGCGGATTTTGGTGGCCAACCCTTCTCAAAGATTCTTCCCTCTATTGCAAATCTTGTCCCCAATGCATTCGGTTTGGAAATATTTCTAAGAAGGACGAAATCCCCCAACAAAATATGCTTTTTTGTGAAATTTTTGATGTGTGGGGAATCGACTTCATGGGACCATTTCCAAATTCCAATGGCTTTCTCTACATTTTGTTAGCCGTCGATTATGTGTCAAAATAGGTGGAGGCAATCCCCACCTGGACGGATGATGCTCATGTTGTTTATTCTTTTGTGAGGAACAATATCATTTGTCGTTTTGGCTCCCCAAGAGCAATCATAAGTGACCAAGGATCCCATTTTTGCAACAAAAAAATGGACGGCCTCATGAGGAAGTATGGCATCACACACAAAGTTGCTACAGCCTACCACCCTCAGAAAAACGGCCAAGCTGAGGTTTCTAACCGGGAAATTAAACATGTGTTGGAAAGGATTGTGAAGCCGAATAGGAAGGATTGGAGCGCTAAGCTCTCCGATACACTTTGGGCATATCGAACGGCTTACAAAACACCCATTGGCATGAGCCCTTTTAGGCTTGTATATGGTAAAGCATGCCATTTACCGGTAGAAATTGAACACAAGGCTTATTGGGCCATAAAGGAATGCAATCTGAGCTTGGGTGGAGCCGGAGTAGAGAGAAAGCTTCAATTGGCGAAATTAAAATGCTTGAGATTAGAAGCCTATGACAATTCTAGACTCTACAAGGAAAAGATGAAAGCCATTCATGACAAGAACATTAGGAGAAGGGAATTTAGACCCGGTGAGCTAGTCCTCCTTTACAACTCAAGGTTGAGATTACTACCCAGAAAGCTTAGATCAAGATGGGATGGACCTTACCAAGTAGAGAAAGTAGAACCTTACGGGGTCTATCACTTGCGCCACCCATCAAGTCCGGACATTTTCAAGGTAAATGGGCACCGTCTCAAATTGTACCATGGTGAGCAAAGAAAGAACTCCAAGGAATTTGAAGTGTTCCTCTTGAGGGATGCTTCTCTTGAACAAGAACTTTGAGCTAGTGGAAGTCCAACTTAAGGACGGTAAACAAAAGTGCTAGGTGGGAGACACCCCACCATGGTAAGATCTACCATTTGTACATAGCCATTGAATTCTCTTTTGATTGATACTTGCTCAATACTTGACTTCATGTTTGGTAGCTAGTAATTTGATGAAGTTGTAGCTAGGTTTGATTTCAAATTTTGTTTCATTTGTTTAGTTCATTTGGTACTTTATCATGTTAAATCATCCTTCTATAGTGCTTAAGTGGCTGTTTGGAGGGTTGGAATGCTGGAAGTGGTGCAAGAACATGAAAACTTTGAAAAAGTACCATTCCGCGCATGCGCGCACCTGGCGCGTACGCGTCCATGAAGCATTTTCGACCATCCACGCGGACGCGCGACATGCACGGACGCGTGGATTGCAAAAATTACCCCTCCATACATCTTCCAGAAAGCAGCGCACACACTGCGCCAGAACCATGCCTGAGGCACAGGCCAATCACGCGTGCACTCACATGGAGCGTACGCACTCTTTGACAAGTCCGCAGATCGACGCGCTAGCGCACCTTGCGCGCGCGCGCCGATCACCCTTGTGCACTCCTGGTACATTTTCCAGAAAGTTGGGCCACTCCCGCGCCTGCACTGAGCCCCCAGCCCACCACCTCTGCCGCATGCGCACACTAGGCGCCGACGCATCAATACGCTCGCGACGCAAGGGACGCGCTCGCGCCAATGCCGCGCAAACGTCCCTCGTCCTGCAGCAACTTCTAGGCCACTCTCCAGAGAGTTGAGCCAATCCCAGGCCCATCTCATGCCTGGGGCATAACCGCATTGCCGCGTGTGCGCACCTGCCGCGCGCGCGCCAACACCCCTGCAGCCAACTTCTGGTACCTCTTCCAGAGAGTTGTGCCACCTCTGAGCCATCCTTGTGCTACCAGCACAAGCACATGGGCGCCTACGCACAATGGGCGTGCGCGCGCCATTACCCGGTCCCGCTTCCCTACGCGGGCGCTCACCGTACGCGCACGTGTGGTTGACCGACGTAAATATAGCAGGGGAGCACACTTGCTCCCTTCATTCTTCTTTTCCCTTTTTCTTATTACCTCCTCTACTATCTACTACCATTTTTTCCTCCAACCACCCACCTCCTACCATCACCTCCGGCGACCACCCATCTCCGGTGGTCCCTACATTGCTCCCTCCATTCTCCATCATTCCACTCTACAACTTCCTCTCTCATACCCCTTTTTCATCTCTCTCAAGGTACTATACAATGCTTCCCTCTTGCTCTACTTCTCTCTTTTGCTTCTTAGTCAATTAATTTCATTCTCTTTTAGGTAGTCTTTTTCTTTTTTTTTCCCCTCTTTTGCGCCCCTCACTTCTTTGGGGTGTTTTTGCTCCTTTTCCAATTAACTCTTCATAGGAACTTGGGTCATAACTTCTCTTGCATTGGTAGATGAGATGTGTTGCATGATTTTCTTACAACCACTGTGCATTGTAGTGATTAATATTGGTTTGTGGAATGTTACATTGCTTCCACCTCATCTATTTGCATACTACAAAAGGGATGCACGCCAAGTGTTTGAGGAAAAGCACACATGATTTTTTTTGAGCTCATTGTGACTCATTTCTTCTTAACTAGTCACTTTTGGGTGCACCCTCACATTCTATAATCCACCCATTCATCTTTTCATAAATTGCTTTCCACTTTTGGTATTTGAGGGTGTATGCTTCTCATGCCCTTTCCTTACATGCTTACACTCCCCCTATACCACATGCCAATGATTTGCCTTGCTTATCACATGTTATCTTAGTTACATGTTGCAGCTGTCATGTAATAAGGATACCCATATTCTTACGGCACAATTTCTCATTTGCATAATCACATTCAATTACGCTTCTTTGGGTCTAATGTTATCTCCTTTCTTTACTATCACAGGATGGTCATCAAAAAAAACAAAGGGAAAGCCCCGAAGAGGCCAACCACCAACAGAGCGTGCCAAGAACTAACAGTCAAGCCCCTCCTCAAGAAAGCTACAGGCCCCGTTGATGCTTTAGAGAATGACAACACTCCAAAGGACTCAAACAAGTTCCCTAACCGCTACTGCGAACTTGTTTACTCAAGGATGATTGAGCGGAATTATCACCCGGAGCCCCTTCTAGTCCTACCGGCCCACCTCACTCCGATAGTGATGCCACACATCGACCGGAGGCAATGGAGGTTCCTCTTGAGGCAACCAATGGAGGTCAATTTATCATGGGTGGTGGAGTTCTACTCCAACTACCACTCACCCCTTCTCACATCAGTCTTTGTGCGCCGAAAGCAAGTGCCAGTCACGGTGGAAGCCATCCAAGGAGTACTTATGATTGGGCCATTAGCGGATGGATATGACGCCTATCAAGAAGTCTTGTCAGCATGCGACGAACGTGAGTTCGATTGGAGCGCGATCCTTCGCATAATAGCTTTAACCGAAGCATTTTGGATTCGGAGAACCATAAAGCAAAGACCAAAGGGTTTAGATGCACGTTTCTTCACTCAAGAAGCCGCGGCATGGGCCCAAATCCTAGCTCACTACGTGCTTCCGAGCTCCCATGGGCCATCCATTAGCGCCGAGCTTGCCTTATTGATATGGTGTATCCTAACCGAGAAACCGGTCGACATTTTGCATGCCATTCACCAATCCATGGGGCGTATTCATGTTAAGGGAAACTTACCCTTCCCCGCTATGGTGACTGAATTAGTAGCGGCAGCCGATGTCCACCGAGAGGCTAAGGATAGGAGGACCTCAATCCCGGTCGAGGGAGATGTTATTCTGACCAAGAGGTGCCTCAAGCCTTCGGAAGTCACCAAGGACCTTGGACTGACCAACTCAACTCGCAACACCACTACCTCATCCGCACCACAAAAATCCGCCACCCAACGCCTTGAAGACCTTCACAAGAAGTTGGACCGCTATGAGAGGCGTAACCAGCGCCGATATGCTCACGTGAAGAAGCTTCTAAGCATTGTCACCCCACCTATGGAGGAACCTGATATCTCCACATCCACCGGAACTTCAAGCGGAAATAGCGATGACAACGGAGATGAAGGACACTCGGGACTCGGCCACCCATTGTGCATCACCTATAACACGGAGGACCGTGCTAAGTTTTAAGTGTGGGGAGGTCGGCTGACCGATCTCCGTAGGTAACACCCGAATAATTTTTTTTTTCTCTTTGAACTCCTTTGTAGTTAGGATAGGTTGCATGATTAGGTTTTCGTTGACACCATTTGCATGATAAGTTTACTTGGTTGGAACAATGAAACTCTTTCTTAGGAAACTAATACTTTGGGGCAACCTTGACATTGCCAATTTTGAATATTTTGATGATAAACTGCTTGAAGAATTGTATTTTGGAACATGGATTTTGAGTTAAGAACACAAGCTAGTGAGCTTTGAGCCTTGTTTTGTGGCTACATCTTATAGTCACTTATTCTCCTTCCTGTGTGTAATTGTTTTCTCTCTATAAGTGTGATCCTTGCTTTGTTTAAGTCTATATGTCCATTATTCCTTGTATTCATGCATTTATATGATTGAGGCCATCACTTCATTAGCTCACTAACCAAATAGCCTTACCCTTTATCTCCCCTTGTTAGCCGAATTTGAGCCTATGCTTAACCCACTTGTTCTTTAAATTAGCACATTACAAGCCTAGAGCGGAAAACCATAAATATCCCTCTTTGGATCCTTGATTAGCTTAGGCGAGTGTGTGTGAGTATTATTCAAATGTGGGAATCTTGGGACATTGGATAAATAGAAGGGTAGTTTTATATCTTTATTGAAAATATTGGGAATTGGGTACATGCTCATGTATTGATCAAATGTATGAACCTTATGCATTGACGTTCTTGTATATAGAAAAGAAAAAAAAACAAAAAGAAAAAATATATATATATATAGAAAAAAATGAGAAAAACAAAGAAAAATATATATATATATATATGAAAAAAAAGAGAGAAGAAAAAGAAAGGAATAAAAGGGGACAAAATACACCAAAACAAAGTGTAGCTCAATAACATCAATGCATGAGTGTTGTGAATTGGAAAAGGGATACATGAGTATGTGGAAAATGAAGAATGGGTAGTTAGGTTAGCTTTGAAATTGTATAGGACATCATAGGCTAGGTGGGGAGCTTAAGCTTATCAAGGATTCAAAAATTTCAAGCTCACTTAGCCAAAAATGCATCCTACCTTGACCCTAGCCCCATTACAACCTAAAGGCAAGACCTCATGATATTTGTACGCATGCATGGAATAAATGTTGATTGTTAGATGGGGAACAAATCTTGGAAAGCATGATTAGGACAAAATTGAGAGAATCAACCCTAAACACTTGAGCGAATAGAGTGTAAATATTTTCGGTGAGGGTTCGAAGGCTCTAATTCTTGTTCCCGGCTCTCACGAGCGTTCTTCATGCAAAGTTGCGTATATTGCACTTGATGACTGAAAATTGGTAAGTCCCATGTATTGACCACCATATTACCCTATATGCTTACATGTATCTTAGGAAGGTTGATTTGTTCCTAACCAAGTAGATAGTAGCACTAGTTGTAGTTGCATTCATGTAAGTAGGTTGCACCTCATGAGTCTTATACCTTTATGATCCTTCGGTCTTTTGCATTTCTCTATGCATGAGGACATGCTAGAATCTAAGTGTGGGGAGGTTGATAAACCCCATTTTGAAGGTTTATCTTGTATTGATTTCAGGGGTTTTATCAATGATTCCACACGCTTTTCACATGAAAATACAAGACTTTGTGCTCCTTTCCTAATTTTTGCCTCATGGATGAAAACATGCTTATTTTGCACTAAATTAGATACATTTCTAATATTCTCTTGGTGCCATTCGATGCCGTGACCTGTGTGTTAAGTGGTTTCAGAATATAGGGCAAGGATGAACCGGAAGAGAGAAGGGGAATGAGTGCAAAGGAAGGGAGCATGAGAAATTGAGCCTTGGGAACTTTAGCAAGGGCGCGTGCGCGTACTTGGCGCGCCCGCGTGGATTGCGCAGCTAGAAGCCAAAGTCAGAAGCCAAGCTACGAGCCGGCATGTGTAGCGGCTAAGCCATAATCCCCATGGGCGCGCACGCGTACGTTGCGCTTCCGCTCGCATTGCAAGATGCCCCAGTGGCGCACAAAGCGCGCCGATGCTCGAATATGATTTTTTTAAAGAGTCACGTGACCTGGGCATGGAGACAGTTGGAGATCCCATCTTGGGGAAGTGCCTTGGCGGGAAGAGCTTAAGAAGACCAGGGGTTGAAGGGTTAAGGGACTTTGGTTCATTTTAGATGGTTCTAGATATTTTTGCTATTGGTAGTTACACTCTTGGGTAGAGAGAGAGATTCCAAGCTCTCATTAGGGTTCATCTTCATCCATTTCTGAATTTTCAATCACTCTTTGGTGAGATCCATTGCAATTCTAAATTTACTTTGTTCATGCTATAGTTCTTCTTCTCTAATCTCAATTAGTACTTGTAATTGCTCAATTCTTATAGATCCTAGATTCAACTTTGTAGTTTTGGATTTTATCAATTTCTTGAGAAGTTCATTTCTATTGTTGTTCTTTGTTGATTGTTGTTAATTTCTTGTGTTGGAGCACTCTTAAGTCTAATTTCTTCTCATTCTTACTATGTCTTTCATCCTTGCTCATCAATTGTTTGATAAAATGCCAACACTAGTTATGGAGTAAAAGTTTCTTACTTGGCATAGGGTATGGACCATTAGAAAGAGTTGAATAGTTTATGTCAATTGTTGATTTGGAATTAGGAAATGCTAGTTGACTTGGAAGTGCACTAAAGCTAGATTTCCCAAGGGTAAAACTAGGACTTGTGACTCAAGTTAGTTACTCTCATTTGACTTTCCTCTATACCTAGGGGTTAACTAAATGAAGCAAGGCCTAATTGTTATCATCATTGAAGAAACTATAAGGATAGAATTTCTAATGCCGACCCTAGGCCAAGTCTTCTAAAATTGATTGTTTGTCATCTATTTTGCTAAACCCTCAAAGAATCATAACAAGGCTTCCTAATCAATAAGATGCATTCTCTAGCAATTCCAAGGGAGGACGACTCGGGAGACTAGTACTCTCGGTTATAGATTGTAGGATTGTTTGATGCAAAGTTTGAATGTCGATTAGACTAAACTCACGATTATATCCATTATTGAATTCTATATCGGCATGATAAATTTCGTTTATCAGTTGTCTCCCACCTAGCACTTTTATTTATTGTCCTTAAGTTGGACATTTGGTGAGCTCCTTGTCATGGTGGCTTGTGCTTGAACTCATCCAGGAATCCCCACCGATGTTTGTAATTCCAATAGCCTCCGGGATCCCAAACTAGGTGCATATAAAGCCTTCAAGCAAGTTAAAGCAAGTGACAAGGCCCCAAGAGTGTTGATTGCTAGAATGAATTCCAGGGTCCCAAACCTTGCTTTTTTGCACCCGTCTTCGTGTTGATCATCATTTCTCTACTTGGGTGGTAAGCAAGACGAATTCTCAATGAAGCATCCAAACAACTTCCTAGACCCATTCAAGGTAGCATGACTCCAACCTTTACAATTCAACCTTGATGGTCCAACCATAATGAGCTTCGGTTGTCGTTTCCAACCACTAACCCTCTCTCTTTTACTCTTAAAGCCACAAATATTCCTAAGTTGACCATCTGTCTCAAGCAAACCATATTCAAGTGGAATGAGAAAGCTAAAGGATATGAATTTTAACCACTTGAATGTTGTGAAGGATGATGGTGACTTAGGGGAGAGGTCTCTAACAACTTTGGCAAGGTGATTTCAAGCTCCACTCCCTTGTGTTCTTTCTTGATAACTTCCACCTCTAGACAAGCTTCTTCAATTTCAATTCTTTGTTCATTACATTCATCCAACTCTTTTCCATCACTCAAATCATAAATGGGAGGATGAGAGAAATCTACCTCCTCATTGTTTTCAAATTCACCGGGAGAAGGTTCTTCAAGTTCAAAGGATTCATCACCAAGAAGCTTTGATGCATGATCTTCATCAGAATGGGAACTCAACTCTTGCTTTATTCCTTCCAAGTCTTCATTCAACAATTATTTTGGAGGTTGTGTACTCTCCTCCTCAACATCAAATTCAATCTTCTTGGAGGGGTTTTCTTCTACTCTAGATTCCTATGGAGGTTCCGCATCTCCTAAGTCTTCAACCACCTCTTCCTCTTCTTTAACAACCATAGGTTCCTCCAATTGTTCTAAAATAAAGTAACATTCCTCCTTTTCCACTGGAGTTTCTAATCTCTCCTTCATGTTAGGCTCTTCATTTGATTCTCCACATGTAGCCATGGGAGTTCCTTGAGTGTCCAAACGTTGGGAGGCTAATCGATTTACTATCTCAGTCAAGGCATCCGTGAATTCTAGTACCTCCTTTTTCATCTCTTCTTGCCCTTGAAGAACAACACAAATGGTGTTAGCCATTAGAGATTGGAGTGGATATGAGGGTTGAGTATTGGAGGTAAAGGATTGGTCCATGTGGGATATAAGAGCTTGGATTGAATTTTGAAGGTCTCTTTGTCCTTGAAGAATAACACCAAGAGTGTTGTCATCCAGTGGAGGTTGGGGTGGTTGGAAGGGTTCATCGCATGGAAAGAATGGTTCATGATAAGAAGTTAGTTCATCTTGATAGGGATATAGAGGTGGTGCATCTTAATAAGGATATGGAGATGGTGTATATTGAGGTGGTGGTTTTTGGGAGTAATTGGGTTGGAATTGTGGTGGTTTTGTGTATGGCTCGTATGGCTCATAAGACTCTTGGTATGAGGGGTAGGGATTAGGGTCATATGGGGGTGTTTGGTAACATGGGGATTGTGAGTACGGTGGTTCAAAGCTATGTTGTGGAGGGGGTTCGTAGGCATGTGGTGGTGGTTGTTGACATGTACAATAAGGACTACCACATCTATTATATTAGTATGCATTAGGATTGGAGTTATACCTATATGAGACCGGAGGAGGTTGTTGCCAAGAAGGTTGAGCATATGCTTGAGGCTGCTCCCACCCTTGATTGTTCCATCCTTGATGCATGTTCTCATTGTAGCTTTCATTCCCTATAACATAGTTTGAACCAAACTCATAGCCCAAGGGGTGAGAATTCATAGTAACAAATAAAAACAAAAACTAATAAAAATAAGCAATAAAGTCCTAAAACTAACAAAAACTAACAAACAAGCAAAAAGCAAATATATACAAAAACCAAAAATAAGGCACACGTTTGCAATTCCCCAGCAAAGGCGCCAAAAATTGATGTGAGAAAAATCGTCGATAAAGAATTTCACAAAGATAGTCACGTTGTAAGTATAGTTCTAAACCGACAATTCAACCTCAATCAAATTTAATTTGTTTGTCACTTAAGCAAACCCAATAAAATTAACCAAAGTATTAAACCTCGGGTCGTCTCTCAAGAAATTGCAGGGAAGTGTACTTATAATTGGTTATGATAAAGTATATTTTTGGGTTTTTGAATTATGAAACAAGAAAGTAAAATGACAAGAAAATAAATTAATAACTAACAAAGCTCTTAGCAAGGATTGATAGTTAGAAGTCCTATCCTTATTATCGTTATCAATTGTGATGGTAATTGCCTTTTTGCTTCCACTTAGTTAACATCTAACAATGAAGGAAATTCGAATGGATAAAATCAACTTAGGTTTACAAGTCCTAATCAAAGACTAGATTTAGTGAAACCTAAGCCAACTAGCAAGTCTCAATTACCAATCAACAAAAGATTTTTGATAACTCAAGAGTCTCTAAATAATCAATCCAAGTTAAGAACATAAAAGTCTAATTTGAAACCCTTCCAAGCGTTTTATCAAACACTTGGAAGGCACAAAATAAAAGCATAGAAAAGCAATAGGAGAATATAAAATCTAAAATCAACAATTGCAAGAGAGAATAATAACAATAAATTGAAGAAAGAAGCAATAAATATGAAATACCTCAACTTGCATTAAAAAGAAATTGAATCTAACATAGAGTTCATAAACTAAATTGGGAAAATAAACAACTCAACAAGAGAAATAAATAAACCATAGCACTAGAACAATTAAAGTAGAAGAAACGTAAATTGAAGCAAGGTAGAATTCTGAAATTGAGAAGAAATAAACATAAAAACCTAAAACCTAGCCTCTCTCTCTCTCTCTCTCTCGAGAACTACATCTAAAACATAACTAATGTGTAAAGTGAATGAATGAGAAGTGAATCCCTGATTCTGCTTCACTCCCAGAAATTGGGCCAAAAACAGCCCAGAAATCGCCCCCAACTATTTCTGATACGTACAGCACATGGCTCCGTCATGCGTAATCGTCGCTGAACTTTCGCAAGGTCACGCGTAAGCGTAATCCACACGTGCGCGTCGTCTAACTGCATGGCAACTATGGCAAATTGCATATCATTTTGAAGCCCCGAATGTTAGCTTTCCAACGCAACTGGAACCGTCTCATTTGGACCTATGTAGCTCAAATTATGATCGATTTAATACGAAAAGGTCAGGCTTGATAGCTTTGCAAATCCTTCAATTTCTTGTATTCCTTCCACTTTTGCATGCTTTCTTTCTATCCTCTAAGTCATTCCTGCCCTATAAACCCTGCAAAAAACTCAGTAAAATTAGGAGATGATTAAAAATAGCAAATTTAAAGCCAAAGAAGCATGTTTTCAATCATAACACAAAATTAGGAAGGAAAATGTAAAACATGCGAATTTAATGAATAAGTGTGAGAATAATGGATAAAATCAACTGAATTAAGCACCAGATAAACCGTAAAATAGTAGTTTATCACCACTCCTACAATAACTTATGTAAAATCATGGGCTGGCCCACTAAAATTTAAATTGCATATTAGAGCGCCCCCTAATGAGCGGATATTTTATACGCTTTTTTGGGGTATTTTCATATAGTTTTTAGTAGGATCTAACTATTTTTAGTATATTTTTATTAGTTTTTATGCAAAATTGACATTTCTGGACTTTGCTATGAGTTTGTGTGTTTTTCTGGGATTTCAGGTATTTTCTGGCTGAAATTGAGGGACCTGAGCAAAAATCTTATTTAGAGGACTGCAGATGCTGTGGATTTTGACCTCCCTGCACTCGATATGAAATTTTTGGAGCTACAGCAGTCCCAATGACACGCTCTCAATTGCGTTGAAAAGTAGACATCCAGGCTTTCCAGCAATATATAATAGTCCATACTTTGCCCAATTTTAGACGACGCAAACTGGCGTTCAACGCCAGCCTTCTGCCCTATTCTGGCGTTAAACGCCAGAAACAAGTTACAAGCTAAAGTCAAGCTCCAGAAACAGGTTACAACTCAGCGTTTAACTCCAGGAATAGCCTATGCACGTGAAAGCTTCAATGCTCAGCCCCAACACACACCAAGTGGGCCCTAGAAGTGGATTTCTGCACTATCTATCTTAGTTTACTCATTTTCTGTAAACCTAGGTCACTAGTTGAGTATAAAAACTACTTTTAGAGATTTATTTTGTACCTCATGATATTTTACATCTGAATTTGTATCTTTGACGGCATGAGTCTCTAAACCCCATGGTTTGGGGTGAGGAGCTCTGCTGTGTCTCGATGAATTAATGCAATTAGTTCTGTTTTCTATTCAATCACGCTTGTTTCTATTCTAAGATATTCATTCGCACTTCAACATGATGAATGTGATAATCCGTGACACTCATCACCATTCTCAACGTATGAAGCGTGCCTGACAACCACTTCCGTTCTACCTTCAATTGAATGTATATCTCTTGGGTTCCTGGTTCACGAGTTTGACTGCCTCTCTTGACAACAGAGCATTCAAATCCGTGAGATCAGAGTCTTCGTAGTATAAGCTAGAATTAATTGGCAGCATTCCTGAGATCCAGAAAGTCTAAACCTTGTCTGTGGTATTCTGAGTAGGATCTGGGAAGGGATGACTGTGACGAGCTTCAAACTCATGAATGTTGGGCGCAGTGACAGTGTGCAAAAGAATCAATGGATCCTATTCCAATATTAGTGAGAACCAACAGATGATTAGCCATGTACATGGACCCTTTTCACTAAGAGGATGGCTGGTAGCCATTGACAATGGTGATCTACCAACATACAGCTTGCCATGGAAGGAGACTTGCGTGCGTGAAGAATAAGACAGTATGAAAGTAGAAATTCAGAAGATAGAGCATCTCCAAAACCTTAACCTGTTCTCCATTACTGCATAACAAGTATTATTTAATTCATGCTCTTTTACTTTTCGCAATTAAAACTAAGAACCACTATTGATATCCTGACTAAGAATAATAAGATAACCATAGCTTGCTTCAAGCCGGCAATCTCCGTGGGATCGACCCTTACTCACGTAAGGTATTACTTGGACGACCCAGTGCACTTGTTGGTTAGTTGTGTGAAATTACAAAGTGTGATTGTAATTTTCGTGCACCAAGTTTTTGGCGCCGTTGCCGGGGATTGTTCGAGTTTGAACAACTAACGGTTTATTTTGTTACTTTGATTAGGAAAAATTTGTCTTTTTGGTTTAGAGTCTTTTACTTTCTTTTCAAAATATTTTCTTCAAAAATATTATTTTTCTTTATTAATTGCTAGTTTCTCATTGAATCTAGTTGCATGTTTTAAGTTTGGTGTCCTTTGTGTTTTTGTCATCTAAAAAAATAGTTTCTCTGTTCAATCCATTGCATTTGTTGAATGTGTCTATGTTCTTGGGAATAGTTGTTCCTTTGAGTCTTTCTTTCTAAAATCTTTTTAAAAATAATTTTTCTTTGATTAAATCTTGTGCCAAATTTTAAGTTTGGTGTTCTCTTGTTAATTTTTCTTTAATTTTTGAAAATTTTATTTTGGTTTTCTAAAAATTTTAACTTTGGTGTTCTTTCTTTTTGTTCTTGTCGTTCTTGTGAGTCTTCAAAGTGTTCTTGAGTATTCTTTGTGTTTTGATCTTAAAATTTTTAAGTTTGGTGTGCCTTGGTGTTTTCCCTCCAAAATTTTCGAAAATAAGGAGCATTGGATTTAAAAATTTTGAGTCTTTTGTCTTTTATGTGTTTTTCTCTTTCATAATAAAATTCAAAAATAAAAAAATATATTTTCCTTTAATTGCTCATAATTTTCAAATCCATTGGGTTGACTTGGTCAAAATTTTTCAAATCATATCTTTTTAATATTTTTAAAAATCGTATCTTTTTCAAAAACTCCTAACCACTTTCTTTCTCCTCATTCGTTTTCAAAAATCCTCATAAAATATTTTCAAATATTTTATTTTATTTTATTATTTTAATATCCATTTTTTATTCTTATTATTTCGAAAAAAATTAATAAATAAATATAATAAAGTAAATAAAATAAATCCACATCATCTCCCTTTCTCCATCATGGACCTAAGTGGAAATGAACAGTCCAGAAGGACTCTGGGGTCATATGCTAACCCCACTACTGCTTCATATGAGAGTAGTATCTATATACCCTCCATCGGAGTCAGTAGTTTTGAGTTGAATCCTCAGCTCATTATCATAGTGCAGCAAAATTTCCAGTATTCCGGTCTTCCACAGGAAGAACCTACTGAGTTTCTGGCATAGTTCTTACAATTGCTGACACAGTACATGATAAGGAAGTAAATCAAGATGTCTACAGATTATTACTGTTTTCATTTGCTGTAAAAGACCAAGCTAAGAGGTGGTTAAATAACCAACCTAAAGCTAGCATAAGAACATGGAAACAGTTGACAGACAAATTCCTGAATCAATATTTTCCTCCTAAGAGGATGACACAGCTAAGGCTGGACATCCAAGGCTTTAAACAAGAGGATAATGAATCCCTTTACAATGCCTGGGAGAGGTATAGAGAGATGCTAAGGAAATGTCCCTCTGAAATGTTTTCAGAATGGGTGCAGTTAGACATCTTCTACTACGGGCTTACAGCAAAGGCTCAGATATCTCTAGACCACTCAGCTGGTGGATCTATACACATGAGAAAAATAATTGAAGAGGCTCAAGAGCTCATTGATACAGTTGCTAGAAATCAGCATATGTACTTAAGTAGTGAGTCCTCCATAAAAGAAGTGGCTAAGGCAGTATCCACTGAACTTAGTCCTCTAGAACAAGTTGCTAAAATCAATCAGCAATTATGTTATCTGACAGAATAGTTGGTAGAATTTGAAGAGATGTTACAAGATACTAAGGATGCTAACAGGAACATGGAAGCACAACTTGACCAGAAAAGACAGCAGTTATCAAAACAGATAATAGAAGAGTGCCAAGCAGTTCAATTAAGGAGTGGAAAAATATTGAATACCTCAGCTCAAAGTAGCAGAAAGCCAAGAAAAGAACAAATAATAGAAGATGAGTAGACTGCTACCTAAAATTTCTCTGAAGACAGTAAGAGCCCAGAGAGAAATGATTCTGGCGTTCAAACACCAGAAAAGGGTGAAAAACTGGCGTTAAACGCCCAGTGGATGCCCAGTTCTGGCGTTCAAATGCCAGAAAACGGAGAAAAATTGGCGTTAAATGCCCAACCCATGTTCAGTTCTGGCATTCAAACGCTAGAAAAGGGAGGGAATCTGGCGTTAAATGCCAATCCAGCCCCCAATCCTGGCGTTCAAACGTCTATGAGGGGTCAGACACTTGCAAGTACTGATAATAGCTCCCTCAAGAAGGCTTCTCAACCTACCTCTGTAGGAAATGAACCTGCAGCAACCAAGGTTGAAGAATACAAAGCCAAAATACCTTATCCTCAGAAACTCCGCCAAGCGGAACAGGATAAACAATTTTCCCACTTTGCAGACTATCTCAGGACTCTTGAAATCAAGATTCTATTTACAGAGGCACTTGAGCAAATACCCTCTTATGCTAAGTTCATGAAAGAGATCTTAAGTCATAAGAAGGATTGGAGAGAAACTGAAAAAGTTTTTCTCACTGAAGAATGCAGTGCAATCATTTTAAAGAGCTTACAAGAGAAGCTTAAGGATCCTGGAAGCTTTATGATACCATGCACATTAGAGGGTACCTGTACCAAGACAGCTCTATGTGATCTTGGGGCAAGTATCAACCTAATCTCTGCATCCACTATCAGAAAGTTTGGCTTGACTGAAGAGGTCAAACCAACCAGGATATGCCTTCAACTTACTGATGGCTCCATTAAATACCCATCAGGCGTGATTGAAGACATGATTGTCACAGTTGGGCCATTCGCCTTTCCCACTGACTTTGTAGTGCTGGAAATGGAAGAGCACAAGAGTGCAACTCTCATTCTAGGAAGACCTTTCCTAGCAACTGGATGAACTCTCATTGACGTCCAAAAAGGGAAAGTAACCCTGAGAGTCAACGAGGATGAGTTTAGGCTGAATGCTATTGAAGCAATGAAGCACCCTGACACATCAAAAGATTGCATGCGTGTTGATATTATTGACTCCCTGGTACAGGAGATCATTATGGCTGAGAGTCTCAAATCAGGGCTAGAGGATATCTTTAAAGATGTTCAGTCTGATCTGGAAGAACCAGAGGAAATAAAAGAACCTCTGAAAATTCCTCAGGAATAGGAGAAACCTCCTAAACCCAAGCTCAAACCACTACCACCATCCCTAAAATATGCATTTCTGGGAGAAGGTGAAACTTTTTCTATAATCATAAGCTCTACCTTAGAGCCACAGGAAGAGAAAGCACTAATTCAGGTGCTAAGGACACACAAGACAGCTCTTGGGTGGTCCATTAGTGATCTCAAGGGCATTAGCCCAGCCAGATGCATACACAAGATCCTACTAGAGGATAATGCCAAACCAGTGGTTCAACCACAAAGACGGCTGAATCCAGCCATGAAGGAGGTGGTGCAGAAAGATGTCACTAAATTACTAGAGGCTGAAATTATTTATTCCATTTCTGATAGCCCCTGGGTGAGCCCTGTCCAAGTTGTACCTAAAAGGGGAGGCATGACAGTGGTTCATAATGAAAAAAATGAGCTGGTTCCTACAAGAACAGTTACAGGGTGGCGTATGTGTATTGACTACAGAAGACTCGATAGAGCCACCAGAAAGGATCATTTTCCATTACCATTCATAGACCAAATGCTAGAAAGGCTAGCTTTCTAGCAGGTCATGACTATTACTGCTTTTTAGATGGCTACTCAGGCTACAACCAAATTGCAGTAGACCCCCAGGATCAAGAGAAAACAGCATTCACATGTCCATCTGGAGTATTTGCCAACAAAAGGATGTCATTTGGTCTGTGTAATGCACCGGCAACCTTTCAGAGATGCATGCTCTCTATTTTCTCTGATATGGTAGAAAAATTTCTGGAAGTCTTCATAGACGACTTCTCAGTATTTGGAGATTCATTCAGCTCCTGTCTTGACCATCTAGCACTTGTTCTGAAAAGATACCAAGAGACCAACCTGGTTTTAAACTGGGAAAAATGTCACTTTATGGTGACTGAAGGAATTTTCATTGGATATAAAATTTCAAACAAGGGGATAGAGGTGGATCAAGCCAAGGTAGAGGTAATTGAAAAATTACCACCACCTACCAATGTTAAGGCAATCAGAAGCTTTCTGGGACATGCAGGATTCTACAGGAGATTTATAAATGAATTTTCAAAAATCGCAAAACCTCTGAGTAACCTGCTAGCTACTGATACACCATTTGTCTTTGACACAGAGTGTTTGTAGGCCTTTGAGACTCTGAAGGCTAAGCTGGTCACAGTGCCTATTATTTCTGCATCGGACTGGACATTACCATTTGAACTAATGTGTGATGCCAGTGGCCATGCTATTGATGCAGTATTGGGACAGAGGCATGACAAGTTTCTGCACGTCATTTACTATGCCAGCCGTGTTCTAAATGACTTGCAGAAAAATTACACAACCACAGAAAAGGAATTGCTTGCACTGGTTTATGCCATTGACAAGTTCAGATCCTATTTGGTAGGATCAAAATTGATTGTGTACACTGACCATGCTGCTCTTAAATATCTACTTACAAAGTAGGATTCAAAACCCAGGCTCATAAGATGGGTGTTGCTTCTGCAAGAGTTTGATATAGAAATAAGAGACAGAAAAGGGATAGATAATCAAGTAGCAGATCACCTGTCCCGAATAGAACCAGTAGAAGCGATGTCTCTCCCCCTCATTGAGATCTCTGAAATCTTTCCGGATTAGCAACTCTTTGCCATTCAGGAAGTGCCATGTTTTGCAGACATTGCAAACTATAAAGCTGCAAGATTCATTCCCAAGGAGTACAGCAGGCAGCAAAAGAAAAAATTACTTTCTGATGCGAAGTACTACTTGTGGGATGAACCATATCTCTTCAAGAGATGCGCAGACGGAATAATCCGTAGGTGCGTGCCTAGAGAAGAGGCGCAGAAGATCCTATGGCATTACCATGGATCACAATATGGAGGACATTTCAGAGGTGAGCGAACAGCCACCAAGGTCCTCCAATGTGGCTTCTACTGGCCTACACTCTATAGAGACTCCCGAGAGTTTGTACGTAACTGTGACAGTTGCCAGAGAGCTGGTAATCTGCCTTATGGTTACGCCATGCCTCAACAAGGGATCTTAAAGATTGAGTTGTTTGATGTATGGGGTATTGAATTCATGGGGCCTTTCCCACCATCATACTCAAACACTTACATTCTGGTGGCAATAGACTATGTTTCTAAATGGGTGGAGGCAATTGCAACACCCACTAACGATACTAAGACAGTCCTGAAGTTCCTCCAAAAATATATCTTTAGCAGATTTGGTGTCCCTAGAGAACTAATCAGTGATGGAGGCACTCATTTCTGCAATAAACAGCTTTATACTGCCATGGTCCGATATAGGATTAGCCACAAGGTGGCAACTCCATATCATCTACAGACCAATGGGCAAGCTGAAGTCTCTAATAGAGAACTAAAAAGAATCCTAGAACGGACTGTAATTGCCCGTAGAAAGGATTGGGCAAAGAGCTTGGATGATGATCTATGGGCATACAGAACAGTATTCAAGACTCCTATATGAACCTCTCCATACCAGCTTGTGTATGGAAAGGCCTATCACCTGCCCGTGGAACTAGAGCATAAAGCCTACTGAGCAACCAAATTCCTAAACCTTGATGCCAAATTAGTTGGAGAAAAAAGATTGCTCCAGCTGAATGAGCTAGAGGAATTCATACTCAATGCTTTTGAAAATGCCAAATTTTACAAGGAGAAAGCAAAAAGATGGCATGATAAGAACCTGTCATCCAGAGTCTTTAAGCCAGGACAAAAGGTTCTGATGTTTAACTCTAGGCTCAGGCTATACCTGGGAAACTAAAATCCCGGTGGAGAGGACCATATGTGACTACAGGTGTGTCACTATATGGATATGTAGAGCTTCAAGACATTGATTCTGATAAAAAGTTCATTATTAATGGACAGAGAGTCAAACATTATCTTGAAAGTAATTTTGAGCAAGAATGCTCATAACTGAGACTAGATTAAGGCTCAGTAAGGTCCAGCTAAAAAAGAAGTATTTGCTGGGAGGCAACCCAGCCATTACTGTAGTTTATTTGTTATTTAAATAATAATTATAGGAGTTTAATAAATTATTATCAGAATTAATTCTCATTTACAGGAGTTCATAGAGTTACAGAAGGGTTCAAAGCAGAGAGCAGAGAAAAGAAACTCACTGGCACGAAAATGCCAGTAAGAGGCACTTTTGGGCATTAAACGCCAGAATGGGTATCATTCTGGACGTTTAACGCTAGTAAGGATACCTTTCTGGGCGTTAAACGCCAGAATGAGTACCTTTCTGGGCGTTTAACGCCAGACTTACAACATCCTGGGTGTTTAGAAAAACGCCCAGTGACAGGCTTTCTACCCTGGCTAGGCGTTAAACGCCCAAAACAAGCAACAAATGGGCGTTAAACGCCCAAAACAAGCTACAGTTGGGCGTTAAACGCCCAAAACAAGCAACATTTGGGCGTTTAACGCCAGGAACGTGGAGGGGAGGTAGTTTTGTTTTCCAACTCAATTTTTTATTTTTTCATCCATAATTTCTTCCATAAATATATTACAAATCCTCATCTTTCAATTTCAAATTTCAAAAATAACTCTTAATCTTAAAAATCTTTTCTTCTTTTCAAATCTTTTTTCAAAACTCATATATCTTTTTTATTTCTTTTCAAATCTTTTGCAAAATCTATCTATCTTTTTAATATCTTTTCAAATCTTTTTCAACTCATCATACTATCTTTTCCAATTTAGTTTTATCTTTTTCAAAATCCTCTCATATCTTTTCAATTTTAAATTACATCCTTTGCATTTCATATTTATCTTTTACAAATCATATTTTCTATCATATCTTTTTCAAAAATTTTCGAACCCACCCCTTCCTTTTAAATTCACATTCGGCCACTCCCTCTCCTCCACAATTCGAATTTGGCTCTCCTCCTTTTCCTCTCCTTTCCTTTCTTTTGCTTGAGAACAAGCAAACCTCTAAGTTTGGTGTGTTTTGCGTGATCACTGAGCTAAGATTCACTAAGATCATGGCTCCTAAGGAAAAACAAACTACTTCAAGAGGCAAGAAAGAGAATAATCCAAAATCACTTTGGAATCAAGAGAGGTTCTTAACCAAAAAACATTCGGACCATTACTACAAAAATTTTCACTCTGAAATTATTATTCTAACTTTTTTTATGTTTATTCTCTTGTTAATTAAAAATAAACAATAATAATAATAATTTAGTAATTTTATAATTAAATTTTATATGTCTTATAGTTTTAATGTTAAAATTCAATCACAGATAAATCATCATAGAATTTTTAAAAATTAATTATATGAAAAAATACGGTGTTACACTATATATAAGCTTATATATTGTTATTAATTAAAATGATAAAATATAATATGTATATATAAATATTTTTTAATTATTAAAATTTAATCTGATATATTAAAAATAATAGATTTAATATTGTATGTATTGCCATATTTATAAAAATAGTTAATTTATTAACTATACTTTTTTAGGTTATAAAAAATATTTTTAATTATTTAATAAGATGACCTTTAAATAGTCTTTTAAAGTAATGAGAACACTAGTTAAACAAAAATTAAAGTATTCCAGACTTTCAGTAGGCTAGCACAGTAATGCTTCATACTTTTACGAAAGCCATTTGTCCAATCCTTCAGGAGATAATTAATTCCGTTTAAAAGTTTTTATTTTTGTTGGACCCACGTGATAACACTTGTCTATATTCTAGTGGATATTTGAGCATTTCGGCAAATTCGGAACCGCAATCTTTAGACACAGAAGAACTCACCTCTATTTTTTTTTTTTTTTTTTGGTCAGATGGATTAGACAGCCCCTAATCCTAGGCATTACTCATGTATTACACACCCACTCAACACACTCACACACACTACATGAGTTTACTTAAGGGTTCATATTACCTCTACTAGGATTTGAACCCGGGTGCAGCTACTTGCGAGGCAACAGATCGTGCCACTAGCCCAAGCCTCGGCTGCAACTCACCTCTATTAAAAGGCCATTTACCACTTGGCTTCCAAGTTTGATTAAGATGGAATATGCCAAGTTGGAAAGCCCAATAAAGACTCAGACTTTAATTCCTAAAGGCCGGACTGCTTCTCATTTTAAAGGGCTATACATTTTCTCTTTTTGGTCCATAGTTATCAATGGATGGATTTAAATGATCCCGAAAATCTGACCAAATTAAAAGGAGCCCAATTAGAATTATTTACACGTTTTCAAAATAATTGTAGTGTATACCAAAAAAATAAATAATAATTATAGTGACAAAAAACAAATTAATTATGACAGAGACCCAATAAAAATATGAGATGTTAAGAGAGATGCATACTTTTTTAAAGTTTGACGTGCATGCTTTGGAACTTTACAAAGTTTTATGATTATAGTATAATATTAGGTTTAAATGTTTATTTATCATATTTTGTTATAAATTTATAATAGTAAATATCAGGTTAAGTGTTTAGTAGTTGTTCAAAACCTAGAGTTATTAGTAATTGAGAAGCTTTATTTCTTCGTAGAGTTTTTTCAAATCGCATTTAATATAAGGGGTTAAATTTATAGCAAGTATTTAAGACATTTCGTTTCGACTTCTGCGCCTTTTTTTCTATTTAATAACACTTAAAAATTATCATGGTATTGTGAATTTGGGATTACTAAAAGAAAATAGTGAGATTAACTTATCTCAAAAGTTAGTAAAAGTTATTAGACTTTTAAACTTAGAGAATATGAAATTTGATACACCCCGTCATGTTTAGGATTGGATAAGAAAAGACTTGAAGTCTAAGTAAAACTTGAGAATAACTTAAATTTTGTGTGTGGTATAAGGGTGATTTAATAGCAATAATTTAATTTAGTTTTGATATTATATGAGAAATTAAATGGAGCTAATTTACTTCAAAAACTAATTTAAAATAAGAATTGTCTCATACTTATAAAGATGATCAGATTTTTAATTTTGGAGGATGTAGGACTTGGTAATTACTAAATTTAATCTTACCAATCCAATAAAAGTTAACTTAATTAGTAGAAATGGGTCAGTAAATCTTGATTTTTTCTTTTTAATTTTTTGAAAAGGAATTCTATCTTGTACCATTCCAATCTTGCTAGACTTTCTCTCCTGTTGTTTTCATATGTCCGAAAAAGAAGTTAATCTTACCACTATCAACATTCAAATAATGTTGACATGTTGTGTATTGTTTATGAATTTCAACATGGAGAATTATTGGCGATGAAAAATATTTTTCTTTTTCGGCCTAACTCTAGAATTAATCCATTATTTCTTCCGCTGTATTCCTTTGCCCTTTTCATTTCCCCTACGGCTCTATCTTTGATTCTTGACGGCTTTTAATATCTTCAAATTATGCGTGTGCCGAGATGTGTACTTTTTCTTTTCTAATATCTCCAATAATGTCCGAATTACTTTAATTAATTCTATGCAATTTTTTTTATCAATTTATATATATGTAGTGGCAGCGTGACACAAAGTTGAATTAAGATCTTATTATTATATGAGCTAGCTACCTCAACTTGCATCAATCTAGAGCTTTAATTTGCATGCCAAACTCAATAGAATCTAAAATCTTATTGGACATTTTAATTAATTGGTAAAATATCAAACTGCGGAACGTGCATGATGCAAAGTCAATATGAACAGAACGTTAATGACATTTACTAAGCTAATTAAGTTCATAAGAGTGGCCATGAAGATTTTCTATGTTGCCCATGATAGTTTTGGTGGAAATTATAAAGTTACAACGTGCACCACTCATCAATACTCATAGTAATTTGCTTGGGGATTTTCTTTTATGGTATGTAATTTTCTTTCGGTAATGTTATGGTGAAAAGTAAATCAATACTCACCAAATTACAAGGAAAAAAAAAAAACCGGGGAGAAGGGGGGGGGGGGGGGTCATTAAATTATTTTGGTAAAAATAAAGTAGTGTTGTGATAAGGATGGATGTGTATTTAATGGCGGTTCACTTTTTCTATAATAAGTCGTAAGGATTTATTTTGTTCAAAGCATATTGAAGTTAATGAAGGTTGATTAAATAACACTTTTATTTGTACGTATATAAATAATTAAGCATGGGCTCAGGCAAATGTTACACACAGCAATAACATAAATACTTCTATCTATATGTACCATGTAATATATGAAAGTTAATATATATATATATATATATATATATATATTATAGTATTGCTAGGTAGCGAAAAAGTAATTATAATATAAAAATGTTATTTAAAAATTTACATTCTTTTGATAAGCAAGTGACATACATTTTTTTATTATTTATTTTTTTTTATCACCCACGCTTTTTCTAGGTACTTGAAATCATTAATATTTTTTTCAAAATCAATTTTAATTTTTTTTAAATCAAATTCTTAACATCCCTCAATCACATTATTACCGATTAAAATACAATTTCTCTGCAAAAATTATAGAGATTAAATTTAAAAATTTTAACAACTTCTACTTTACAACTCATATTTTACATATAGACTATTAGAAAATAAAAATAAAATATAAAATATAAACAAAAATTAAAAAATAATTTTTATAAATAATTATTAACTCGTCATATTAAAATCATTAAATAAGCAAACATATGAATATTAAATAAAAATATTAAAATAATTAAAATCATGACCTATTAGTGTACATATGATATAATTTGAAAAATATAATAAGTTGCATGGTTTAAAATTTGATAATATTAATTATAAAAATTTATTAATTATAGACATCATATGTATGAAATTATGAATATTATAAGTATAAAATTATGGGTGTTATTAACATGAAATTATGGATGTTATGTATGTGAATTTATGGATGTTATTAATTTATGAATTTGACATTTTTTCAAATTCAATTATGATAAATTTAAAAACATATGTGTTAACTTGATAGTTACTTATGCAATAACTAAAAAATAATATGTGTATGGATGTAATATCTAATAAATATGAATTTAATTTTTAGATGTTAGTTGTATGTAATTATGGATGTTATGTATATGAACTTATGAATGTTATGCGTATGAACTTAGTTAGTATATTATAATTATAAATGCACATAAAAACACAAAAAAATTAAATCAGTTTATTACCATACCTCATCAAAGATAGTATGATTTTTCATATTCTCAAAAATTGGTTGACTGGTAATAATCTCATCGGATGAGTCCGTTTGTTGTTCAAATTATTCTTCAACTCCTTTTGACAGAGGTACCGTGTTAAGGTCGAATTCAAATGGCATACTATTTACAATGATAAAGGCGACTTCTTGTAAATTTTTTTGGCCTATCCCAATTGTGCTTGTAATTGAATTAGAGTTGTGATTTTTGACCTTTGAGGGAGAAAACGGCCTTCAAGATCCTTTTAACAATGATAAACCTATTACACAATGCTTTCACGTTTGTTAACTCTATTGAATGATAAAAAATGAATTAAAGAAAAGAAAAATAAATTACAATTAAATTCCTTTAATGCATATTATTATTACTATTTTTTTATTAATATTAGTTTTTATTGTATTCTTAAATATAAAATTTAAATTATAAAAAAATATTAAATATTAATTACAAAAAAGTCTAATAGTTACGGATATAATATCATAATTAATATCATTAATAAATGGGGCTGATAAAAATATGATAAGTGAATTAATAAGAGAGTGAGATAAAAAATCAAATTGTTATTAAATTATATAAATAAAGTAAATTTTGGTTAATTATGGCTAAAAAATTTTAGTTACCAAATTTTTTCCATATATATATTATGGGAATCATTTCACTTATATTGAGATAACAATATTAATAAATATTAATACTAGAATTTTTTATTTATACTTTTTTATTTTATATTTATTTCTTTTTTCTTATTTATTTATTTTATAACACTATCAATACGAGACTCTGATCAAAATTTAGGAAGACACATGTAATAAATTTTTATTATATCAAAACTCTGTCATCTTGAATTTAATGTTCTTGATATATTTGGAAACAACTACTTATTATGGATATTAAATGTCGAAATTCATCTTGATTGATCAATGGATCTTGGAGATACCATTAAGGCTGAAAATAAAGTATCCCAAAAAGATAAAGCCAAAGCCATGATCTTCCTTTATCGTTATATTGATGAAGGATTGAAAAATAAATATCTCACACTAAAAGATCCTGCAGATCTGTGAAAGAACCTTGAAGAAAGATATAATCATCAAAAGCTAGTGATATTTCCTCAAGCTCGATATGAGTGGACACATTTGTGTCTACACGATTTTAAATCCATAAATGAATATAATTCAGCAATGTTCCGAATTACCTCATGAATAAAATTATGTGGAAAAAAGATAATTGATAATGACATGTTAGAGAAAATTTTCTCGACCTTTCATACTTTGAATGTGCTTTTATAGCAGCAGTATTAGAAAAAAGAATTTAAAAAATATTTTGAGTTAATATCTTACATTTTTGTTGCCGAACGTAACAATAAATTGCTTTTAAGAAATTATGAAGCGCGCCCAGCTAGTATCGCCCCATTTTCTGAAACAAATGCGACAAATTATAACCCCAAAAGAGGTAAGTGACAAGGCTAATAAGAAGAAAAATTATGGAAGGAAGAAAAATTATGCTTACAAGAAAAGATCTCACCAAAAGTCGGATAAAGAAAGAAATAATGGGTAAAATAAATCAACAAAAGATAAATATTTTCATTGTGGTGGAAAGGGCCATTGGTTATGTACCTTGATGAGCGGATAATTTATACGCTTTTTGGCATTGTTTTTAAGTAGTTTTTAGTATGATCTAGTTACTTTTAGGGATATTTTTATTAGTTTTTATGTTAAATTCACATTTCTGGACTTTACTAGGAGTTTGTGTGTTTTTCTATGATTTCAGGTAAATTCTGGCTGAAATTGAGGGACCTGAGCAAAACTCTGAAAAAGGCTGACAAAAGGACTGCTGATGCTGTTGGAATCTGACCTCCCTGCACTCAAATTGGATTTTCTGGAGCTACAGAACTCCAAATGGCACGCTCTCAACGGCGTTGGAAAGTCGACATCCAGAGCTTTCCAGCAATATATAATAGTCCATACTTTATTCGGAAATTGACGACGTAACTTGGCGTTGAACGCCAAGTACATGCTGCTGTCTGGAGTTAAACACCAGAAACACGTCATGATCTGGAGTTGAACGCCCAAAACACGTTATAACTTGGCGTCCAACTCCAATAAAGGCCTCAGCTCGTGGATAGACCAAGCTCAGCCCAAACATACACCAAGTGGGCCCCAGAAGTGGATTTACGCATTAATTACTTACTTCTGTAAACCCTAGGAGCTAGTTTATTATAAATTGAACCTTTTACTATCATATTATCATCTTTTTTATTCTGGATCCTGGATTGTATTTTGATCCAGTGACCACATTTTGAGGGCTGGCCATTCGGCCATGCCTGAACCTCTCTCACTTATGTATTTTCAACGGTGGAGTTTCTACACACCATAGATTAAGGGTGTGGAGCTCTGCTGTACCTCAAGTTTCAATGCAATTATTATTATTTTCTATCCAAATAAATTTTATTCTTAATCCAAGATATACGTTGCACTTCAACTTGATGAATGTGATGATCCGTGACACTCATCATCATTCTCACCTATGAACGCGCGTGACTGACAACCACTTCCGTTCTACCTTAGGCCGGGCGCATATCTCTTAGATTCCCCAACAGAATCTTCGTGGTATAAGCTAGATAGATGGCGGCATTCATGAGGATCCAAAAAGTCTAAACCTTGTCTATGGTATTCCGAGTAGGATTCTGGGATTGAATGACTGTGACGAGCTTCAAACTCCTGAAGGCTGGGCGTGATGACAAACGCAAAAGAATCAATGGATTCTATTCCAACCTGATTGAGAACCGACAGATGATTAGCCGTGCCGTGACAGAGCATAGGACCATTTTCACTGAGAGGATGGGATGTAGCCATTGACAACGGTGATGCCCTACATACAGCTTGCCATGGAAAGAAGAAAGAAGAATTGGATGAAAGCAGCAGGAAAGCAGAGATTCAGAAGGAATACAACATCTCCATACGCCTATCTGAAATTCCCACCATTGGATTACATGAGTAACTTTATCTTTATTTTCAGTTTATTTAATTTAATCCTATAATATCTTAATTTAGTTATTTAACCTGACTGGGATTTACAAGGTGACCATAGCTTGCTTCATACCAACAATCTCCGTGGGATCGACCCTTACTCACGTAAGGTATTACTTGGACGACCCAGTGCACTTGCTGGTTAGTTGTGCGAAGTTGTGAACCATGGCATTGACACCAAGTTTTTGGAGCCATTACCTTGGATTGTTGAAGTAAAAAGAATGAATCATAATGGCTCCAAAAACTTGGTGTCAATGCCATGGTTCACAACTTCGCACAACTAACCAGCAAGTGCACTGGGTCGTCCAAGTAATACCTTACGTGAGTAAGGGTCGATCCCACGGAGATTGTTGGTATGAAGCAAGCTATGGTCACCTTGTAAATCCCAGTCAGGTTAAATAACTAAATTAAGAGATTATAGGATTAAATTAAATAAACTGAAAATAAAGATAAAGTTACTCATGTAATCCAATGGTGAGAATTTCAGATAGGCGTATGGAGATGCTGTGTTCCTTCTGAATCTCTGCTTTCCTGCTGCTTTCATCCAATTCTTCTTTCTTCTTTCCATGGCAAGCTGTATGTAGGGCATCACCGTTGTTAATGGCTATATCCCATCCTCTCAGTGAAAAGGGTCCTATGCTCTGTCATGGCACGGCTAATCATCTGTCGGTTCTCAATTAGGTTGGAATAGAATCCCTTAATTCTTTTGCGTTTGTCATCACGCCCAACCTTCAGGAGTTTGAAGCTCGTCACAGTCATTCAATCCCAGAATCCTACTCGAAATACCATAGACAAGGTTTAGACTTTCCGGATCCTCATGAATGCCGCCATCTATCTAGCTTATACCACGAAGATTCTGTTGGGGAATCTAAGAGATATGCGCCCGGCCTAAGGTAGAACGGAAGTGGTTGTCAGTCACGCGCGTTCATAGGTGAGAATGATGATGAGTGTCACGGATCATCACATTCATCAAGTTGAAGTGCAACGTATATCTTGGATTAAGAACAAAATTGATTTGGATAGAAAATAATAGTAATTGCATTGAAACTTGAGGTACAGCAGAGCTCCACACCCTTAATCTATGGTGTGTAGAAACTCCACCGTTGAAAATACATAAGTGAGAGAGGTTCAGGCATGACCGAATGGCCAGCCCTCAAAACGTGGTCACTGGATCAAAATACAATCCAGGATCCAGAATAAAAAAGATGATAATATGATAGTAAAAGGTTCTATTTATAATAAACTAGCTCCTAGGGTTTACAGAAGTAAGTAATTAATGCGTAAATCCACTTCCGGGGCCCACTTGGTGTATGTTTGGGCTGAGCTTGGTCTATCCACGAGCTGAGGCCTTTATTGGAGTTGGACGCCAAGTTACAACGTGTTTTGGGCGTTCAACTCCAGATCATGACGTGTTTCTGGCGTTTAACTCCAGACAGCAGCATGTACTTGGCGTTCAACGCCAAGTTACGTCATCAATTTCCGAATAAAGTATAGACTATTATATATTGCTGGAAAGCTCTGGATGTCGACTTTCCAACGCCGTTGAGAGCGTGCCATTTGGAGTTCTGTAGCTCTAGAAAATTCATTTTGAGTGCAGGGAGGTCAGATTCCAACAGCATCAGCAGTCCTTTTGTCAGCCTTTTTCAGAGTTTTGCTCAGGTCCCTCAATTTCAGCCAGAATTTACTTGAAATCATAGAAAAATACACAAACTCCTAGTAAAGTCCAGAAATGTGAATTTAATATAAAAACTAATGAAAACATCCCTAAAAGTAACTAGATCATACTAAAAACTACTTAAAAACAATGCCAAAAAGCGTATAAATTATCCGCTCATCACAACACCAAACTTAAATTGTTGCTTGTCCCCAAGCAACTGAAAATCAATTAGGATAAAAAGAAGAGAATATACTATGAATTCCAGAATATCAATGAATATTAATTATAATTAGACGAGCGGGACTTGTAGCTTTTTGCTTCTGAACAGTTTTGGCATCTCACTTTTTCCTTTGAAGTTTAGAATGATTGGCTTCTCTAGGAACTTAGAATTTCAGATAGTGTTATTGATTCTCCTAGTTAAGTATGTTGATTCTTGAACACAGCTACTTTTTGAGTCTTGGCCGTGGCCCTAAGCACTTTGTTTTCCAGTATTACCACTGGATACATAAATGCCACAGACACATAACTGGGTGAACCTTTTTAGATTGTGACTCAGCTTTGCTAGAGTCCCCAGTTAGTGGTGTCCAGAGCTCTTAAGCACACTCTTTTGCTTTGGATCCTTTTTACCCTTGCCTTTTGGTTTTAAGGGCTATTGGCTTTTTCTGCTTGCTTTTTCTCTTTTTTTTTTCAAAATATTTTTTTTTTGCCAATTATTTATTTATTTATTTATTTTTTTTCGCCATTCACTGCTTTTTCTTGCTTCAAGAATCAAATTCATGATTTTTCAGATTGTCAATAACATTTCTCCTTGTTCATCATTCTTTTAAGAGCCAACAATTTTAACATTCATAAACAACAAGATCAAAAATATGCACTGTTTAAGCATTCATTCAGAAAACAAAATGTATTGTCACCACATCAATATAATTAAACAAAATTTTGAATTAAAACATTTTTCTTTTAAGAGAGGTGAAGGATTCATGGAATTATTCATAATCTTTAAGGCATAGTTACTACATACTAATGATCATGAAGTAGAGACATAAAATATAGATAAACATGAAGGATAAAAACCGAAAAAGCTGAGAAAATAAGAACAAGGAATGAGTCCACCTGAGTGAGGGTGGCGCCTTCTTTGAAGATCCAATGGTGCTTTTTGAGCTTCTTTATGTCTCTTCCTTGCTTCTGTTGCATGATCCCTAGTGATTTTGGTGTTCCTATCCTTAGTTGCTTCCAATAATTATGTGGAGGAACATGTATCCCCTGAGGTATCTCAGGGATTTCTTGAAGAGGGAATTTCTCATGCTTTCTTGATGTGCAGTCAAATGCTCTTCTACTGGGCTATGGCTTTTTCTTTCTTTCTTTCTATATTTTTTTCGCCAGTTTTTTTTTGCAAGCCTTTTTCCTTGTTCTTGCTCATATAGGGAAGAAGAGAACAAGAAAAGAAAGAGGAATCCTCTATGTCACAGTAAAGAGGTTCCTTATTGTTAGTAGAAGAAGAAAGGAATAAAAGTGGAGAATCCAATCACAATAGTGAGGATAGAGGCAGTGATTGGAGATGAAGAGAGGTGAAGAGAAGTGTTAGTAAATAAATAAAATAAATAGAAAGAGATGAGGGGGAGAGAAATTCGAAAATAATTTTGAAAAATGGGTTAGTGATTTTCGAAAATTAAAGATAAGATATAATTAAAATTAAAATTTAAAATAATTAATTAATTAAAAAGAATTTTTGAAAAAGAGGGAGGTATTTTCGAAAATTAGAGAGGGAAAAGTAGTTAGGTGGTTTTGAAAAAGATAAGAAACAAACAAAAAAATAATTAGTTAGTTGAAAAAGATATTAAAATCAAATTTGAAAAGATAAGAGGATAAGAAGTTAGAAAAGATATTTTAAAATTTTTTTGAAAAAGATAAAATTTTGAAAAAAATATGATATAAAAGATATGATTTAAAAAGATATGGTTTTGAAAAGATAAGATTGAAATTAGTTTTGAAAAAGATTTGAATTTTAAAATCACAATTAATAACTTGACTCACAAGAAATCACAAGATATGATTCTAGAACTTAAAATTTGAATCTTTCTTAACAAGAAAGTAACAAACTTGAAATTTTTGAATCAAAACATTAATTTTTGATGCAATTTTCGAAAATATGATGTAAAGATAAGAAAAAGATTTTGAAAATATTTTGAAAAAGATTTTTGAAATTTTCGAAAATGATGAAAAAATGGAAAAGATATGATTTTTGAAAAAGATTTTAAAAAGATAAGATTTAAAAAGATAAGATATTTTTTTGATTTTTGAATTTTTTTTTGATGAGAGAGAAAAACACTAAAAATACTCAATGCATGAAAATTTTGGATCAAAACACATGATGCATGCAAGAACACTATGAATGTCAAGATGAACACCAAGAACACTTTGAAGATCATGATGAACATCAAGAACATATTTTTGAAAAATTTTCAAGAAAAGAAAACATGCAAGACACCAAACTTAGAAATTTTTCATGTTTAGACTCTATGAATGCAAGAATGCATATGAAAAACACCATACAACACAAAACAAGAAAATATGAAGATCAAACAAGAAAGTTCATCAAGAACAACTTGAAGATCATGATGAACACTATGAATGCATGAATTTTTCGAAAATATGTACAGTGCTTCTTAAATAATAATAATAATTTTTAGTATACGATAATATGTACAGTGCTTCTTAAAATAAAATTCCAATCAAGAATACAACTTTACTGTGCATGTAATTTTTACTTATTTTATTATTATTTGTCTTAAAAAAAATGGCAAGAACATATGAAGAAGATGTTTGCCTTGTAGATAGCGCAAGTTCGCATACCATTCTCAAAAATAATATATATTTTAATCAATTTGTACCAAAAGAAGAATGTACTAATACAATTATTGGTTCAGGCAATGTAATAAAAGACTCCGAAAGAGTTATAATTTTATTTCCTGGAGGAACACATTTTATAATAAATAATTCACTATTATCTATTAAGTCTCTAAGGAACTTGATGAGTTTTAAATATATTAGTCGAAATAGATATCATATTGAAACAATGAATGAGGAAAATCATAAGTACTTATATATCACAACTCATGATTTAAATAAAAAGATTATATTAAAAAAGTTACCCTCACTTTCTTTTGGGTTATATTATATTAAAATGAGTGCAATTGAATCATATGCAATTGTAAACCAAAAGTTTACTAGTCCAAATGAATACATAATTTGGCATGATCTATTGGGGTATTGTGGAACAACCATGATGCGGAGAATTATTGAAAACTCTAATGGACATTCACTAAAGAACCAAAAGATTCTTAAATCTAGTGATTTTTGTTGTATTGTATGTTCTCAAGGAAAGCTAATTTTAAGGTCATCACTAGTAAAGATTGGATTTTGAGTCTCCTAAATTCCTAGAAACGATTCAAGGCGATATATGTGGACTATTCATCCCCATATGGATCTTTTTGATATTTTATGGTCCTATTAGACGCATCTTCGAGATGGTCACATATGTGCTTATCTTCTCGCAACCTGGCATTTATGAGATTACTTGCTCAAATTATTTAATTAAAATAATAATTTTCAAAAAATTCAATCAAAATAATTCGTATTGATAATGCTTGTGAATTCACCTTTCAAGCTTTCGATGCTTATTGTATGGCCAATGGTATAAGTGTTGAACATTCAGTAGTTCATGTTCATACACAAAATGAATTAGCAGAGTCACATATTAAATGGCTCTAATTGATTGCTAGACCCTTATTTATGAGAACAAATCTTTCTACTTCTGTTTTGGGACATGCGATTTTACATACTGCATCACTTATTCGTTGGAGGCCAACAAGTTACTATCGATTCTCTCCTTCGCAAGCTTTTGAACAGCAACAAAATATTTCCCATTTGAGAATATTTGGATGTGTGATATATGTTTCAATTGTCCCACCTCACAACAAAATGGGGCTCCAAAGAAAATTGAGAATTTATGTGGGATATGATTCTCCCTCTATAGTGAGTCATCTTGAGATACAAACATGATATGTGTTTAAAGCTCAATTTACAGATTGTTATTTTGATGAATCAAAATTTCCAACATTAGGGGGAGTGAATAAGCTTCTTGAAAAGGAACTTAATTGGAATGCATCATCCTTGATGTATTTAGATCCTCAATAAGAGCAATGTGAACTAGAAGTTCAAAAGATTATACATTTGCAAAGAATAGCAAATGAATTGCCTGATGCATTTTCTGATATGAAAAGGATAACTAAATGCTACATACCAGATGAAAATGTCCTAATTCGAATTGATGTCCCAGTTGGACAAATGACCACCGAAACAAATTCACGTTAAAAGCTGGTAGGCCTATTGAATTTAAAGACAAAAATTCTCGAAAAAAGAAGTAAATACTATTCCTGTTGAAAAGGATAAAGAGATAGGAAAGACACCTACATTTATCCAAAATTCTAATATAATTTTAATGCTAGAAGATGTTCAAGTAACTGAAAATTGTGAAAATTGTGAAAATGATGAGATCTTAATAAATTATGTCTTTATAGGAAATAAATGGAATCGAAATAAAACAATTGTCAATAAAATATTTGCATGTAATGTGGCATTACACATCACGGATGAAAGTAAGGATCTTGAGCCAAGAACGGTCGAATAATGTCAACAAAGGAGTGATTGACTGAAATAAAAAGAAGCTATGAAGGTTGAGTTAGACTCACTTGCAAAGCGGAAGTCTTTGGACCTGTAGTATATACACCAGAAGATGTAAAATCTGTTGGATACAGATGGGTATTTATCAGAAATTGAAATGAGAAAAATGAAGTTGTATGCTACAAAACTTGACTTGTGGCACAAAGTTTTTTACAAAGACCCGTTATAGATTATGAAAAAACATATTTTCCGATAGTAGATGCAATAACATTACGTTATTTAATTAGTTCATCCGCATACCATAAACTACATATGCATCTAATGGATGTGGTGACAATCTATTTATACGGATCATTAGATCGTGATATCTAAATGAAAATCCTTGAAGGACTAAAGATATCTAAACCATTCAATGAATATTCACAAGGGTTATACTCAGTCAAATTGCAACGATCTTTATATGGTCTAAAGTAATTTGTACAAATGTGGTATAATCGTCGTATTGAGTCTCTAGCAAAAAACGAATTTAAGAATGATGATATCTGCTCATGTACGATAAAGAAATCTGCATCTGAATTTATTATAATTTTTGAGTACTTTGATGATTTAAATATCATTGGAACCCCTGAAGAGCTTCTAACAATTATAAAAGCTCTAAAAGGAGAGTTTGAGATGAAAAATCTTGGAAAGACTAAATTTTGTCTCGACTTGCATACCGAGCATACAAAAAATAGGATCTTTATTCATCAAACAACATAAACAGAAAAGATATTGAAGAGATTTTATATGGATAAGTAACATCCATTAAGTACCCAAATGATCGTAAGGTCTTCTGATATCCTTGGTCCTAAAGAAGAAAATGAAGATATTCTTGGTCCTGAAGTACCATATCTCAGTGTCATTGGAGCACTAATGTATCTTGCTAATAATATATATGACCTGATATATCATTTGCTAAAGAAGAAAATGAAGATGACAATATTGAGATGATAATATATATACATGAATCATCTCAGTTATATTGAGATGACAATATTAATGAATATTAATACTAGAATTTTTTATTTATATTTTTTATTTTATATTTATTTTTCATCCTTATTTATTTATTTTACAACAAGTAGAATATATTTCTTCACATTGGGTACTTAAAAAAAAGGTTTGTGGCCTGGTACTTGATGCAAAAGTTTATTTTCATGCCTTATTTATAGCGGTGAAGAATTATCTTTGGAAAAATGATCATATGATAGACATGTAAATAATCTTTTGATGAAGGTAATTATTCCGAGAGTTACCTGAAACGGGGTTGATTTTGGACCTGAACATGAGGTCCAGACTCCTGTTAGTACAACGTTCGACTTTTGTTGATGCCGAGGTGCTATCGTTCGAATTCCTCGTGAGGAGGTGGGTGGTGGTACCTGCAAGGGACTCTAATGTCTAAGTTAACAAGGGTTCAAAACAGGTTTTGTAGTAGATTGGGTTCTGAATATACCTGAGAGTGTTAGTATATTTATAGTAGAATAGATAATTATCTTTTAGAGTAGTTCCACCTTTGATGGTGGATAGCCATTCTCCTTTTCTAAGAAATTTATTGAGATCTCCCTTCTAGATGGATAGGAGATATCTTTGGGAGTTAGTTTCTTATTTTAATAAATAAGATGGAACTCTTGTCGTCACGCTCGACCTCTGTAAGGACGGGTAAGTGTAGGCGAGACGGGATCTCCTTATTGGGCCTTCATCCGTTTGGGCTTAGCTTTGCTTTTGGGTTAGGGTATGAACAGTGCCCCAACTTGAGTTCGAGCTTTTGCAAGGTCAGGCTCGAGCATTTGTAAATTTACCTGATCATTGGGATGTGGTTATGCCACGTTGGGTATGCCGCCCTTCTAGGGTAGGTCGGATGCTCGATGCGTTTTTCAAAAATTTGAAACGTTGCATCCTTTTGTGGTACAATGCACATTACTTTTGCGGTTACCTTGGGAACCGTGCATGTCATTAATGAGGTGGTGTGAAATGACTTTTTTGTCTGTAGTGTGTTATAAATACCTAATTCTTTTTCTTTTATCTTTTTTCGCAACTTTCTGAAAGTGGTTTTGCCATTTCCCTTTTAAATGTTTTCATCTTCTGCAATTTGTTCTTGTTTTCAAGATTTCTTCGTCTTGAGTTTCAGAGAGCTTTGCTTGCGTTTGAGGGGAACATTCATATTTTGATGTTTCATCGTCGCTTACTACTTCTTTCTAAGGTTAGTTATTTTGAATTGTATCTTCGCACTCTTACTGGATAATGCTCTTTCAGTGTAAAAAACGATAACGATTTTGTCTGAAGGTTGTTTGTTTGTTTCTGCCTATTTTTGTTGTAAAAAATATTTGGAAATTTGTTCCTCTTCCTTGAATGTTTATCTGAATAATGTTTGTTGTTGCTGTGAATCTTGAGTGGGGTTTCACTTTGGGCTGCCCCAAAATGGTGCCATTTTGTTGAAGATAGTGCCATTTGATGCTGTGGTTTGTTTCTTTGCATTCGGGAGGTTTATAACGGTCTTTGGTTGAAGACAACCTGACCACCTAATCATTCGTTTTGATTCTTTTGTGTTGTCCGACTTATAGTGATGAACTTTTCTTTTGTTGTATTGTAGGTATAGTTTTTTGTCTCATTCAATAATTCACAACATGTCATCTAAAGACCCGTCTGACCTGACCTGGGTAGATATATCTGTTCTTACTCCCATCCCTATTATTGTTAAAGAGTATACCGAGACTTTTTGTAGGCATGATAGGCTATGTTTAAGTCGAGAAAATGAGAGAAAATATGAGATTGTAGTTGCTAACCCTGAAGGGAGAGTTTGTTTTCCCCGACTAGATAGGTCAGAACGTCATTTTATCTATGTATACGATTGCTTTTTCACAAAACTGGGAGTTAGCATTCCGTTTTCTGATTTTGAATTTGAGGTCCACAAGCTCTGTAATGTTGTCCCATCCCAACTTTATCCCAACTTTTAGAGTTCTTTGAAAATTTATCAGCTTCTGTGCCATGAACTTGACGTCCTTCTCTCTGTTAAAGTTTTGTTTTACCTTTTTGTTCTTATGAAACCTTTTAGTTCCAAGAAATAAGGTTGGATCTCTTTTCGAGCTATTCAGGGAAGGAAGATCTTTCCTATATTTGATGATTCCTTTCTTGACTTCTAAAATTACTTTTTAAAATCCGTTCTATTGAGGATGTCCGACCTTTCTTTCTGAATGAAAAAGACGAGCTCCTTTTTCCTGTAGTTGTTAGGTATGGGTTAGATGAGGTTGAGGAGGTTGTAGTTGCTCTATTCCAGAAATATTAGGGTTGATCCCCTCATTTGGACACCAAGAAATTTTTAGAAAATCCCATCCAAATCCAACCCGAGCTAGGTAGTGTTCTTTCCATTTTATAGATATCCAATTGCGTTGTTTAGCTAATGTAGTCCGACTTTGACGATGTACAGAAAAGATGGTTCCCAAGTCAGTTGCTATGAAAACTCTCCATTTTGCTAGAAAGAATGTTGTTGACCGAACTATCTAGTTAAAGAAAGTCGGTGAATCTGGCAACCTCTCCTCTCCTTCTAAATCAGACTTAGGTGTCTCAGTTTTGGTAAAAGTTATTGCCGACCCGACTCCCCACTCAACTCTCCCCTTCTAAATCGGGGAAGCAAGAAATTCTTCTTCCACCTCCCAATCCCGAGCCAAACCCTAAAAAACGTAATACTATAGAATCAGTGGGTATTTATGAGCAAGGGTTTGATGCAATATCTTGGTGTGAGAAACACATCATTCCAAATAGATTTATTAGCATGGATGATGTTTTCGTAAAGAACCATCTTCATGTACTTGCCCGAGGTGGAATTCGGACGGCTAGGGTGTGTACTGCTCTATTGAAGGAATTGGAGAAGACTCCCCTTGATACCACTCAATTTACTTTGACTGATCTATAAGCCAAAGTACCGTCTTTGAGGGAATCAAATAAGGAGTTGGAGGGTGAGAAGGAGTCACTCATTTCTGACCTTAGCAAGGCCCGGGAGAGGGTAAAACAATTGGAGGCCACCTTGACTGAGGATAGCTACACCAGGATTCTTTGGGAAGAAGGTGGATTTGGTGGATGAGGTCACCATGTCCAGAGAGAAATATGTGGAGCTGGAGGGGACTATAGCTGAAGGAATGGACAAGTTGGTGGAAATTTAAAGGCCCAGTTCAGAGTTATAGCTCCCAAGGTATACCTCTCTCTCGTTATTCCTGATAACATTGTGGTGAAAGGGAAAATAGTCCCTACGCCCGAGCATGAGGATGATACTCCTATGCCCTACTCAAAGACCTCAGAGGTTTTGGTCAAAGGGTCTTCTTAGGGCTTTCCTACTCAGTTGAATGGTGAGCCTACTCCTTCTGGAACTCTCTCGATCTCCACCATGCAGCTTGAGACTCTCCCGACTTTCTCAGTACAACTCGAAGATGTTTCTAACATGACTTCTGGTGACCGCATCCCTCTTTCTTAATTTCAGAATATTTGGATGGCTCGCCTGTGGGCTTTTATAAACAATTTATTTTGTAATAGTTTGTAGAATTTGGATAATCTTTTGGTTTTTTTCTACTAAAAAAACTTTTTACCATTATATGGTAATTTGTCATATGAATGATTGTTGAATCGCTTTCCTTTATTTTGGGTAGCTTAGTTCCCTGTGACTTAATAAGTTTTTTTAGTCACTTGATAACTTTTCTCTTTAAATCCCTATAGACGTCGGTTAAAGTAGCTCGGTCATCATGTCGGACCTGTCCTAAGGTAATGCTATTTCCCTTAATTATCCTTTGACTTGAAATAGTCGGTTGTGATAAGTTACTTTTGCTATTCGTTTTAGGTCCAACTCTTTTACTTTCAAGTTTGGAGCGAGGTCGGACCATGATCTACTTGTATAACTTCTTATACTAATTTGTACCTCGTCGCTTTATCTTGTCGACCGTCTAGGCCGGGCAATAATTTTTGCAATTTTTCGAGTTTAAATTAGTGCGTTTGAATGGAAAATTTAATGAGAAAATGAATTATCATTAATAAAAGAAAATGATTTAAATGAGTTTTGCTGCTACTAAGAGTTTCTTTATTAACTCTTAGCTCTTGCTATGGTGTCTTGTTAAAACCTCATTCAGAAAAATCCTTCTTGGGAAAAAACCATGAAGTCGGAAAAAAGAGTACACCAGGGAGCAAGGTCGCATTCTAACTGTAGTACCTTTTTAAGTTACATGCGTTCAACGCCTTTGGGAACTCGTTCCTTTTAATGTCAGATACTTTTTTGTAACTCTTTCCTAGGACTTCAATGTTCTTGTAAGGTCCTTTCCAGTTCGCAGCCAGTTTTTCCTTGCTCGACTTCTGTACTCCGATGTCATTTCATTTTCGGTCGTTTATGGCAAAGCTTCTTTTAAGGACCTTCTTGTTGTACCTTAAGGTCATTCTTTGTTTTAGTGCTTCCTCTTTTATCCGAGATTGTTCTCAAATTTCTGGGAGGAGGTCAAGCTCTTCCTTTTGAGCTCGGACATTTTCTATTTCGTCGAAGAATCTAACCCTTGGGGATTCTTTGGTGACTTCTATAGGAATCATGGCTTTTACGCCATAAGCAAGTCGAAAAGGTGATTCCCTATTTGTTGAGTGAGGGATTGTCCGGTATGCCCATAAGACTTGAGAGAGCTCGTCGGCCTAGGCTCCCTTTGCATCTTGTAGTCAGCACTTCAACCCAGCCAGTACGACTTTATTTGCAGCTTCTGCTTGTCCATTGGCTTGGGGTTATTCTACCGACGTGAACTAGTGCTTAATCTTGGGGCTTGCCACTAATAAATCCATATTTTACGATTATATTTGGCTTGAAAAAAGTGGATTTTATCAACTTACCTTGCATTTATTTCTTGAAATTGCATGTTTTTTTGAATCTCTATCTAATTGTTCTTAATTGTGATGAAAACATGATTTTTATGCTTAAATTTGCCAAATTTAATTCACTTTTCTCCCAATGGAAGAGAATGGACATATCAAAAGTAAAGATATTAGTAACTGAATTCGTTGAGCGATCCACTCACTTGTCCATTTAAACAAATGTCAGGGATTCGAATCCTACCTTATATATGCAATAACTAATTGGCTAAACGCAAATCCTTAAATAAAGTTTAGATCTGCGATGGATTGGTCATTGACCTATTAGGTTAGAAGATACCGTTGGACACTAAAAAATAAAGATATAAGTAAAATAAAAAAATAAATCTAGTTATCACCAAATTAAGATATAGTGTGACTTACAGATAATATAAGTTATAAATTAATGATTAAATTATTTTTTGTTTTTCTAATTTTCTTATTTTAGAAGTTTTTTTTCAAAGAGAATAACTTTGTTATGTAATCCAATTATGTGTTAATAGAGTGGTTATTAATAAGTAAAAGATGAAAAAAAATTTACAAAAATTATTTAGCTGACTAGATAGGTTAATACTTAATACAAACAAATAATTTTACGCAAGAGATAGCCTCTCTCGTTTTTTTTTCTCTTAACAAAATAGCGTCTTAAGTCTTAACATAACTAGAAAAAACGTTACGCCGGCTTTTTTTTATCATGGATTTGTAGCGGTTTTTAACCTTTATGAGATATTGCGATCTCCAACACTAATACACACGAGAATTTGTGCTATGCAATCTAAAGTAACCATTTTTCTTGCTATCTATAGTAATGCAAACGAGATTTTTTTTCCCTTATTTCATTATTATTATTATTACTGAAACAGAATTGTAGTAGTGATGTAGTTACCAAAAAGAAGTAAAATGAAAATGTAATTGAAAGTGGCACCGGGAAATGTTTGGTCGGTAAAGGGGTTAAAGGAGACACAAAAAAATGTGCACCATACTAAGCTGCTGTAACCACCTCTTGTCTGCATTGATGTCTTCCATATAAAACATACAGGACAAAACCTATTAAATAAGGAGTGTTGAGCAATCAAAATTGTCTTTTCCACAAGAATTAAATAAATGGCACTTCCATCCAAACCACAATTCTGAAATCATGATATCAATTAATTTTTTGTAGGCCATGATCTATAGTACAAGTGTAGAGAACCCTAGAGCTGTATTAAGGAATTCAATTGCTTCAATGTTATCTCCGTGCAACACAAACGGAACACAGCTGTGTTATTTAATATTGAGTATTTATTCAAATTGGACTTTAAAGTAGTATTTGTTTTTAGAGACCAAAATTGAGAACGAGACACTAAGACTAGTATTGTGTTTGGTGGTCAAAAACTGAAATTAAAAGTTCAGTCTCGAAATACACTACAAAAAAAATATTGAGTACTATCGAATTTACCATCGTAGAGTAGCGGTGGAATTATCGTCGAATTTATCAGCAGTAACAACATAGAATTCGTAAGGTTAAGTAATTACTGGCAGATTTTGGTTTCCGACGGTAAGATTTGGAGGGAGAAAAAAATAAATTGGCGCGTCTTTTACCGTTGAAAAATTTGACGATAAACCCAACTAATGAAATGCTGCATTTTGGTAACCCACAATGGTTTACTATTAGAGAAATTCGATGGTAAATCCGATGGTAACAGGGTGTAAATTCAAACTGCGAACCCTCTTTCTCTTCATCCGAGATTCACACACACACACACACACTCTCTCTCTCTCACTAACCACCGTTTCCTCCCCTTTCCCCAGCACCACCATTTGCCGCCGCCGACACCATCACCATCACAGCCCCCTCTCCATCGCCATCAACCCACCCACTACCGACATCCCTCCCTTCTTCTTCTTCTTCTCCCTTTTCTCTCCTTGCCACTTCACCGTTCACCTTCTCCCTTCTCGGAACTGTCACGCGGCACCACAGACCCACCACCACCGCTGCCCAACTTCGCCTCTCTCCCTCCTCACGTCTTTGCTCGACTTTGCTTCCTGCTTGTGTGTTGCCGTGCCTCCGTCCGCCTCTCTTCCACCTTTGCAACAACAGGTAACTGATGAGCGGATAATTTATATGCTTTTTGGCATTGTTTTTAGGTAGTTTTTAGTAGGATCTAGCTACTTTTAGGGATGTTTTCATTAGTTTTTATGCTAAATTCACATTTCTGGACTTTACTATGAGTTTGTGTGTTTTTCTGTGATTTCAGGTAATTTCTGGCTGAAATTGAGGGACCTGAACAAAACTCTGATAAAAGGCTGACAAAGGACTGCTGATGCTGTTGGATTCTGACCTCCCTGCACTCAAAATAGATTTTCTGAAGCTACAGAACTCTAAATGATGCGCTCTCAACGGCATTGGAAAGTAGACATCCAGAGTTTTTCAGCAATATATAATAGTCCATGCTTTATTTGACATTAGATGACGTAAACTGGCACTCAACGCTAGTTCCATGCTGCATTCTGGAGTCAAACGCCAGAAACACATCACGAACCATAGTTGAACGCCAAAAACACGTTACAACTTGGCGTTCAACTCCAAAAGAAGCCTCTGCACGTGTAAAGCTCAAGCTCAGCCCAGGCACACACCAAGTGGGCCCCGGAAGTGGATTTCTGCATCAATTACTTACTTCTGTAAACCCTAGTAGCTAGTCTAGTATAAATAGGACATTTTACTATTGTATTAGACATCTTTGGTCTCGGTTTTATTCCATTCTTCATCTTAGGAGACTATTGATCATTCATGGGAGCTGGCCATTTGGCCATGCCTAGACCACCATCACTTATGTATTTTCAACGGTAGAGTTTCTACACACCATAGATTAAGGGTGTGGAGCTCTGCTGTACCTCGAGTTTTAATGCAATTACTACTATTTTCTATTCAATTCCGCTTATTCTTATTCTAAGATATTCGTTGCACTTCAACATGATGAATGTGATGATCCGTGACACTCATCATCATTCTCACCTATGAACGCGTGACTGACAACCACTTCCGTTCTACCTTAGACCGGGCGCATATCTCTTGGATTCCTTGATCAGAATCTTCGTGGTATAAGCTAGATTGATGGCGGCATTCATGAGAATCCGGAAAGTCTAAACCTTGTCTGTGGTATTCTGAGTAAGATTCAGGGATTGAATGACTGTGACGAGCTTCAAACTCGCGATTGTTGGGCGTGATGACAAACGCAAAAGAATCAATGGATTCTATTCCGACATGATCGAGAACCGACAGATGATTAGCCGTGCTGTGATAGAGCATTTGGACCATTTTCACTGAGAAGATGGGATGTAGCCATTGACAACGGTGATGCCCTACATACAGCTTGCCATGGAAAGGAGTAAAAAGGATTGGAAGAAGGCAGTAGGAAAGCAGAGATTCAAAAGGAGCATAGCATCTTCATACGCCTATCTGAAATTCCCACCATTGAATTACATAAGTATCTCTATTTTATTTTTTGTTTATTTATTATTATTATTATTCAAAAACTCCATAACCATTTATTATCTGCCTAACTGAGATTTACAAGATGACCATAGCTTGCTTCATACCAACAATCTCCGTGGGATCGACCCTTACTCACGTAAGGTTTATTACTTGGACGACCCAGTGCACTTGTTGGTTAGTTGTGCGAGGCTGTGAAGAAAGTGCTAAGTTATAAACGCGCATACCAAGTTGAAGCCATTATTAGAGATCACAATTTCGCCCACCAGTAACCATTTTAATTTTTTTTTTCAAGTTATTCTAATATTTTATATGCTGTATTAATTTTAAGTTGTTGATTCATTGAGGTTATTGCTATTAATTTTATTATTGATTGGTTTATGATGCTGATTAGAAAATGAGAGTTGTTAAAATATTGAATTGGTTTATGAATTTGTTTATAAATATGAATATGTAGTGATTTTGTTGATTATGAATATGCTGAGTTTTTGTTGATTGTTGAATTAGTTTTATATGAATTCATAATATAAAGAAAAACTAACATTATTCTAATTATCCAATGAAAATGTTCTTATTTTGAAAATGTATCATTTTAGGAAGAAATATTATTTTGAGTATGTGTTATGTATATTATTGAGCTTCTTGTTGATTGTTTTCTTATTTTTAACTTGCAAATGTTTTGAAATCATCTTAGACACACTAATTGAGTTGAATTTGAACTTTGAAAAGTGTTTCGATTATTGAACTAAATCTCTAAATATTGTTGCTGGAGTTGTTTGAAATTGTTTGAATTATGTTGATTCACTGTGTTCGGGCTAGTTTTTCTCTTTGTAGACATGACGATGGGTAGAGACGTGCTGGATTAGGCTGCTGGTTGTGGTAGAGGGGTGTTTCTTCTAGTAACCCCAGAAATTCTGGATCATCTCCCTCTACTCTGACTACTCCGGTGATGTCACAGGTTGCGGGTTTAGCAGACCAGCCGTTCATCATGGTTCTTAACCCCAACTACCTCCTTCCATCTATGGCGACGATGCCGCCTCCAACTGCTCAGTAGCCCGCTGCCACAGTGATGCTGATGGGTGAAAATTTGATTTTCACACAAACTAACTAGCAAGTGTATCGAGTCGTATCAAGTAGTAAAACTCACAAAAGTGAGGTCGATCCCACAGGGATTGATGGATCAAGCAACTTTAGTTAGGTGATTAGTTTAGTCAAGCTAACAGTGGTGAATTGACTGAAAGTGATTTACAGAATATAAATTGCAAGAAATCTAAATTGCAGAATACGAAAGAAAGCTCAAAACAATCAAAATGAGAAATAATAGAGAACAAGATTCATTGGGGATTGGAGATATCATAATCCACAATGAATCAAATGGGTCTCAACTCCTTTCTTTATCATATGAATAGATCTATGGAAGATTGAAATTGATTGGATCCCAATTCTTTGGTAATCCAATATCGCTAATCACAATCAATCTTGCCAATTCCTTGATCCAATTGTCATGAGAAGAGGTTAAGTGCATGTCTCTCATCCATAAGCCACACAAATTCTCAATTCTCTCCCGAATGGTGTTGATCAAGAGAGTTGTGAATGATAGAGCCCCAATTCTAATGCCCTTGATTCCCCTTCTGAGGCTCACACAAGCATTCACAGATTTAAACCCCCTTCCGAAGTAAATGAATCTCAATCAAAACAGAGAATATTGATGCCAGGGCATCTAGGCCAGTTTCACTGACCTTTTCTTTACTGTTTTAGGGTAGTTTCATGCATTTTCTTAGTGAATAAGGCAAGTTTTGGGTGAATATACACTTACACATTGATTCAAGCAACTATTGTGAATTTTGCATGATTTCATGAGATTTTTGCCAGAATTGCATGATAACTTGATGATGCATAATCTCATGACTTTGGCTAGAGCTTTGATGCACTTTAATTGCTTGATTTCAAGACAAATGAAGTATAGAAGAACCACGTTAGCATTCACGTTAACTTAGTTAACGTGACTACTAACGTGGGATGGCAAAGAGCTTGCAACGTTAATGAGAAAAGTGATCACCAATAATGCCTGCGAAGCCATTCATAGCTTACGTTAAGTACCACGTTAACTTAAAAGAAGACTCCACGTTAATGAGAAATATGAACTCCAATAACGTTTCTCCTCAACGTTAGTGGTAAAAGTGAACACAACTAACGTTGGGAAACTAGGCAATGCCCCACGTTAAGAGTCACGTTAACTTAGTTAACGTGAACTCTAACGTGGAAGAGGATCAACAATGCCAACGTTAGTGACACTCACTTTTGTCACTAACGTTAGATCATTAGCATTGCTTACGTTAACTCTCACGTTAAGATTGTTAACGTGAAAGTTAACATGGAGTTGAATTCAAAGAACCAACGTTAGTGACACTCACTTTTGTCACTAACGTTGGGAGATGGCTTCATTACTACGTTAAGAGCCACATTAACTTAGTTAACGTGGGTTCTAACGCAGGGACTTAAGGCAATTTGAGCGTTAGTGACAAAGGTGAGTATCACTAACGCTCTCGAAGGTGATAGATACCCACGTTAAGAGCTACGTTAACCAAGCTAACGTGAGAACTAACGTAGGGGCAAAGAGGCAAGCAACGTTAATGGAAAAAGTGATTCCCATTAACGTTTGCGAAAAGGGGCACAAGCCAACGTTAATGGGAAAAGTGAGTCCCATTAACGTTGCCAAGGATTGAGTAAGAAACGTTAGTATTCACGTTAAGATTAGTAACGTTGGAATTAACGTGGGTATATAAGGGTGGAACGTTAGTGGAAAAAGTGAATGCCACTAACGTTCTCGCACCCAAAATGTTACTCAATGTTAATCTCACTAAATGCCCAAGCCTAATTCATATTTCTCTGCAAGCTGGGCCCACTAAAGATGAGAATTGCTTCAACTCAAGGTCCAGAGCCCACATCCAAGACTTGAAGAACTCACTAGAAGATCATGAGGAGTAGTATATATAGGAGTAGTTTTGAACTAGAGAGAGCTTAGCACTTTTGGGAACTACTCTCTGCATATTTACTTTTCTGTACTTCTAGCATGGATTCTTCTTTTCTGCCATTTTTCATTTCTATAGCTATGAACAACTAAACCCCTTTCATTGGGTTAGGGAACTCTGTTGTAATTTGATGGATCAATTATAGTTTTCATTCTTCTTCTTCTTTCTTTTCTCTTGATCTTACTAGAAAGCTTTCGATCTTAATTCAATTGGTTAGTTGTCTTGGAAAAGAAACTCTCCATAATTGGATCTCCTTTGAACCTTGGAAAAGGGATGAGGAAATCATGCTAGAAATGCTTTCTCATGTTGGACCAATTTGGGGTTTGGATGGATATTGTGACATTTAATCCTCCCAACACTTTGATTTGGAAATACATGTGGTGTAATCAGTGACCACACTTTCATCTCTTCCCATGAGCAATTAAATCAAGGAATTGGGCAATTGTTCAAGCTTAGAGAGATTGGATTGCCAAGGAATTGGGATCCAATCACTTAAGATTGTCAAGGAGATTAATGAATGCATTAATTGAGGAAGAGATGAGAATGAACTTGATCCGGAGAATGCAACATCTCCTAAACCCAATGATCTCCCCATTTCTGATCTTACCCATTCTATTTACTTTCTGCCATTTAATTTCCTGCTCATTACCCCAACTCCCCATTTAAGATTCTGCATTTTAATTTCTGTTATTTACTTTCTAGTCATTTAAATTTCTGCATCTCAATCTCAATTCTGTTTAGCTCAACTAGCATATTCTTCTAACTAAAGTTGCTTGACCAATCAATCCCTGTGGGATTCGACCTCACTCTATTGTGAGTTTTACTTGACGACAATTCGGTATACTTGCCGAAGGGAAATTTTTTGAGAGACAAGTTTTCAAGCATCAAGTTTATGGCGCCGTTGCCGGGGATTGATTTTGAATCAACAATGATTAAGTTAGAAGATCACTAGATTGAGCATTTTTTTTATTTCGTTATTTGTTTTTTATTATTCAGTCAATTTACCTTAGTTCATTTTTAATTTCTTCCTCATCCCCTATACCCTCTCTATTTTCTGTTCTCTTTTTTTTAGTTGATCATAATTCAGCTCACTAACCCACTAACTGTTTAATAAATTGCATCACTCACACTAACAATTACTCTAACAAGAATAGTCTTCACTATACCTCCTGTTGTGCAATCTGTTTGTTGTATAACAGGGAGAAGAGAAGGAGTCTCAACATCCTTTGATTCAGAACCTGAAAGAACCCTTTGGAGGCTAAGAAGGGAGGCAAGAGGAAAAAGGATTATTGGTGCTGAGGAAGAGGAAGAATACTTTGAACCCAACATGGAAGAGAATTTGGAGAACAATCATGAAGAAGAAGCTCATAATCATGCCAGAGAAGGCCATGCAAACCGGGCTGGGCAAGAAATGAGGGTTTTAGGATCCTATATCAATCCTAATCCAGGAAACTGTGGAAGCAGCATTCAGAAGCCCACCATACATGCCAACAATTTCGAGCTAAAACCTCAGCTCATCACCCTTGTGCAGAATAATTGCTCATTTAGAGGAGGTGCTCAAGAAGATCCTAATCAACACTTGACCACCTTCTTGAGGATTTGTGACACAGTGAAGTCCAATGGAGTCTATCCGGATGTCTATAGGCTGCTCTTGTTCCCTTTTTCACTCAGGGACAAGGCATCCAAATGGCTTGAATCCTTCCCAAAGGAAAGCTTGACTAATTGGAAAGAAGTGGTGAACAAGTTTTTAGCAAGATTTTATCCTCCTCAAAGGATCAATAGGCTAAGAACTGAGGTGCAGACTTTTAGACAACAAGATGGTGAGACACTTTATGAAGCATGGGAGAGATTCAAAGATTTAACAAGGAGATGCCCACCAGAGATGTTTAATGAGTGGGTTCAACTTCACATCTTCTATGAAGGTCTTTCCTATGAGTCAAAGAAGGTTGTGGATCATTCATCAGGAGGCTTTTTAAACAAGAAGAAAACCATTGAAGAAGCCATAGATGTCATTGAAATAGTTGCTGAGAATGACTACTTCTATGCCTCTGAAAGAAGTAACACTAGAGGAGTAATGGAGCTGAACCACATGGATGCACTGCTAGCCCAAAACAAGATGATCACCAAGCAGCTAGCAGATCTTACCAAGAAGGTGGAAGAGAACCAAGTTGCAGCAGCCATCACCTCATCACCAGCTTAAGAAGGAGTAAACATAGGAGAAGAAGGTGACTGGGAGCAAGCCAACTATGTGGGAAACTCACCTAGACAAGTCCATGATCCATACTCCAAAACTTACAACTCTGGATGGAGAAATCACCACAACTTTGGATGGGGAAATCAACAAGACCAAGGGCAAGATCAGAGATGCTCCAACTTCAATTTCAACAACAATGCTACTCAACAAAATACCTCACAGAGATACTATCAACATCCATCTAACCAACCTTCTCAACCACCTAATCTCAACCCACCATCATTAACAGATGATAGGCTTTCAAAGATTGAGGCTCTACTTGAAAACATATGCAGAGAAGTCCAAGACAACAAAGTGTTTAAGGAAGAAGTGCGAGCTAATATCAAGAACCAAGGAGAAAACATCAAGAGATTGGAGTCCCAAGTAGGGTACCTATCTCAACAAATTGCCAAACCCACTGATGGATTCCCCAGTGATACAGAGAAGAATCCAAGAGGAAAAACAAAGAAAGTGAGATGGGAAGAATGCAAAATGATAACCACAAGTGATGAGGGGAGTATGAATGGAGTGGAACACCTCCAAAATAACCAAAAGGAAAGCCAGAAGGAAGGAAGCTGTGCAACTCAGCTTATATCCAAGGAAGAGCTAAAGAAGAAGGAGGTATTGAACCCATATGCACCTTTTCCCCACAGGCTTAAAGGTGGTGTAGCAGGGAGAATGTACTCAAGGTTTCTTGATATGTTTGCATCTCTAGATGTAAATATACCATTCATTAAAGCCCTCCAACAGATGCCTTTCTACATCAAGTATATAAAGGAGCTACTAGCCAGAAAAAGTCCATTGAAGGGTGGACAAACAATCAAGATGAACAGAGATTGTAGTGCTCTCATTCAACCAGGGCCACCCACAAAGAAGGAGGATCCAGGGAGTTTTCACGTTCCTTGTGCCATAGGAGAAATAATAATTGACAAAGGGCTTTGTGACTTGGGAGTAAGCATCAACCTAATGCCTCTCTCCCTCATGAAGAAGCTTCAAATCAATGAACTAACTCCTATTGATGTAATTATCAGATTGGCTGACAAAACTAAAAAACAAGCAGTAGGGGTGGTTAAAAATGTGCTGGTGAAGGTTGGGAGCTACTATTTTCCCACAGATTTTGTTGTTCTGGAAATGGATGAGAATCCTATTTACCCCATCATTTTGGGAAGACCATTCCTAGCCACAGCTAGAGCACTCATAGACGTAGAACGAGGAGAGTTAGTGTTGAGAATACATGATGACCAGCTCACCTTCAATATCTTTAAACCCTCACAAGAATCAGATCATGATAACAGAGAGTTGATGGAGGAGCCAACCAAGGAAGCATTGATGCAAGAAACAAGCAGTGAAGCAGAGACAATAAAAATAGAAGCCCCATTAGTTGGGAAGCCATATAGTCAAGAAGAACAATATTCAAAGGTAATCCAAAGGGAACCAGAACCACCAGAGTCATGAGATCAATAACAAGAATCCCCTAGAGAAAGAATCCATAGAAAACAAGACAACATCAATGGAAACAAAGAAGAAATTTCCAAGGAGATGGAGAAGCAGAAAGATACCTACAGAAGATTTCTCCCCAGGAGACGAACTTCTCAACAATTCCACTGGTAGCAAACACACTGCAAAAGGGGAGGACTTCAAGCACTATCAACCACTTTGATAAGGGACGATCGTCAAGCTAATGACGTTAAAGAAGCGCTTCATGGGAGGCAACCCATGTTCTATAACTCCTTTCTTAAATTTCTAATAACAGCAATAAAGTAATTTCCATGGAAGTTCAAATCAATCTTGACAACTAACATAAAGCCCCTCTACATGTAACTTATAGTACATGATAAGTTTGGTGTTCTAAGCACACCAAGTGTGGTTTGAACACACCTTATGAGGAAAGTTCATTCCCCAAAATTGTTGCACCATGTGATTACAAACAAGTTTGGTGTACTAACGTGCATGCATGGGAAGCTTAATGTGTGATTGATTTGTTTTCATGGAAAGCATTTAGTCATATAGAAACAAAAGAAAAAGAAAAAGAAATATTTTATTAGTTCACACATTTTCCCACCAATTTTTCAATTAATTTTCACATTCTCTCTTTTTCGTGTATAGGGAATCAAAAAGGACATTGATGGTACTTGATAGGACAATTGAGGAAGAAGGATTTGGTCACTACACCAAGGGAATTTCACACTTGTCCTCATAGGGAATGTCCTTGGAAGTGTTGCCATGCAACATTGGGAGTGGATGGCTTTGGAGACCGAACCAAGACCCTCATAAAAGAGGTGATCCTTGTGCTAATTCAATCTCAAAACCCCAACCGTCCACTATCAAAACAACACCATCAATCCACACCCTTCAACAATTGCCATCCCTCTATATAAACCCCTTCACACAACCTTTCCGTACACACCCTGTATCTCCATTTTTTTTCACTTCTTTCTCTCAGGTTATACATACTTCACGTACACCTTATATACTCACCTCTTCTCCTTTTTTCTCAAAACCCATTCCTTCAAGACTCATTCTACCTCAACCCAACCGAACTCCATCTTCAACCCCCTGACCTTTACTATTCAACTCCCACTCATGGCAGCATCAAGCTTCAAGAGGCGCAAAGGGAGCTCCAAATACAATCAAGGGATCGCCATGAAGAGTCACTTTCTAGATGGATGAATCAACAAGGGGAATGGCAAAAACAACTGATGGATCAGCAATTAGAACAAGGAAGACAATGGAGTAAATCCTTCCACAACCTGAATCAGAAACATGATCAACAACAAGAAGCCATCCAAAGGCTAATCAACATCCAAGCACATCAAGAAGCACACATTCATGAGATGTATAGGAAACAAAGAGAACAAGCAGATCTTTTCGAGGAATATAGAACATTCTCGGAAGGAGTCTACATGAGTGAGACTGGATACCATGTGAATACTCAAGCCAGGCTTGGATATCTAGTCAGACAATTACCTGTTTTGCATCCAGGAATCACAAAATATGAGGATGTAAAGGATGAATTAGCATGAGTGGAGCGCGAAAGGGCTGAACAAAGTCATGAATCGGTAAGGAAGGCACTAGAAGATTGGAAATTAGCTAGAGCAAATCGGATGAGAGGAAGCACAAGTGGACAAAGCGAATCTAAAAATGGCAAGGGAGCAGAAGAGAATGAGCACATCAACAAGTGAAAGGTGGTGAAGTTCCTTTTTAGTCTACTTTCTTTTTCAAAGCTTTACATAAGGAAAATCATGTATGAAATAGAACATGCTTCCATGGTAGCTTAGGATTTTCAATTATGCATTTAAGTTTCATTGCTTAGGTCTATGTTATTGAGCTTAATGTCTTGAATGCTCACTTTCATCTTCCTTACTTGTATGCTTGTCTCTCTAAGTTTATCTAAAAGAAAATGTTATGGCAAGAACAAGAGTGGAGTCATTTTGTGAAGTGCATTCTGAATGTTTGTGGTAGGCTAATTAGTAAGCTAAGTTGGTTCACCAAGAAAGGAAAGAAAGCAACTATCCATCCTAAGTCCTATGTTTGAGACACATTCTTGGAGGCTAGCTAAACATTAAGATCCCAACAAGAAAAAAAAAGAGCAATACAATTGAAAATAAGAAAAGGAACACAATAAGAAACATTGCTAGGCACTAAGGGTTTCAAAATTGAGGCATGTGTCTGTGGTGTCTATGTACATGGGATATACTTGGATGAATAAGCTCTTAGAGGTGCCTTATCACTTGGTAACTTGGGTTAACTAATCCGGGATTATCAGTTGAAAGTCCACTATCAAGAGTAACCTTTGCTACAGAGCACTTAGTAACCCAAAGAGGTGCTGGACACCAAGGTCTCAAGAAAGAAAGAATAACAAACCATGTGCCTGTGGTGTGTATGTATGAGGGAAAGAGACTTGAGGGAGTAAGTCCTTAGGGGCGTCTTAACACCTAGCACCCTAAAACCAACTGGTTTGGGAGTGTTGGCTGAAAGCTTATCATAAAGAGTCCCATTAGCAAAAAGAAAAATAAACTTTGAAAAGGAAGAAAGGATCACTAAGAAAGAAGCCTCCAGGGATGCAATCAAGAGAGTGACTAGGGATTTGATAAAGGCTTGAAACCTAAAAGGAAAGAACCTAAGTTGCTATGCATGAAACTCCATGAACCAGGAATGCTACTTCCATTTTATCTTCTTGTTCTTTCATTTCATTTTTCTTATGCTTCAGTACTTGCTTAGGGACAAGCAAGCTTTAAGTTTGGTGTTGTGATGCCAGGGCATCTAGGCTAGTTTCACTGACCTTTTCTTTACTGTTTTAGGGTAGTTTCATGCATTTTCTTAGTGAATAAGGCAAGTTTTGGGTGAATATACACTTACACATTGATTCAAGCAATTATTGTGAATTTTGCATGATTTCATGAGATTTTTGCTAGAATTGCATGATAACTTGATGATGCATAATCTCATGACTTTGGCTAGAGCTTTGATGCACTTTAATTGCTTGATTTTAGGACAAATGAAGTATGGAAGAACCACGTTAGCATTCACGTTAACTTAGTTAACATGACTACTAACGTGGGATGGCAAAGAGCTTGCAACGTTAATGAGAAAAGTGATCACCAATAATGCCTGCGAAGCCATTCATAGCTTACGTTAAGAGCCACGTTAACTAAGTTAACGTGGTACTTAACGTAGAAGAAAAAGAAGACTCCACGTTAATGAGAAACATGAACTCCAATAACGTTTCTCCTCAACGTTATTGGTAAAAGTGAACACCACTAAGGGAAACTAGGCAATGCCCCACGTTAAAAGTCACGTTAACTTAGTTAACGTGAACTCTAACGTGGAAGAGGATCAACAACGCCAACGTTAGTGACACTCACTTTTGTCACTAACGTTGGATCATTAGCATTGCTTACGTTAACTCTCACGTTAAGATTGTTAACGTGAAAGTTAACGTGGAGTTGAATTCAGAGAACCAACGTTAGTGACACTCACTTTTGTCACTAACGTTGGGAGATGGCTTCATTACTACGTTAAGAGCCACGTTAACTTAGTTAACGTGGGTTCTAACGTAGGGACTTAAGGCAATTCGAGCGTTAGTGACAAAGGTGAGTGTCACTAACGCTCTCGAAGGTGATAGATACCCACGTTAAGAGCTACGTTAGCCAAGCTAACGTGAGAACTAACGTAGGGGCAAAGAGGCAAGCAACGTTAATGGGAAAAGTGATTCCCATTAACGTTTGCGAAAAGGGGCACAAGCCAACGTTAATGGGAAAAGTGAGTCCCATTAATGTTGGCCAAGGATTGAGTAAGAAACGTTAGTATTCACGTTAAGATTACTAACGTTGTAATTAACGTGGGTATATAAAGGTGGAACGTTAGTGGAAAAAGTAAATGCCACTAATGTTCTCGCACCCAAAATGTTACTCAACGTTAATCTCACTAAATGCCCAAGCCTAATTCATATTTCTCTGCAAGCTGGGCCCACTAAAGATGAGAATTGCTTCAACTCAAGGTCCAGAGCCCACATCCAAGACTTGAAGAACTCACTAGAAGATCATGAGGAGTAGTATATATAGGAGTAGTTTTGAACTAGAGAGAGCTTAGCACTTTTGGGAACTACTCTCTGCATTTACTTTTCTGTACTTCTAGCATGGATTCTTCTTTTCTGCCATTTTTCTTTTCTATAGCTATGAACAACTAAACCCCTTTCATTGGGTTAGGGAGCTCTGTTGTAATTTGATGGATCAATTATAGTTTTCATTCTTCTTCTTCTTTCCTTTCTCTTGATCTTACTAGAAAGCTTTCGATCTTAATTCAATTGGTTAGTTGTCTTGGAAAAGAAACTCTCCATAATTGGATCTCCTTTGAACCTTGGAAAAGGGATGAGGAAATCATGCTAGAAATGCTTTCTCATGTTGGACCAATTTGGGGTTTGGATGGATATTGTGACATTTAATCCTCCCAACATTTTGATTTGGAAATACATGTGGTATAATGAGTGACCACACTTTCATCTCTTCCCATGAGCAATTAAATCAAGGAATTGGGCAATTATTCAAGCTTAGAGAGATTGGATTGCCAAGGAATTGGGATCCAATCACTTAAGATTGCCAAGGAGATTAATGAATGCATTGATTGAGGAAGAGATGAGAATGAACTTGATCCGGAGAATGCAACATCTCCTAAACCCAATGATCTCCCCATTTCTGATCTTACCCATTTTATTTACTTTCTGCCATTTAATTTCCTGCTCATTACCCCAACTCCCCATTTAAGATTCTGCACTTTAATTTCTGTTATTTACTTTCTAGTCATTTAAATTTCTGTATCTCAATCTCAATTCTGTTTAGCTCAACTAGCATATTCTTCTAACTAAAGTTGCTTGACCAATCAATCCCTGTGGGATTCGACCTCACTCTATTGTGAGTTTTACTTGAGATAATTCGGTATACTTGCCGAAGGGAAATTTGTTGAGAGACAAGTTTTCAAGCATCAAATATCCAATAGCTACACAAATGAATTGAGGAGAAGAAGAAATTTACTCAATCATGTGAATTATAATAGAGCTCCTCCTCTAATGAAGTGGGGTTAATGGACCATCACTCTAAGAACAGTTGCAGGAAATTTAAATTGCATGAAAGTAAACTGAGCTCAAAGCAAACGGAAATGTAAAATTGCAGAAAGTAAATTGGCAGAAAGGTAGAGGTGCGGGAAAATGGAATTTCATAAACCAAACTGAATTCAAGAAAATTGAAATGTAAAAAGTGCAGAAATATAAAGTGTATCAAAGTAAAATTCTAAGCTGAGCTCTTTGGAGTCTCTAATCCACCAAGAGGGCTCTCTACTAGAGCCTTCTACCCTACTCCTACTCCTACTGTCGTTCTCTACTATTCAGGCCAACCTCCTAATGAAGTGAAACTGATGCCTTTTTATAGGTTTTCCTAAATTACAAATTGAAATGAAATTAAAAGCAAATTAGAGTCAAATGAAAATTAAATCCAAATGATTCTTGTGACCTTGAATGAGTGATATGAATGGGCTTGCTTGCTTGAAGTTCAAATAGACTCAGAGTGATGCAAATTGGGCCAAAGGGACTGCTTCCAGGAGAGCGTAGCGTTCTTAAAGACAACGTAGCGCTCGGGCACCCACGCGTATGGGTCGCCCAGGCGTGCGCGTCCCTTTGCATTTTGGCACATCGACGCGTACGCGTCACCCACGCATACGCATCCCTTGAAGCGCTCACTTTAAGAGCATAGCGTTCACAAAACGAGCGCTCCTTCCACGCGTACGCGTCACCCACGCGTACGCGTGGATTGAAAAATGTCACATCCACGCTTCCGCTCCATCCACGCATTCGCGTGCTTCTTCGGAAATGTCACACCGACGCGTACACGTGCTCCATACGTACGCGTCGCCAGCTGAATATTCCCACTCCATTTATTGCAGGCGTTCTTAGTTAAAGAGCGTAGCGCTCTTGCCAAAGAGCGCTCTTCCTTGATTAAATCATGGGCCATGCTTTTAAAAGCATGGCCTAAGGTTTCAAAGCATGCTCAAACTTCAAAGTGTGCCGTAGAATTCTTCTTTTCTCCTTTTGAGCTTAATTTGTGCTTTTTTGCTTCTTTTTCTACTTATTTTCTACAAAGTTTATAAAATCAAAAGATCAAAGCAATATACTATTTAAGCACTAAAATACTCAATAATTAAGCCTTAATCATCAATTTCTTGCATGAAAAAGCATAAAAAAACACAACATGATGTGCAGTCATCAGATGCTGCCTCAAGTGACGGAAGCTGTGGCCCTATTGTCCTCTCACGAAAGTGAGGCAGCTGATGCTCCTCCACCACCTCCCATCGTACGGTTGACAATTTGGCTTGATGGTAGCATGGGGTAAGTATGACTTTAAGTCTTCTATATTTAGTGGCTTTAGGGCTGTAAGTTTGAATGACTAAAAGTGTTTCATGTTTCCGGATTATTAAATTGCTGAAAGTGTTTGATTATTGGTTATAGTTTATTGGATTTAGGGCTATAGGTTTGAATGGCTGAAAGTGTTTCATGTTTCCTGATTAGTGAATTGTTGAAAGTGTCTCTTGTTCATTGATTATTGACGTTTGGTGCTGTTTAAGTTAGTTGTTGATGGAAAGAGTTTGTGGCGTATTCCAGTTATAGATGAATTTTGTCAAAATTTCTATAAAAATCTCTCTATATATTATGGTTATTTGCTTTTGAAGTTTTAATTTATATTACCATATTGGTTTGTTTGTGGATTGTAGGTTCATGCCGAACAACAACGCATGTACTCAGGAGATGAACAATGTCATCAAGCTGATATACGACCATCCCTGGCCCAGCTACAAGAAGATCCCCGCTGAGACCAGAGAGCGATGGTTTTAGAAAGGGCGATAATAATTTTTGTTTAGTTTCAAACCTTTTTAGCGAGTTTATATCATCTATTTTGATTGACTAATTTTAAAGTTTCTTTGTGCAACTGCACTTTATATGGGACGTTTCTCACGATGACCTCATTATGAAGATCTTCGATCATTGAATGTGTCAGTGGTTGCAACAAATGTTGGAGGTTGTTCGTGAGAGGCGGGATCACCTGACGACTTGACTCCGACCGAAAATAAAGAAGGCTCTATTAGTTCACTCGAAGACCGATGAAGGGTTCAGGCATCAGCATCTCACCAATAGAGCTAGCAAGGCATCGGCCAGGTCGTCTAACTATATCGACGGCTCAGCGACGTTCATGAAAAATAAGGCTAGGCTGGTATGTAGTGTCTTTAATTTTGTTATTAACCTAGTTTTATTCTTTTACATATTATTGCTAGGCATCTTGAACATATTATTTCAATGCAACATGTGTAGTCGAAGTCATTGGATCAGTAGGCAACATTGGCGGAGACGTTCAAGTACACCCACACGTTGAAGTAAAATGAAAGCGAAATTTATTAATCAGCGATCTTAGGATCATTATTTGAGTAAACATACATCTAATCTTTTGATATAAAATTAGAGATTAACTGTATAACTGTCATACTAATCATAATAAAATGTGTTACACAAGAGTCCTACATGTAGATACTAAAGGCGACGACTCAACAATCTCAACAAAATAGGGAGGATGCCGCCGATGGATCTGCTACTTCAGTCGTCGATCCCGAAGCGATTTGGCACGAGACCACCTCAGCACCGTACAAGAACCAGGTATACAGGATGGGATCATTCTTCGCCAGCAGCTTCCACACCTCTATGTTGAGGCCATCGTACGCCTCTTCCATTAATCGAGCTGTCGAGCCCGAGGAAGGCATGGATTTTAGGCTGCAAGAGTAGGAGCTCACTTGCAGCCTTCACGAGCAGAATCAGAGGCTAAACGTTTGTCGGGAGAGATATCAGAAGATCCTTACATGTATGACGGACATCGATGACCTCAGGTTGGAGTGAAGGGAGCAGTTGGAGCGACTTCAGTGGATGGAGGCTCAGATGGAGGTGTACCAGGTTCAGATGCGTGCCGCTGGCATCAACTCTGATGGTGGCAGCACCCTGCTGGTGGCAAATTGTACGGGTGGCACACAGACATTACTACCTTCTGCATCGCCTCATTAGGGCCACGGGAACGACAATGACGACGACAATGAGGACTACTTGGATCTTTAGTTATTAGTGTTTCGTTTTATTGTTTTATTGTATTTATTTTATTTACTTGACTATTAATTTGTTTGAACATTTTATTTTATATTTTAAATAATAGATTTCTATTATTTATAAATTGACCATTAATTGTGTAAAAAATAAGTTTAAATAAAAAAATTAAAATTGACCATTTGTTTCACAATTTTTTTGGACATTACCGTCGGATTTACCGAGAGAATAATCTGATAGTAATAGTGCGGGAAACATATTGTAGCATCAGCATTACCGTCGAAAAAATTCGCTGGTAACCAAATGGTTTTTCAAATAAGAAATCTGTTGTAGAATCCAACACTAATTACCGTCGAACAAAAAAATTACGACAGTAAACATTATCGGCGAGATTTATACCGTTTGATTCCTTTTGACGATAAATCCGACGGTAACTTAATTACCGTTAGATTTTATTCATTTTTTTTGACCAATAATCTGACAATGCTCAGTGTTTTGCTTGTAGTGACACAATTTCAATCCTTCAGTATCTCTAGAAAGTAGGGACATAGGAGACTAAAATTTTTGGGGATGAAGATTGAAACTTTAATAATATTTCATCTTAAAAATACTCTCACTTACTTTTCAAATTATAATTCCACCTCTTAGTCTCCATATTTATCTTAAATCAAACATAATATCGAGACATAACTTAGTCTAAACATTTTACACCAAACACAATACAGAGACCTAATTTAGTATCTGTCAATCTCTGTCTCTTAGTTTCAACCTCTTAGTCTCAGTCTCCCTTCCAAATGTAGCCAAAGAAATTTTAAACCAGACGTATTAGTCCACAACAAATTTAATTAGTTTCTTGAGTCCCAAACAACCATTGACGTCCATCAAATTGGTCGTTCTGTCAACGTGACACATCAAACCCTAATAGCATTGTCCCGTGTGTCACGTTAACTAGATGAGTCAGATGTTAACTGACACGTGGAATCGAGGAAAAATTGGTCCCTGTCTTATAAAATACAAAAACATAATTGTTTTCCAAAGACCAATCTGACTGATAAGATAATCTGTTGAGAACCAATATGTCTGACTACATTCATTTTTTTGCTATATTTTGTCTTGTTCTATGTGATTGATGAGTATGATAGTGTATTTTTTTAGATATGGTAGGAACTATTTCCTACACTCAAGGAGTTTTTTGGGTGATAATTTGACTGTTAGCAGTGTGTCAAAATCCTAGATGTTATTGTGAATTCTATGCCATAGTTATACAGTCTAGCATGGAGAATATCTGAAGAGACCTTTCTTTGGTTGTCTTAATTTCAAGATAAGTGAATTTAGGGTTTTATTATAATATAGGTCTCCGTGTAATGTTGCTCTAGTAAAGGTTTCATCTTTATAATTAAAGCTCCAACACTGCAACTTTTTGTATAGTTTGATAGGATTTTTGATTACTAAGTTGCTGCTAGTGAGCACAATACTGCAACTGAAGACGGAATCAAGAAGCTAAGGTTGTGTTTGAAACATAGACTAGGGATGAGAGCCAGAGACTGAACTAAATTTAATTATTGTGTTTGGTGTAAAGTGTATAGGACTAGATTATGTCTCAATGTCTTGTTTGGTTTAAGATAAAAACAGAGGCTAAAATTATTGAAATTACTAAAATTTTCCTATTTATACTTCAACGTCAAAAAAATCATAACCCCTGTAATTCAATTTTCCTCCACCTCCTTTCTCTTTTACCCTGTCCTAGAACTACGGTTTAGAAGTGAAGACCACTTCCATTCAACCCCACTGCCGGTTGCACCACGAAGGTCGGCATAGAACGCGACCCCCTCCAGCAAAGTGTGTCACAATGGTGCCGCTTCTTCCCACGTCATTGGAGGTTACTGATAACACGTCATCTAAAACTATTTTTAAGGTTCTTTTTCATTTGTTTTCTTAAGTTTTGTTAGATTTTTAAACAATTTTCTTATGTTTTCAAATGGATTTTTATAACTAATCAAATATTTGAAGTTGTGTCAGTATTATTGTGTTTTCAGGTATTTTGGACCAAAATAATCAAGGATCAAGGCCTTTTTAACAAGAAAACACAAAATTAGTTCAAGGACGGTCCAACCAAGCCAAGGAACCACAAGCCCGGTGTCCATGCTCTTAAGCCTGACGTGAAACCTTTGATTTCACACAAGCTCGACGTGCATGACTAGAAGCTCGGTGTGCATGTTTAAAACCAACACAAGCCCAATGTGTGATGCTTCATTCTATCACAAGCCGTGCGTGCAACCTTCCCTGGGAGGAGCAATTGGGCTTACGCCCAAAACTATAGTCACAAGCCCGGCGTGCACAACATCAAACTCCCAAATTCAATGCTTTAATACTTAACATGAGCCAATTTTTTTTATCAAATTATTAGAAGGATTAATCACATATGAAGATTTAAGATTCAAGAGATTAGTTATCATTAATTCCTTTTTAAAAATATAAAGATTTGGTTGTTAGGATTTGTTTTTAGAATTAGATTTGAAGTATTGTTTTGATTTGAATTTGAAAGTAGGAAGTTAGCTACCTTATGTTTTTGAGAGATAAGATTAGGGTTAGAATTTGAATTTTTCAAGTTAGGATAAATAAGTGAACTTTGTTCACAGAGAGGAGATTCGGTTCCTCCATATTAGTTTCTTTTCATTGTTGTTTTTCATTCCTCCATGAGTAACTAATACTTTGTCAAAGGTTTAAGAGCTCTGTTTATGTTTTCTATGGAGTATTAATCTAAGTTTTTATTTTTATTTTGAAGTATTGCATTGATATGTTTCATGATTGAGTTATTCATTCTTCATTCTTTAAAGGATTAGTAGTATCTGAAGGTATGCTAATCCCATTTTGAATTATCTTATTATTTTATAAAATTTAATATCTGAATTATAGCTTGAAAACTCTTTCACATGACATTTTGAATTCGACTAGGAATAGCATTTAATTAGTGTGCGACAATGTACATGATTTTCAATCATCTAGTTTTAAATACGTGACATATAATTTGGATTAGAAAAACTTTTGAAAATTGTGTTTTCTATTAAAATTCAATTAGACAGGACTAGCTTGAATCTAAGGACTACTTTTTGAATCTTATTAGAAACTAAATCAGTTTTATGCTGAATCTCTTCAATTAATTGGTTGACTAAGAAATTAGCAATTGGTTAATTGAAGAGAAATTAAAGAACCAGGGAATTGGAAATCAGTTAATAAAGATTTGTCGTGAAAAGATCTTTGCATGCTTCAAAATAGGCAAACAAGGATTGATTTTTCTAAGAACTTAAACATCTCCAAAGCCCTTGGCTTTCACCATTATAGTAGTCTCTCAATCAACATTCAAGTTTACTATCCTTTAAGCATTCTCCAAGCAAGTCACAATCTTTCCCTCATCAATCCAGGTTTTATTGATCTAATTAGGTATTCAATATGATATTTGCTTGCTCAGTCCTTTAATCCTTGTAGGAACAACATCCACTTACCGTGGTATTACTTGAACGATTGATGAATGAAATTTTGTGTGGTCTAGAATTTCACAATAGATTCTTGTTGCAAGTATGGTTTCTAAACTAATAATAATCCTTTCATACAAAAATTTGGTTGTCACAAGTAACAAAACCCTAAAAATATAAACCGAAGTATTCGAACCTCAGGTCGTTCTCCTAAGGAATTATAATAAAGTGTTCTTGTTATTGGTTATGAGGTATGTTTGGGGTTTTTGAGATAATGAACAAGAAACATAAATGGCAAAGGAATTAAACTAGCAACTAACAAAGCTCTTGGCTAGGTATGAGGATTAGAAGTCCTATCCTAGTTATCCTTATCAATTGTGATGAGAGTTGTTCATTGCTCCCACTTAGTCAACCTCTAACCATGGAGAAAAGTTAAAGGGATGAATCAACTTGATTCCACAAGTCCTAGCCTATTCCTAAGGGAAGATTAGCTTTAGAGGCATTCAAGTCAATTAGCAATCTCTAGTTATCAATCAACAAAGGAATTAGATAACTCAAGAATCATCAATTATTCAACCAAAGCCAAGAGGAGAAAATCCTACTCTAGTATCCTTTCAAGCACTTAATCAAACACTTGGAAGACATAAAAGGAAAGTAAGATAAAATTGCAAGAAAAGTAAATCTACAATTACTAATAGTAAGAGATTAACAATCAATAAATCAAATCAACAATAAAGGAACATGAATCATACATTGCATTAAAAGAGAGATAGAAGAAACAAGAGTGCATCAACATAAAAGTAAAGATTTACAAACATTAAAGTACAAAACTAGAGAGAGGAAGAGTAGAGGAGCAAGAATTGATAAAGGAAAAGTAAATCAAAGCATGAATTAAACCTAGATCTAGAGAAGAATTAAACCTAATCCTAATCCTAATCTTAGAGAGAAGAGAGAGATTCTCTCTCTAGAAACTAACTCTAAAAACTAGATCTAAAGTTCTAATGAAACATAACATGCCTCCCCCCTTCAATCCTTGATCCTTTTAAGTGTTTTGGCGCCAAGGTTGGTTCAGATTGGGCCCCACACCTTCTGTGAATTTGTTAGGCACAGATTTACTTAAAAATCACGTGCCAGCATCGATGCGTACGCGCACAACACGCATTCGCGTCCATGGAGTTTTTTGCGTGATCCATGCGTAGGTGTTTAATGCACGTGCGCGTCCATGGACTCTCAAATCTTTGGTTTTTCATGATTTCTCCACTTTGTATGCTTTCTCTTCACTCCATTGATCCATTCCTAGCCTTTTCCAATCTGAAATCACTAGCAAACACATCAAGGCATCTAGTGGATTCAAAGGAGGATTAAAATTATCAAGTCAAGGGTTTAAAAGCTTGTTTTCACATTTAAGCACAAATTAGAAGACAATCATGTAACTATGCTATTTTATTAAATAAATGTGAGAAAAGGTTAACAAAATGCTCTAAATTCAACACAAGATAAACCCTAAAAACGGAGTTTATCAACCTCCCCACACTTAAACCTTAGTATGTCCTCATGCTAAACAAAGAATGAAATAAGGGGTATGACATTTATTCAATGTAACTAAACTATATGCAAACTATCTGAATGCAACTATCCATATGAATGCAATTGCTTGGTCAAAACAAATCAACTTTCAAGAGAACATATGTAAGCATAAGGCTAAGGCAATAGGGATCAAATCCAAACCAAACCCACAATTACATTGAATTCCCAAGAAGAGTTACAAACTTGCATGAATATGAGTGACTATGGTGAAGACATGTAATTGAGCAATCGAACCCTCACCGGATGTGTATCTGCTCTAGTCACTCATGTGTTTAGTGGTTGATTCACTCAATTCTCCCCTAATCACGCTTTCAAAAATTTTCTTCATCTAACAATCAACAATCATTCAATGCATGCATACAAATATCATGAGGTCTTTCTCAAAGGTTGTAATGGGGCTAGGATCAAGGTAGGATCATATATGGTTAAGTAGATTAAAATTTGAATCTTTGGTTAACCTAGACTTTCCCACTTAACCTATACAATGACCTATACAATTTCAAAACTAACCTAACTACCCATCCTTCACTTTTCACACACTCATGCATTTTCTTTTCATTTCACAACACTTATGCATTGACTCTTTTATTTGGACTTTACTTTGGGACATTTTGTCCCCTTTATGCTTTTTTTCTTCTTTTTTTTTCTTTTTTTTTTCCATTTTTCTTTTCTTTTCTTTTCTTTTTCTTTTGCTTTTCTCAATTCATTTTTTTCCTTTCAAGAACATTAATGCATAGGGTCTATACATTTAATCAATACATGAGTGTGCACCCAATTCCCAAATACAGAAATATAAATCACCCTTTTATCCCAACCAATGTTCCCAAACCTCCCCAAACTTGAATAATAAACACTCTCACTAGCCTAAGCTAACCAAAGATCCAAACAAGGGACTTTTATTATTTTTTGCATTAGGCTTGTAATGTGCTAAAATAAAGAATGATTGGGTCAAGCGTAGGCTCAAAATTGGTTAACAATGGAGAGTAAAAGGTAGGCTATTTGGGTAAGTGAGCTAATGAAGTAATGGCCTCAATCATATAAATGCATGAATACAAGGAATAATTGGACATATAGATTTGAACAAACCAAGGATCACAATCATAGAAAGAGAACACTTGCACACAAGATGGAAAATAAGTGGTTATAAGATGTAACTACACCATTAGGCTCAAATATCACTTACTTGTGTTCTTAGCTCAAAACATGCTTCACAAGATATAAAATTCAAGCAAGTTCCACAAAAATTTTCAATCAATTGGGGTGGTACCTTATAGATAAATTCTTGGAAAAGAATCTCGCTGTTTTGACTAAGCTTATCCTAAATGCAATGTTGTGATTGAGAAATTCTAAAAATTTTTTAGTTTATCCCTTTTTTTTCAATTAAAATCAATTTCCATGCAAAAAAGGGTCAACTAGGTTCCAACAATCCAAAATGTTTTTCTAATCACAACCGAAAGCTAAAACAACTATATAAGGAAAAGTCCAACTAAAATATGAAATACAAAGTGCAAAATGCATAAACTAAAGTAAAAGTGTCTCAAAACGACAAATGTATACAATAATCCAAAAGGGAGTGCAAAATAAAGCAAAATAACATAAACTAGGAGATAATGTCCGGAAATGTTCACCAAGATGATAACTCCACCGACGGCGACGAAGGTGACCTCCCCACACTTAGAATTAAGCATCGTCCTTGATGCTACTGCTCGGGCTCATGGTGAGGGTCAACGGTCGTGTCTGGTTGCTGGGACTGAGGCTGTGGCTCCTCAGGCGGCTGTTGCGCCTCCGAGGTGGCTTGGGTCTGTGGAGGTGCCTCTGGCTGCGCCTGCTCCTCCTCATCGGATGCGGAAGAAACGGGAAGAGGGGTAACTCAACGCGCAGTGCCATGAACATTTGGTCCATCCTGTCCAGGCGTCTCATAATGTGGCACTTACTGCGCTCCGTGAAGCGGAAAAGACGCTGGACTAGAGGATAAGTCAGCTGGGGTGCTGGTGGTGGTACTAAAGGTACTGCTGGTGCTGATGGTCCTGCTGCAGCTGAGGAGGAAGATGGTCCGGCTGGTGCTGCTTTGATTTGAGCTCTAGATGCACACCGGGAAGGGGCTTCTCGTGCACCCACGTACCCCACGGAATAACATCCTCCTTGTCGTCGTCGTCTAGGGGTGGTGGTGTCATGTCATCGTCCCTCCAAGGGGCACCGGCTAAATCAACCATCCTAGTGATCAGAGTGGGAAATAAAAGTAGGCCACGGATGTCCGCTCGCCACATGTACCTCCTGATCAATTGGGGCAAGTAGACCTCCTTTCCCTCCATAACACAACCGATTAGGACGAGCATGTCCATCGGAATCTCAGAAAAATGGGTAGTAGGCATGACATAGGTGGCAAAAATCTGTTGCCAAGTCCTAGCCTCCCTCGATAAGTGAGCAAACAGCATCCCCTTGGATTTTTTATTATCAGCATCCATCACCCAAGGGGCATCCGGTATTGCTATAACACATTTCAGCGCCTCGTAATCAAAGGTCATACAGTGTATTGCCACCTCCGCTTGCTCATAGGCATCTGTGGTGCCGGTCTTAGGCTGACAATGTAGTGCATCCTCAATAGCAGCCTCCATGACCAAAATCTGCCCGCCTCACAGGTAAACCGGATCAAGGGTCGCTCTGAAGAAGTTACAATAGAATTCCTTGACCCATGATGTGTTTATCCTTCCCAAATCTCTATCAACAAAACTGAGGCTCAATCCCTGAATCCGGGCCTCCATGGGGCGCCTTAGGTCGTTGGAAAGGGTCAATTTCTTCTCAATGTTCAGATTCTTCATTTGATAGGTAGGGAAGCGGAGCTCACAATACAGGTTAGGGAACCTGGCTATGTCAGTAGGTGGGAGCTGCTGGTTCTCCTTATCCACTTCATTAAGTGGGTTCTTGGCATAGTTAGCATAAGGAGAAAGAGTAGGTGCTTGAGGTGTCTTCCTCTTTCTAAAGGTAACCTTTGCTTTCTCCCTATCAGACATCCTGAAAAGCATAAATTACAGGATATAAATACTTAAGCAAGTAGAGGCCAGAAAGCAAGGAAGCACAAATTCATGAAGTGAGTTAAAAAGATGAAGACTTAGAATGCAAGCAACGAAAATCAGAGTTAAATCAAGGTCACAAACTAAGAATTCAAGTAATATATGCATAATGCTTGTTTATTAAACTCAATAAGTGTATACCCAAAAGGAATGGTTAAAGTATTAGTCAAAAACTAAAAGAAAGATTAGTTGGTTAATTGAGTTAAAAGTTAGAAAACCGGTTCAAGGGTTAGGGGTATGACGGTTATGGCTTAATCAAGATAAATTTAGAAAGTAAAGATAGCAAGCACACTCACGTTCATGAAGAAATTACAGTCATTGACGATGAAATATGAAATTTTGCAAAAAGAGCAATTATTTGAAAGCAAATTATCAATCAATGTCATGACACTAAATGTGCTATAATTGGTGTAGAAGGTTGAAACATGCACTAGTGTAACCAAAAGCAAGTTAAACTATAACAAATTGGGTCACACTAGTGAAGTCTACCAATTATTTCCAATAAATGAACCCTTTTGAAGAAAATCACAAGTGAAAGTCAAATGTAGGCCTAGTAGGAATCAAGAAGAGCATTTAATTTAATTTGAAGAATGAAAGCACAAAAAATGAAGGTTCAAGGCTTATCACGGGAATCGATATAGAGAATGAAATACTAGGCACAATAACCCAGGAACCGAACTTGGTAGAAACTAAGTAAATCTCAAATTGAAATAGTGCCAGGGTCAATTCTAGGGAACAAAAATAAAAATAATTTCTAGAAATTTGGGCAGCATTTCGGCAGTAATTCAAATATTTTCGGGTAGCAAATAGCAGCAAAAACAGTCATACGAAACCAAAAGTGCAACAACATGAGAGAGCATGGGTTGCATATACAATACCAGTAGGGCAGCAGTAAAACAGAGCATATAAAATAGAAACCGGCATAGCATACTAACCATCACTTAGCAAACAAGCAATGTACAGTCAGAAAGGAAACAAGTACGTAGCAATTATCAGGCCTAGAATCCTCTAACCACATCCTAATTACCTAATCGCATACATTTCTAGCTAACCTAACAAGCAGAACAATCATTAATGGAATATAAAATTAATCAAACAAAATTAAGGAAAAAGAAAAGAAAACAGAGCAATGGAGACAGAGGCGTGGTATGGAACCTGGAAGCAGAGCAGAAAAGAAATGGAAGGAGGCAATCCACGTTGCCAACTTGAGGGAATGAAGGCTTCTTTGCCAACAACGCCCACGACCCTGGCAGCCTGACCTTGCTCTCTTCAATGGAGGATAACTTGAGCTACAGAGATCTAATTGAGGTGATTTTAGTTGCGTTGGAAAGCTGACATTCAGAGCTTTCCAACCATGTATAATAGTTAATAGTGGAGCACAAAATTAAAGCTCAAACAATAGGCAATTTTGAGCTCCAAAAACAAGCACAAGAATTGAATCCAAGGAGTAGGAAGCACGTTGGCAACTTGGAAACCAAGTTGGCAACACCGTTGTAAGAAGCTCCAGCCCTGGGAAGCAATGTGCACGTTGCCAACTTGCTAATGCAAGGGCGTGTTTGCCAAAAATATGTTCAATGGGCCAGAATGGCTAAGGCATGTGTACAAGCTCTCTGTTTCTCTCAAGGTGCTGCAATGCTACTCAAGAGCTAACCAATCCAACAAGGACAAAGCCCAATCGCTAACCCAACAAACATGATTGAGGGCCTCTCAAGGAGCTGAAGGACTAGTATAAATAGGAGAAAGTTTGTACTAGGGAGGGACTTTTTACACTAGACTTTTCACTTTTACTTTTTACTGCATTTTGGAAGCATACCTGTCCACTATTTTGTTTTCTTGTAGCTTTGAATTTTAGTTTGAAGAAATCTTCTTCTCCACTCTTCATCCTTCTCTACACTTAGTTTAATTTCCATTTTGCAATTGTAGTTGTAATTGGAGCAATGATTCACTAAACCCCATTTTCACTAGGGGGAAGAGCTCTGTTTGTTTAAATGAATTGATATCTTTACTTTCTTCTCAATTCAAGTGGTTTCTCTAAGAGGGAACTGGTAGATTAAGAATTATTAAGAAAAATAGCGTTGCTAGTACAGCTCCTAACCAGCAAAAATCCACTTGTCAATTTAGAAAAGAGTTGTCACAAAATTAGAATTAAAATACTGGGAGTATGAATCCTAAGTCGTCTCCCAATGAGTTGCAGAAAGATGTGCTATTTTATTAATCAGAGGTTTTCCAAAATGGTTTTGAGTTTGATAAACAGGAAATTAAATCAGAGAATTTAGGTAATTTAAATAAAAATCTTGACCGGGAGAAGATTAATCGGAAGTTCTATCCTTGTTGGAATTTTCTCAAGATCAATTAACAATTAGTAGTTGTTTCTACTTAGTTAACCCTCAATGAATGAGGGAAAGTCAAGTTAGAAGTCAACTTCTATTCACAAGTCCTAATCCTTTCCCTTAGGAAGAATTAGAGTTAGTTACTAACAAGCCAACCAACAACGAACTAATTACAATTGAACTCTTGAGTATTCCAACTCAAGGTTCTCCTTTCAATCAACTCCCAATCAAGTTGGGAAACTACTCCATTATCATAAATGTAGACTTCACAAAATTAAAAGGGGAAATAAAAAGAGACATGATAAACAATAATCAAAGAAATAAATTAAAAATAAAAAATAGTCTTGTATTAATGAACTCTAAAAATAATCGAATTGTAACTCTGGACAAATTAAGGATATGAAAGAGTAAGTGAACGGTAAGTAAACACACTAGAATGACCAGTTCCGGAGGTAGACTCTTCTCAATAACCAAAGCAAAATCTTCAAATCCTAAACTATGAATGTAAAGAAAAATCTAGAGGAAGAGGTAGAATTCTCTCTCTAGATCCAAAAACTAAAACTGGAAATTATGCAGAATCAGAATTGTCTTTAGTCTCTGCATGTTCCCTCGCTCTAATTTGCGTTTCTGGGCCGAAAGCTGGGTTAAAATGGGGCCCAGAATCCACGCTAGCGATTTCTGCAAATTCTGCAGATCGCGCACGTCACGCGACCGCGTTGTCCACGTGTTCATGTCATCCAGCGTTTTCCGTGCTACGCGTGCGCGTCGTTCACGCATTCGCGTCACTCGTGCAGCTTCCAATCCACGCATTCGCGTCAGGCACGCGAGCATGTCACTATGATTTCCTCCATTTCGCGAGGTAGGGTGAGCCATGCGCCCGCATCACTTCTCACTGGTTATCCCCTCAATTTCTTGTGTTCCTTCTATTTTTGCAAGCTTCCTCTCCATTCTCTAAGCCATTCCTACCCTATGATGCCTGAAACACTTAACACACAGATCACTACATCGAATGGTATAAAGGAGAATAAAAATATACAATTAAAAGATCTTTAGGAAGCAAATTTTCAATCATAGAATAATTTTGGGAAGGATTTGTAATATCATGCTAATCATATGAATAAGTGGGTGAAAGACTTGATAAAACCACTCAATTAAACACAATATAAATCATAAAATAATGGTTTATCAGGAACTCTTGCTCTTCACAGATCTAATCACTACCAAGAGAGGGATTGGATCTACTTGAATTTTGTGATGAACTTGAGAAAGGAATTATAGAATTCAGTTTAGAGTTCATCCTTCCATAATTCTGTTAATTGATATACTTTGGGTTGGTATGTGAGATGTAACCACCCTTGGTTAAGATCATGAGAGTTGTGTGGCATGAAGGATTAGCTATTGAGCTTCATCTCTTCTCATGAGCAATTAGATCACGAGAGTGGCAATTGATTGTGTTGAGAGAGATTGACCCACCAAGAGATCGGGACTCAATTATTCACAATCCGCCATAGATTTATCCACATGATTGAGAAGGAATTGATCATCATCAATTCGTGAGGATTTACACCTCTTATCCCTAGTGATCTCATCTATCATCAATTCTCATTCCTATTGATCTTTAGTTATTTTGAATACCCATTACCCAATTCCCTTTTATCTTCTTGCAATTATTGATTCTGCCATTTACGTTCAACTTCTACTTACTTGCAATTTAAGTTTATGTCATTTACATTTCAGCCGTTAATTTCATGCATTTCATGTTTCCATTGATGACTTGCATCATCTACCATTTTTCTTGCATAAAAAGGACCACAAAAGGGCATAATCTCATTTGATCATTGCAATTCATGCATTAATTGATGAATATTTTAGAACATTGCTTTGAAATGAGTTGTGCTGAATTTCAGGTGAAAAAGACATCAAAAATGGGAAGAAAACAACAAAACAAGCTGGGCGTGTGAAATGGGCGTGCCACTTGGAGCAAACGCCACAAAAATGCACTGGCGTGGCACGCCAGGAGCTGGGCGTGGCATGCCAATAAAACTTTCCAGAAAGTAACATTGAAGGCCATTGAAGGGGCGTGGCACGCCAGGTTGGGCGTGGCATGCCTAGCCCATCACTCACCATAGGGATGCCATGTGATGTCGAAGGCATGGCACGCCAGTTTCAAAAGTCACTTGGGCGTGCCATTTGAGGAGTCAGGCGTGGCACGCCAAGCTTGAAGAACCAAAAAATGAATGGGCGTGCCACTTGAGCAACATGGCATGGCATGCTGGTACATGATTCCAGAGGGGAAGTTAAAGCCTAAAAAGGCCTGGGCGTGCCACTTGAGATCGAAGGCGTGGCACGCCAGGTTCATTCCCACTTAGGCGTATCACTTGAGCAACTAGGCGTGGCACGCCAACGCACAAAGAAGCCAAAGCAAGGGCTGGGCGTGCCACTTGGTATCGAAGGCGTGGCACGCCAGTTACTAGAACCAAGGCAAGATGATAGGCGTGGCACGCCAGCCTTTAGGCGTGACACGCTGGTACAAGTTTCTAGAGAGGATGAAGGAGGCCAAAACACATGGGCGTGCCACTTGGTGTCGAAGGCGTCGCACGCCATCCACTATTCCTCACTTGGGCGTGCCACTTGAACCTCAGGCGTGGCACGCCAGTGTCAAATATGAAGAAAAAGCCATTGGGGCGTGCCACTTGAGTTCGTGGCGTTGCACGCCAAATAGAAGAATCAAGTGCTCACAAAGGGGCATGGCACGCCAGACCCTGGGCGTGCCACGCTAGTTCAACTTTCCAGAGAGCTGGATCAAGCATACAGTGAGAGCGTGGCACGCCAGACCCTGGGTATGCCATGCCAGTTCAATTTTCCAGGCTACATGGGGGAATTAAAAGACCCTGGGCGTGCCACTTGGGCTCGAAGGCATCGCACTCCAGGGAGGCTTATGAAGGAGGACGTGGCACGCCACTGAAGCGACAACCACACGCTAGCTAGGAAGTCACGTTTATTGAGTTTCTTTTTCCTCCAAATTGTAATTTTCCTTTTTCACTTTTGTAATTCTTTTATTTTGAGAGCTAGGAGTAGTATAAATAACCCCAGAAAGTACTGAAAAGGGGGTTAAGCAGTTAGATCACTTTCCACTTCATCTTCTCCATCTAGAGTACTTTTCTCTAAGCTATGAGTAGCTAAATTCCCTCTCATTGAGAGAGGGAGCTCTGTTGTACTTGATGGATTAATGATAGTGAATTTCTTCTTCTCTTTGATTTGCTAGAAGGAATTTTGTTCTTCATGCCTAGTATTCAATTATCCTGGAAAAGAGATTGATTTCAAAATGGGTTTCATGGGAACCTTGGGAAAGAAAACATGAAACCATACTAGAAATCCCTTCTCACACTTGAGTAGAATCTGGGTTTTGGTGTTTGGATATGGTGACATATAATCCTCCCTCTACCTGGACCTATGATGATGTGTGGTATAATCAGGGACCAAGCATATCTCTCTTCATGAGCAATTAGACCAAGAAATTGGATATTGATCAAGATCTGAGAGATTGAGTTACCAAGGGATTGGGACTCAATCAATCATGATTGCTAAGAGGTCAATGAGTTGCATGATTGAAGAGGATATAAGCTGAATTTAATCCAAAAAGACAACATCTCCTAATCTCAATGAATTCCCCTATTCTCATCTATCACTTTCTTTATAGCTTTCGTTTATATTCTGCAATTCCCCATTCCCATTTACAATTAAGTCATTTAATCTTCAGTCCTTTACATTCTTGCCATTTTAATTCCAGCACTTTACTGCTTTCTTTACTCTTCAGTCATTTATACTTTTTGCCCATTTACAATTCTGCAATCACCATCTATTTGCTCAGCTTGACTAATTCACCAATTGATTAAAATTGCTCAAAAATACCAATATCTGTGGATATGATCCCACTCTACTATGGGTTATTACTTGATGATAATTTTGGTGCGCTTGCCAAAAGAGCAGATTCATAATAAAAGATTTTTATGGGGGTGTGAATTCCAGACTCATCAAGTTTTATGGTGCCGTTGCCGGAGATTAGTTTGAATTTGACAATGATTAAATTGATTGGAGAGCTAGATTAAGCATTTTAATTACCTTGTTATTTTTTATTTGTTCCTTAAATCTTCTCTCCATTTTAATTTCTATCCAATTGCTGGAATCTTTTCATTTATTCATTGTCCATATTTCCATCCTTCTAACTATTTGATTAATTATATCAACAAAGCTAACCACTAATCTCAACAAGATTTTTTTTCACTTCACTTGTTCTCTACTGGCTATTTGCTAAGTGTATGACAGGTAGAAGAGGAGGAACTGTATCCCCCTTCAATAGTGAACCTGAGAGGACCTTCCTTAGATTAAGAAGGAAAGTAAGCGGCAAAGGCATAGTTGAAGAGGAAGAAGTGGAGGAAGATCTAGAAACCACCATGGAGGAAAAAGCACATAACCATGTTGGAGAGGAAGCTGGCAATCATGTTGGGCAAGAGAGGAGAGTCTTAGGCTCCTACATCAACCCAAATCCAGGAAACTGTGGCAGCAGCATCCTAAAGCCAACAATCCATGCCAATAACTTTGAGTTAAAATCCCAACTTATCACACTTGTCCAGAATAATTGTTCATATGGAGGAGGTGCTCAAGAGGATCCAAATCAACATCTCACTGCATTCTTGAGGATATGCGACACTGTAAAGTCCAATGGTGTACACCCTGACACCTACAAGCTACTCTTGTTCCCTTTCTCACTCAGAGATAAGGCAGCAAAGTGGTTGGAAGCATTCCCCAAGGAAAGTTTAACCACATGGGAGGACGTTGTGAACAAATTTCTAGCAAGATTTTACCCTCTACAACGAGTTAACAGATTGAGAACTAAGGTGCAAACATTCAGGCAACAAGATGATAAAACACTCTATGAGGCCTGGGAGAGGTTCAAAGATTTGACAAGAAAGTGCCGCCCAGAAATGTTCAATGAATGGGTTCAACTACACATCTTTTATGAAGGGCTATCATATGAAGCAAAGAAGGCTGTGGATCACTCTTCAAGAGGCTCACTCAATAAGAAGAAGACTATCGAAGAAGCTATAGATGTCATTGAGACTGTAATTGAGAATGAGTATTTCTATGCTTCAGAAAGAACTCAGAAGAAAGGAGTGCTAGAACTCAATTCTGTGGATGCCTTGTTAGCTCAAAACAAGGCAATTGCAGCACAACTAGCAGCCTTAACCAAGAAGATGGAGGCTGGCCAAGTTTCAGTTGTCCAAGCTCAAGCACCACCCCAAGAAGAAGATACACCAGAAGCTCAAGGTGAATGGGAGCAAGCAAATTATGTGAACAACTCATTCAGACCACCATATGACCCCAACTCCAAGACATACAATCCAGGTTGGAAGAACCACCCAAATTTTGGGTGGGAAAACCAACAAAGCCATAACCAGGACCACAACAAACCTTATCTATCCAATCTACATAACACTCACAACCCTAACCATCAAACAAGCAACCATAGACCTTACCATAAGTCACAAAACACATCATACCATGGCACCCAGCAAACACACAACAACCACCATCAAGACACACTGGTGGACGAAATTGTGATTCACACTTAAATTGTTGTTCGAAATTGATTCCTAGGTAATGGCCCCAAAAACTTGGTGCTCAATACCAAAGTCTAAACATAATTTCACAACTTCGCTCAACTATCCAGCAAATGTACTGGGTCGTCCAAGTAATAAACCTTATGCGAGTAAGGGTCGATCCCACAGAGATTATTGGTATGAAGCAAGCTATGGTCATCTTGTAAATCTCAGTCAGGTGGATAATAAATGGTTATGGAGTTTTCGAATAATAATAATAAATAAACAGAAAATAAAGATAGAAACACTTATGTAGATCATCGATGGGAATTTCAGATAGGCGTATGAAGATGCTGTGCTCCTTCTGAATCTCTGCTTTCCTACTGCCTTCATCCAATCCTTCTTACTCCTTTCCATGGCAAGCTGTATGTAGGGCATCACCGTTGTCAATGGCTACATCCCATCCTCTCAGTGAAAATGGTCCAAATGCTCTGTCACAGCACGGCTAATCATCTGTCAGTTCTCGATCATGTCGGAATAGAATCCCTTGATTCTTTTGCGTTTGTCATCACGCCCAACAATCGCGAGTTTGAAGTTCGTCACAGTCATCCAATCCCTGAATCCTACTCGGAATACCACATACAAGGTTCAGACTTTCTGGATTCTCATGAATGCACCATCAATCTAGCTTATACCATGAAGATTCTGATTAAGGAATCCAAGAGATATGCGCCCGGTCTAAGGTAGAATGGAAGTGGTTGTCAGTCACGCGTTCATAGGTGAGAATGATGATGAGTGTCACGGATCATCACATTCATCATGTTGAAGTGCAACGAATATCTTAGAATAAGAATAAGTGAAATTGAATAGAAAATAGTAGTAATTGCATTAAAACTCGAGGTACAGCAGAGCTCCACACCCTTAATCTATGGTGTGTAGAAACTCCACCGTTGAAAATACATAAGTGATAAAGGTCCAGGCATGGCCGAATGGCCAGTCCCCAATGTCTAAGATCGCATAAACTGATCAAAGATGTAACGTGGTCAAAAGACGACTAATACACTAGTAAATAGTTCTATTTATACTAAACTAGCTACTAGGGTTTATAGAAGTAAGTAATTGATGTAGAAATCCACTTCCGGGGCCCACTTGGTGTGTGCTTGGGTTGAGCTTGAGCTTTACACGTGCAGAGGCTTCTTTTGGAGTTGAACGCCAAGTTGTAACGTGTTTTTGGCGTTCAACTCTGGTTCGTGACGTGTTTCTGGCGTTTGACTCCAGAATGCAACAAGGAACTAGCGTTGAGCGCCAGTTTACGTCGCCTAATCATGAATAAAGTATGAACTATTAAATATTTTTGGAAAGCTCTGGATGTCTACTTTCCAATGTCGTTGAGAGCGCGCCATTTGAAGTTCTGTAGCTCCAGAAAATCTATTTCGAGTGCAGGGAGGTTAGAATCCAACAGCATCAGCAGTCCTTTGTCAGCCTTTTATCAGAGTTTTGCTCAGGTCCCTCAATTTCAGCCAGAAAATACCTGAAATCACAGAAAAAACACACAAACTCATAGTAAAGTCCAGAAATATGAATTTTACATAAAAACTAATAAAAACACCCTAAAAAGTAGCTAGATCCTACTAAAAACTACCTAAAAACAATGCCAAAAAGCGTATAAATTATCCGCTCATCACAACACCAAACTTAAATTGTTGCTTGTCCCCAAGCAACTGAAAATCAAATAGAATAAAAAGAAGAGAACATACTATAAATTCCAGAATATCAATGAATATTAATTCTAATTAGATGAGCGGGACTTGTAGCTTTTTGCTTCTGAACAGTTTTGGCATCTCACTATATCCTTTGAAGTTTAGAATGATTGGCATCTCTAGGAACTTAGAACTTCAGATAGTGTTATTGATTCTCCTAGTTATGTTTATTGATTCTTGAACACAGCTACTTTTATGAGTCTTGGCCGTGGCCCTAAGCACTTTGTTTTCCAGTATTACCACCGGATACATAAATGCCACAGACACATGACTGGGTGAACCTTTTCAGATTGTGACTTAGCTTTGCTAAAGTCCCCAGTTAGAGGTGTCCAGAGCTCTTAAGCACACTCTTTTTGCTTTGGATCATGACTTTAACCACTCAGTCTCAAGCTTTTCACTTGGACCTGCATGCCACAATCACATGGTTAGGGACAGCTTGATTTAGCCGCTTAGGCCTGGATTTATTTCCTTGGGCCCTCCTATCCATTGATGCTCAAAGCCTTGGATCCTTTTTACCCTTACCTTTTGGTTTTAAGGGCTATTGGCTTTTTCTGCTTGCTTTTTCTTTTTCTTTCTATTTTTTTTCGCCAAAATTTTTTTTCGCAAGCTTTTGCTTTTTCACTGCTTTTTCTTACTTCAAGAATCAATTTCATGATTTTTCAGATTATCAATAGCATTTCTCTTTGTTCATCATTCTTTCAAGAGCCAACAATTTTAACATTCATAAACAACAAGATAAAAAATATGCACTGTTCAAGCATTCATTCAGAAAACAAAAAGTATTGTCACCACATCAATATAATTAAACTAAATTCAAGGATAAATTCAAAACTCATGTACTTCTTGTTCTTTTGAATTAAAACATTTTTCATTTAAGAAAGCTGAAGGATTCATGGAATTATTCATAGCCTTAAGACATAGTTACTAAACACTAATGATCATGTAGGAAAGACACAAACATAAATAAACATTAAGCATAAAAAACGAAAATCAAACAATAGAGAAACAAGAGCAAGGAATGAGTCCACCTTAGTGATGGTGGCGCTTTCTTCTTGAAGAACCAATGGTGCTCTTTAAGATCCTCTATGTCTCTTCCTTGCTTCTGTTGCTTGATCCCTAGTAATTTTGGTGCTCTTATCCTTAGTTGCTCCCAATAGTTGTATGGAGGAAAATTTATCCCTTGAGGCATCTCAGGGATTTCTTGATAAGGTCCATGAGTGGGCTCTCTTGATGTGCAGTCAAATGCTCTATTACTGAGCTATGGACCCTTGAGATGGATCTCTCCATCTTCCATGACTCAGAGGTAGAAGCAATTGTCTTCCCTTTTCTCTTTCTAGAGGTTCCTCCTGCCTTAGGTGCCATCAATGGATATGGAGAAACAAAAAAAGCTATGCTTTTACCACACTAAACTTAGAATGTTGCTCACCCTCGAGCAAAGAAGAAAGAAAGGAAGGAGAAGAAGAGAGATTGAGGTGATTGGTGAAGAAGAGAGAAGGTGAGTTAAGGTAGGTGGGGATCCTGTGGGGTCCACAGATCCTGAGATGATTCTGTGGGGTCCATAGATCCTGCGGTGTCAAGGATTTAACAACCCTGCACCAATTAGGCGTGTGAAATGCCTTGCATGCAATTCTGGCATTTGAACGCCGGATTGATGCTTGTTTTGCGCGTTCAGCGCCCATCTGTAGCAAGTTTCTAGCGTTGAACGCCAGTTTCATGCTTGTTTTTGGCGTTCAGCACAAGCTCTCCTCAAGGTGTATTCCTGGCGTTTGAACGCTAGGATGTTGCTTATTTCTGGCGTTCAATGCCAGATCCATGCTCTGTTCTGGCGTTGAACACCAGCCAGATGCTCCTTATTGGCGTTTAAACGCCAGTAAGCCCTTCCTCCAGGGTGTGCTGTTTCTTCTGCTGTTTTTGATTCTGTTTTTAAATTTGGTATTTATTTTGTGACTCCACATGATCATGAACCTAATAAAACATAAAAGAACAAAAAAGAAAAATAAAATTAGATAAATAAAAATTGAGTTGCCTCCCAATAAGTGCTTCTTTAATGTCAATAGCTTGACAGTGGGCTCTCATGGAGCCACACAAATGATCAGGTCAATGTTGTAGACTCCCAACACCAAACTTAGAGTTTGGATGTGGGAATTCAACACCAAACTTAGTGTTTGGCTGTGGCCTCCCAACTCTAAACTTAGAGTTTGATGGTGGGGGCTTTGTTTGACTCTGTACTGAGAGAAGCTTTTCATGCTTCCTCTCCATGTTTACAGAAGAATACCCTTGGGTCTTAAACAAAAGGTAGTCCCCATTCAATTGAAGGATTAATTCTCCTCTGTTAACATCTATCACAGCTCCTGCTGTGGCTAGGAAGGGTCTTCCAAGGATGATGCATCCATCCTCTTCCTTCCTAGTGTTTAAGATTATGAAATCAGCAGGGATGTAAAGGCCTTCAACCTTTACCAACATGTCCTCTACCAATTCATAAGCTTGTCTTACTGACTTATCTGCCATTTGTAATGAAAATATGGCAGACTGTACCTCAATGATCCCCAACTTCTCCATTACAGAGAGTGGCATAAGATTTATGCTTGACCCCAGGTCACACAGAGCCTTTTCAAAGGTCATGGTGCCTATGGTATAGAGTATTAAGAATTTGCCAGGATCTTATCTCTTTTGAGGTAAGGTTTGCTGAACCCATGTATCTAGTTCACTAATGAGCAAGGGAGGTTCACCTTCCCAAGTCTCATTACCAAACAACTTTGCATTCAGCTTCATAATGGCTCCTAGATATTGAGCAACTTGCTCTCCAGTTACATCTTCGTCCTCTTCAGATGAAGAATAGTTTTCAGAGCTCATGAATGGCAGAAGGAGGTTTAGTGGAATCTCTGTGGTCTCTATATGAGCCTCAGATTCCTTTGGGTCCTCAATAGGGGACTCCTTCTTGCCTGAGAGAGGTCCCATGAGGTCTTCCTCATTGGGATTCACATCCTCACCTTCCTCCCTAGGTTTGGCCATTTTGATTATGTCAATGGCCTTGCACTCTCTTTTTGGATTTTCTTCAGTATTGCTTGGGAGAGTACTAGGAGGAGTTTCAGATACTTTCTTACTCAGTTGGCCCACTTGTGCCTCCAAATTTCTAATGGAGGACCTTGTTTCACTCATAAAACTTAAAGTGGCCTTAGACAGATCAGAGACTAAATTTGCTAAGTTAGAGGTACTCTGCTCAGAAATCTCTGTCTGTTGCTGAGAAGATGATGGATAAGGCTTGATATTACTGAGCCTATTTCTTCCACCATTATTAAAGCCTTGTTGGGGCTTTTGTTGATCCTTCCATGAGAAAATTGGATGATTTCTTCATGAAGAATTATAGGTGTTTCCATAAGGTTCACCCATGTAATTTACCTCTACCATTGCAGGGTTTTCAGGATCATAAGCTTCTTCTTCAGCAGATGCCTCTTTAGTACTGTTGGATGCATTTTGCCATCCATTCAGACTTTGAGAAATCATGTTGACTTGCTGAGTCAACATTTTGTTCTGAGCCAATATGGCATTCAGATCATCAATTTCAAGAACTCCCTTCCTTTGAGGTGTCCCATTATTCACGGAATTCCTCTCAAAAGTGTACATGAATTGGTTATTTGCAACCATTTCAATAAGTTCCTGAGCTTCTGCAGGCGTTTTCTTTAGGTGAATGGATCCACCTGCAAAATGGTCCAGTGACGTCTTAGAGAAATCAGACAGACCATAATAGAATATATCTATCATGGTCCACTCTGAAAACATGTCAGAAGGACACTTTTTGGTTATCTGCTTGTATCTTTCCCAAGCTTCATAGAGAGATTCACCATCTTTTTGTTTGAAGGTCTGAACATCCACTCTAAGCTTGCTCAGCTTTTGAAGAGGAAAGAACTTAGCCAAGAAGGCCGTGACCAGCTTATCCCAGGAGTCCAGGCTATCTTTAGGTTGAGAGTCTAACCATGCTCTAGCTCTATCTCTTACAACAAAAGGGAAAAGTATGCGCCTGTAGACTTCAGGATCTACTCCATTAGTCTTAACAGTCTCACAGATCTGCAAGAACTCAGTCAAGAACTGATAGGGATCTTCTAATGGAAGTCCATGAAACTTGCAGTTCTGTTGCATTAGAGCAACTAATTGAGGTTTCGGCTCAAATTTATTTGCTCCAATGGCAGGAATTGAGATGCTTCTTCCATCAAACTTGGACGTAGGTGCAGTATAATCACCAAGCATCCTTCTTGCATTATTGTTGTTGGGTTCGGCTGCCATCTCCTTTTCTTGTTCGTAAATTTTAGCAAGGTTGTCTCTAGATTGTTGTAATTTAGCTTTTCTTAGTTTCCTCTTCAGAGTCCTTTTAGGTTCTGGATCAGCTTCAACAAGAATGCCTTTTTCCTTGTTCCTACTCATATGAAGGAGAAGAGAACAAAAAAAGAAGAGGAATCCTCTATGTCACAGTAAAGAGGTTCCTTATTATTAGTAGAAGAAGAAAAGGGATAAAGAAAGGAGAATCCAAACACAAGAGTGAGGATAAGGGCAGTGATTTGAGATGAAGAAAAGTGTTAGTAAATGAATGAATAAATAGAATAAGATGAGAGAGAAGTTTTCAAAAATAATTTTGAAAAGGAGTTAATGATTTTCGAAAATTAAGATAAGAAATAAAATTAAAATAAAAATTTAAAACAATTAATTAATTAAAAAGAATTTTTGAAAAAGAGGGAGGTATTTTTGAAAATTAGAGAGAGAAAAGTTGTTAGGTGGTTTTGAAAAAGATAAGAAATAAACAAAAAGTCTAATAGTTAGTTGAAAAAGATTTGAAAGTCAAATTTGAAAAGATAAGAAGATAAGAAGGTATTTTGAAATCAAATTTTTGAAAAAGATAAAATTTTGAAAAAGATATGATTAAAAAGATATGGTTGGAAAAGATTAAATTTTTTTTAAAATTAAAATTAATTACTTGACTAACAAGAAACTAAAAGATATGATTCTAGAATTTAAAGATTGAACCTTTCTTAACAAGAAAGTAACAAACTTCAAATTTTTGAATCAATCACATTACTTGTTAGTTAAGTTTCGAAATTTTGAAATGTAATTAAGAAAAAGATTTTGAAAAATATTTTAAAAAATTTTCAAAAATTAATAAGAAAAATGAAAAAGATTTGATTTTTGAAAAAGTTTTGAAAAGACAAGATTTTTAAAATTGAAAATTTGATTTGACTTACAAGAAACAACTAATTTTAAAAATTTTTGACTAAGTCAACTCAAATTTTCGAAATTTTGAGAGAAATAAGGAAAAGATATATTTTTGAATTTTTTGAACTTTTAATGATGAGAGAGAAAAACACAAATATGACCCAAAACATGGAAATTTTGGATCAAAACACATGATGCATGCAAGAATACTATGAATGTCAAGATGAACACCAAGAACACTTTGAAGATCATGATGAACCTCAAGAACATATTTTTGAAAAATTTTTTATGCAAAGAAAACATGCAAGACACCAAACTTAGAAATCTTTCATGTTTAGACACTATGAATGCAAAAATGCACATGAAAAACATCATACAACACAAAACAAGAAAACATCAAAATCAAACAAGTAGACTTACCAAGAACCACTTGAAGATCATGAAGAATGCAAGAACAATATGAATATGCAATTGACACCAAACTTAAAACATGATACAAGACTCAAACAAGAAACACAAAAATATTTTTGATTTTTTATGATTTTATGATTTTTTTTGTATTTTCTTTTGATTTTTTAGAAAAACATATAGGAAAAAGAAAATAAGAAATTCAAAATTTTTAATAAGAATTCCAGGAATATTTCAATGTTAGCCTAAAGCTCCAATCCAAGGGTTGGGCATGGCTTAATAGCCAGCCAGCTTTAAGATATAAATCAGGCATGCAACAGTTAATACTTCATCCAACTTCATATACATACCCTTTATGTTGAGAAGTGGAAGCCTCAATCCAAAAGGATTTGGATATGGCTTTACAGCCAGCCAGGCTTCAACATGTTACCATGAAACTCTAGAATTCATTCTTAAAAATTTTGAAGAATTTTCGAAAACAGGTGAGAAATTTAAAAAAAAATATAAAATTTTTTTGAAAACATTTTGAAAAGAAAATAAAAAGAAAATTACCTAATCTGTGCAACAAGATGAACTGTCAGTTGTCCAAACTCGAACAATCCCTGGCAACGACGCAAAAAACTTGGTGGACGAAATTGTGATTCACACTTAAATTGTTGTTCGAAATTGATTCCCAGGTAATGGTCCCAAAAACTTGGTGCTCAATACTATGGTCTAAACATAATTTCACAACTTCGCTCAACTAACCAGCAAGTGTACTGGGTCGTCCAAGTAATAAACCTTACCTGAGTAAGGGTCGATCCCACAGAGATTGTTGGTATGAAGCAAGCTATGGTCATCTTGTAAATCTCAGTCAGGCGGATAATAAATGGTTATGGAGTTTTCGAATAATAATAATAAATAAACAAAAAATAAAGATAGAAGTACTTATGTAGATCATCGATGGGAATTTCAGATAGGCATATGAAGATGTTGTGCTCCTTCTGAATCTCGGCTTTCCTACTGCCTTCATCCAATCCTTCTTACTCCTTTCCATGGCAAGCTGTATGTAGGGCGTCACCGTTGTCAATGGCTACATCCCATCCTCTCAGTAAAAATGGTCCAAATGCTCTGTCACAACACGGCTAATCATCTGTCGATTCTCGATCATGTCGGAATAGAATCCCTTGATTCTTTTGTGTTTGTCGTCACGCCCAACAATCGCGAGTTTGAAGCTCGTCACAGTCATCCAATCCCTGAATCCTACTCGGAATACCACAGACAAGGTTTAAACTTTCCGGATTCTCATGAATGCCGCCATCAATCTAGCTTATACCACGAAGATTATGATTAAGGAATCCAAGAGATATGCACCCGGTCTAAGGTAGAACGGAAGTGGTTGTCAGTCACGCGATCATAGGTGAGAATGATGATGAGTGTCACGGATCATCACATTCATCATATTGAAGTGCAACGAATATCTTAGAATAAGAATAAGCGGAATTGAATAGAAAATAGTAGTAACTGCATTAAAACTCGAGGTACAGCAGAGCTCCACACCCTTAATCTATGGTGTGTAGAAACTCCACCATTGAAAATACGTAAGTGATAAAGGTCCAGGCATGACCGAATGGCCAGTCCCCAATTTCTAAGATCGCATAAACTGATCAAAGATGTAACGTGGTCAAAAGACGACTAATACACTAGTAAAAAGTTCTATTTATACTAAACTAGCTACTAGGGTTTACAGAAGTAAGTAATTGATGCAGAAATCCACTTCCGGGGCCCACTTGGTGTGTGCTTGGGCTGAGCTTGAGATTTACACGTGCAGAGGCTTCTTTTGGAGTTGAACGCCAATTTGTAACGTGTTTTTGGCGTTCAACTCTTGTTCGTGACGTGTTTCTGGCGTTTGACTCCAGAATGCAACATGGAACTGGTGTTGAGCGCCAGTTTACGTCGTCTAATCACGAATAAAGTATGGATTATTAAATATTGCTGGAAAGCTCTGGATGTCTACTTTCCGACGCCGTTGAGAGCACATCATTTGGAGTTTTGTAGCTCAATAAAATTCATTTCGAGTGCAGGGAGGTCAGAATCCAACAGCATCAGCAGTCCTTTGTCAGCCTTTTATCAGAGTTTTGCTCAGGTCCCTCAATTTCAGCCAGAAAATACCTGAAATCACAGAAAAACACACAAACTCATAGTAAATTCCAGAAATGTGAATTTTACATAAAAACTAATAAAAACATCCCTAAAAGTAGCTAGATCCTACTAAAAACTACCTAAAAACAATGCCAAAAAGCGTATAAATTATCCGCTCATCACACACCACCCTCAACCATGTAACCATGTGAAAGCAAGAGAAACTTTGAGAGGATGGAGGCTGTAATAGCACAACTATCATCACAGCTTGCAGGAGCCGTCTCCACTCTTATGGAGAGACAAACGCAGACTGATAGAAGGATAGACGACAATCAAGAATAATACAGATCAATTTTTCCTTAATTTCTGAAATTAAGTTTGGTGTTACCTAGTTATTTTTAATTAAATTTTTCTGTTCAATTTTTCTTATTGTTGCGGCCCAGCCCAAACGTCGCTCTGGCCGACCCGGTCCATAGGGCACCCGACCCGAACAGGCGGGCGCGATACGCTCAACAACCAACCCGGACACGCGTCCATCACAGCTCACTACTACAACAGTATTGAGAAGCTTCGAGGAAGGTGGGTCTGCCTTTGCGGGACCCACTCTTGACAGGGTATATATGGGGAGGGCCCTACCCCACCCCCAGGGTGCGTCACTAACAACTTCTCTCCCTCTCACCACTTGTAAACCACACTGACTTGGGCATTAGAGTGTCTTTGTAGGTGACACCCCCTCGCCATACCAACAGTTCGGGAAGACGGTAGCACCAACTCCAGCTCTGTGAACTGGGACAAGGCGAAGGACCCACCTTATCACTCTGTCTTCCAGTATTACCACCGGATACATACATGCCACAGACACATAAGTGGGTGAACCTTTTCAGATAGTGACTCAGCTTTGCTAGAGTCCCCAATTAGAGGTGTCCAGGGTTCTTAAGCACACTCTTCCTTTTTTTTTTGCCTTGGATCACGACTTTTTTTTGTATTCACTGCTCTTTCTTGCTTTAAGAATCATTTTTATGATTTTTCAGATCCTCAGTAACATGTCTCCTTTTTTCATCATTCTTTCAAGAGCCAACATTCATGAACAACAAGTTCAAAAGACATATGCATTGTTCAGGCATACATTCAGAAGTCAAAGTATTGCCACCATATCGAAATAATTAATCTGTTATAAAAATTCAAAATTCATGCAATTCTTCTCTTTTTCAATTAAGAACATTTTTCATTTAAGAAAGGTGATGGATTCATAGGACATTCATAACTTTAAGGTATAGACACTAAGACACTAGTGATCATAAGACACAAACATAGATAAACATAAGTATGAAAATTCGAAAAACAGGAAAATAAAGAACAAGGAAATTAAAGAACGGGTCCACCTTAGTGATGGCGGCTTGTTCTTCCTCTTGAAGATCTTATGGAGTGCTTGAGCTCCTCAATGTCTCTTCCTTGCCTTTGTTGCTCCTCTCTCATGATTCTTTGATCTTCTCTAATTTCATAGAGGAGGATGGAATGTTCTTGGTGCTCCACCCTTAGTTGTCCCATATTGGAACTCAATTCTCCTAGGGAGGTGTTGATTTGATCCCAGTAGTTTTGTGGAGGAAAGTGCATCCATTGAGGTATCTCAGGGATTTCATGATGAGTGGAATCTCTTGTTTGCTCCATCCTCTTCTTAGTGATGGGCTTGTCCTCATCAATGAGGATGTCTCCCTCTATGTTAATTCCAACTGAATAACAGAGGTGATAAATGAGATGAGGGAAGGCTAACCTTGCCAAGGTAGAGGACTTGTCTACCACCTTATAAAGTTCTTGGGCTATAACCTCATGAACTTCTACTTCCTCTCCAATCATGATGCTATGAATCATGATAGCCCAGTCTATAGTAACTTTGAACCGGTTGCTAGTGGGAATGATTGAGCGTTGGATAAACTCCAACCATCCCCTAGCCACGGGCTTGAGGTCATACCTTCTAAGTTGAACCGGCTTCCCTCTTGAATCTCTCTTCCATTGAGCGCCCTCTTCACAAATGTCTATGAGGACTTGGTCCAACCTTTGATCAAAGTTGACCCTTCTAGTGTAAGGGTGTTCATCTCCTTGCATCATGGGCAAGTTGGATGCCAACCTTACATTTTCTGGACTAAAATCTAAGCATTTCCCCCGAACCATTGTAAGCCAATTCTTTGGGTCCGGGTTCACACTTTAATCATGGTTCTTGGTGATCCATGCATTGGCATAGAACTCATGAACCATTAAGATTCTGACTTATTGAATGGGGTTGGTAAGAACTTCCCAACTTCTTCTTCGGATCTCATGTCAGATCTCCGGATATTCACTCTTTTTGAGTTTGAAAGGGATCTCGGGGATCACCTTCTTCATGGCCACAACTTCATAGAAGTGGTCTTGATGCACCCTTGAGATGAATCTCTCCATCTCCCATGACTCGGAGGTGGAAGCTTTTGCCTTCCCTTTCCTCTTTCTAGAGGTTTCTCCGGCCTTAGGTGCCATAAATGGTTATGGAAAAATAAAAAGCAATGCTTTTACCACACTAAACTTAAAAGGTTTGCTCGTCCTCGAGCAAAAGAAGAAAGAAGAGAGTAGAAGAAGAAGAAATAGAGGAGATAGAGGTGGCTTTGTGTTTCGGCTAAGGGGGAAGAAGTAGTGTTTAGGTTGTGTGGAAATGAAGGGGTGAAGATGGGTTTATATAGGGGTGGAGAGAGGGGTAGGGTTCGGGCATTATGGGTGGGTTTGGGAGGGAAAGTGGTTTGAATTTGAATGGTGAGGTAGGTGGGGTTTTATGAAGGATGGATGTGAGTGGTGAAGAGAATGGTAGGATTTGATAGGTGAGGGGTTTTTGGGGAAGAGGTGTTGAGGTGATTGGCGAAAGAGAGAAGAAGAGAGAGAGTGGTGGGGTAGGTGGGGATCCTATGGGGTCCACAGATCCTGTGGTGTCAAGGATAATTCATCCCTGCACCAAGTGGCGAGCAAAAAAGGCTCCTTATGCCAATCCTGGCGTTAAACGCCGGGCTGGTGCCCATTTCTGGCATTTAACGCCAGCTTCTTACCCATTCCTGGCGTTAAACACCAGTCTGGTGCCCCTTTCTGGCGTTAAACGCCCAGAACGGTGCCAGACTGGGCATTAAACACCCATTTTGCTGTCTTCACTGGCGTTTAAACGCCAGCAAGTTTTCCTCCAGGGTGTGCTATTTTTCTTTCTGTTTTTCATTCTGTTTTTGCTTTTTCAATTGATTTTGTGACTTCACATGATCATCAACCTATAGAAAACATAAAATAACAATGGAAAATAGATAAATATAACATTGGGTTGCCTCCCAACAAGCGTTTCTTTAATGTCAGTAGCTTGACAGTGGGCTCTCATGGAGCCTCACAGATGTTCAGAGCAATGTTGGAACCTCCCAACACCAAACTTAGAGTTTGAATGTGGGGGTTCAACACCAAACTTAGAATTTGGTTGTGGCCTCCGAACACCAAACTTAGAGTTTGACTGTGGGGACTCTGTTTGACTCTGTTTTAAGAGAAGCTCTTCATGCTTCCTCTCCATGGTTATAGAGGGATATCCTTGAGCCTTAAACACAAAGGATTCTTCATTCACTTGAATGATCAATTCTCCTCTGTCAACATCAATCACAACCTTTGCTGTAGCTAGGAAGGGTCTGCCAAGGATGATGGATTCATCCATGCACTTCCCAGTCTCTAGGACTATGAAATCAGCAGGGATGTCATGGTCTTCAATCTTTACCAGAACATCCTCTACAAGTCCATAGGCTTGTTTTCTTGAATTGTCTGCCATCTCTAGTGAGATTCTTGCAGCTTCTCCATTACAGAGAGAGGCATGAGGTTTATGCTTGACCCTAGGTCACACAGAGCCTTCTCAAAGGTCATGGTGTCTATGGTACAAGGTATTGAGAACATCCCAGGGTCCTGTCTCTTTTGAGGTAATCTCTGCCTAGTCAATTCATCCAGTTCTTTGATGAGCAAAGGGGGTTCATCCTCCCAAGTCTCATTACCAAATAACTTGTCATTTAGCTTCATGATTGCTCCAATGTACTTAGCAACATGCTCTTCTGTGACATCTTCATCCTCTTCTGAGGAAGAATACTCATCAGAGCTCATGAATGGCAGAAGTAAATCCAATGGAATCTCTATGGTCTCAGTGTGAGCCTCAGATTCCTATGGTTCCTCATTAGGGAACTCATTGGAGGCCAGTGGACGTCCATTGAGGTCTTCCTCAGTGGCGCTCACTGCCTCTTCCTCCTTGATGGTGTTTTTGTGGAAAAACGAATTTCCAACACACATAACTAACCGGCAAGTGCACCGGGTCGCATCAAGTAATAATAACTCACGTGAGTGAGGTTGATCCCACAGGGATTGATGGATCAAGCAACTTTAGTGGGTGATTAGTTTAGTCAAGCTAACATTGAAGTGGATTTTGTGAAATTGTAGCCAACAGAATGTAAATTTGCAGGAATTATAAAGTGCAGAAAGTAACTTGCATAGAAACTTAAAGAGCAAGAAAGGTAAATTGGCAAAATCTTAAATGACAAGAAATGTAATTGCATCAAATGTAAAGGGGATTGGGTGCAGGAAATTTAAAGGAAAGCGATAAGCAGCACTTAGAATAATTGCAGAATAGTTAAATTGCATGAAAAGTAAAAGGGATTAGGTGCTGGGAATTAAAACTTCAACAAAAAAATGTAAAGTGCAATCAAGCAAAGAAGTAAAAGATGAAGTAAGTGCAGAAGATTCAAACAAAAATGAAAAATTGCTTGAAGAACAAGACAGAAAGAAACTTAGCTCAATTGTAAAATCTAAAAGAGAATTTGAGGATCCAAGAAGAGCAATGAACCCAGGAAGCAAATCTGGATCCCAATTCTCCTTTGCTCAGTCAGAAAATATATTGCAGAAGAAACTAAGGTTTAAAAATAGCAGAGAAGATTAAAACCCAATCCTTAGATCAATTGAGAGGAAGAGTGGAAGATGATTCTCAGAATTTGAATCAATGTAGCTCTTCAACCTCAATTCAAGATCCAAAACAGAAAAGCTAGAGTTGCAGAAGAAGAAGATTTAAAACAGCAAATAAATTTTGAATTATGCAGAAAGATTAACAAGAGATCTCAAGGTGGAATTGAAACAGAAGTTCTTCAATTCTCCACCCAAGATCCAAAACGAAAACGAAAACTAAGAGAGCTTTCTAATGGAGCTGCCCCTTTCTGAAATGAGAGTGATGCCTTTATATAGGTTTTTTACAAAATGAAAATAAAATGAAATTGAAATTAAAAACAAATTCACAAAATGAAATTCCTAATCTAGCTTCTCTGTGTGCCTTTGAGTCATGTTGAGTGGGCTTTGCTTTGGATTTGAGGAGAAATGGGTTTGGTTGGCCTTGATTCAATTTGGTGATGAATTGAATTAAATTGAATTTTGGTTGATTTTGGCCCAAATGTTGCTCCCAGGAGGCTGCCCAGCTCTTGTGGAGGGCAGAGCAGGAAAGTTGTGTGAGGAAGCATGTCGCGTGCCAAGTGTGGGAGAGACCTTCAGGATGCTGCCCTGCCCTTGTGGAGGGCAGGGCAGTGTTGCTTTGGTGCGCCTTGCCTCCCTGCTCGTGCGTCCAAGCTGCGCGCCAATGTGTGCGCTGGCCGTGTCATGTGTTCATGCTTGTGTGCGCCAAGGAGAGTTCCCAAGTTCAAACCCTTGTGAAAACATTTAGGGGAGCAATTTTTCTTGATTTTTCATGAAGGGAGCACGACATTTCCCTGCTCTCCAAGAGGGCAGAGCAGAATAATGAGCGCTACTTTGCTTTGGAGTGAGGCTCCAGCTTCGAACCTTGGTGGAAGCACTTTGGTTTATTTTCGCTTATTTTTTACCCTTAAAGATGCCTTTCACTCATGCCTCAATTTTACGCCAAATATGGATTTCTATATATCGTTGGAAAGCTCTGAATGTCAGCTTTTCAACGCAACTGGAAGCACATCAATCGGACATTTGTAGCTCAAATTATAGCCCTTTGAAGGAGGCATGGTCATGCTGTGAGCGCCCAGATTTTACCTTAGCGAAAATTCTTGCTTCCAACCTCACTTTACATCACGATACTGCTCTGCCCTTGGCAAGAGCAGGGCAGTGTGTGCTGATTGCCTATTCTCCTTTAATTTGGTCATGGGCCACGCTTTTAAAAGCGTGGCCTAAGGCTCCAAAGTGTGCTCAAACTTCAAAGTGTGTCCCAAAGCTCTTTTTTTCTCCTTTTTTTGTGCTTCTTTGCTTCTTTTTCTTCTTATTTCCTACAAGATTTATAAAATTAAAAGATCAAGGAAATATACCAATTAAGTATAAAAGCATTCAATATTTAAGCACAATTTATCAATTTCTTGTATGAAAAAGCATAGAAAAATAGGTATATGATGACTTGTCATCACAACACCAAACTTAAACCTTGCTTGTCCCCAAGCAAGAAAGGAATCATGCAATAGAAATTGACAATCCAAGGTAAGAAGAATAGCAACTCAATGTTCATGGTAAGCTAGTTTTCTATGCATGCTTCAATCACAAAAGAAATATAAATGATTGATGCTTCTATCTAGCTCAATTTATGAAATCTTTTTCTTATAATTCTTCCTTGAAACAAGCTTTTGATTGATTTTTTTTTATTTAGCTTCTCTTTTTGGGTGCTTTGCCCCATGAGTTGATAACAAAGCTACGACTTCTAAATGCTTTGTTTTCAAGTATTACCACTTGATACATAAGCACTACAAGCATTTAATTAGAGGACTTCATTAAGCTCATTTTTCTTTTCTTTTCTTGACTCTCTAATCATTGATGCTCAGAGCCTTGAGCTTTGAGGGAGTGCTTTTGCACTTGAGCCTAGCCTTGACTTCTAAGTGTTTTGTTTTCAAGCATTTGGCTTGATACATAAACACCACAAGCACTTAACAAATAAATTGCCATTGGTACTCAGAGCCTTCAGCTTTCTCATTCTTTTCCTTTTTCTTTTCTTGCTTTAATTGTATTTGCTTCTTCAAGGTTTTCATGATTTCAAAAGATTTCACAAAATGTACTAGATGAAAAACTTCAATTAAATAAAATCCAATGCAATTGAGCAACAATCAATCATACTAGCTTTCCAATACTTGTATGCACATGCTAAATTCTTCTTTAATTCCTTGTTTGTTTATGATCATGATGCTTTCTTGCTTTTTAACTCACAAAATTCAAGTTGGTAGTTATAATGCCACAGTAACATATTACAAATCAAGATACAAACTATGCTTTATTCATACACACATGTAAACATAGAAGATAATAAGACAATCATGCAATTTAAGTGCTGGAAACAAATTAGAAGAAAAGGAACTCTACAACCTTGTAGTTCATCTTCATTATTGTTGTCCTTTTTCCTCTATTCTTCCTCTTTCCCTTGCCAATCTCAGAATGCTTGCTCATCCTCAAGCAACAATTAAAACAATGGCTATGGGGCTAAGATGGATCATGAATGTCTTACACGATGATATGTTAGTAGCACATGTGTTTTAAGCAAGCAAAATTAAAGATAACAATCAAGGCATCAGAGACAAAGACATTTTGATTGCAAACATAAGAAGGTGAGCACAATACATTGCATAAAAGATAAGTGGCACACCAAACTTAGTGTGACACTTTCACTTGAAATTAATGCAAGTATCTAGTAAGAATTAGAACCAAATTTTGTTGCATAGCAACACCTAACTTAGAATGCAACCATATGTCAATTTTATTTGAAATAAAACTAAACAAAAGAAACTATTATTTGTTGAATACAATCACCAAGCCAAAAATCTGTCATGAATGAGGATCTCTTGATGCTGTATTAACAAAAACAGTTGATAAAAGAAAATTTAAAAATAAAGAGGTGACTAAAACAAAGAGAATGCAAACAAAATGTCAAAACAAAAGAAAAATAACAACGCAAAAGCAATATAATTATGCAGACAAGTGATGTTGCTGGATGAGTTGCATAGAAAAATAAGTGGCACACCAAACTTAGAATCTTGGTGTGTCACTTTCATTTTTTTGATTTGATGCAATCATCCAAAAAGATTGAAAACAATGTGTTGCATGGCAACACCAAACTTAGAATGTAACCATATGCCAATTTATTGAATTTAAACAAAGCAAAGAAAGAAAACAAAGCAGAGAAGAGAAATTATACCTACGGTTGGGTTACCTCCCAACAAGTGCTATTTTAGTGTCATTAGCTTGACATGTTGTTCTTCACTTTCTTCCTCTTCTTCCAGTTTGTTAAGAGGAATGACCTCAATGAGGGAGAAGTTTCAGCTATTGTCCCTTCTCTTGGCCTTTCCTCAGCAAGCTTTCTTTTGCAAATGTCTTGATTGATTTTGCTTGCTGGATTAGGGACATAATTGGTGTTCTTGCTAGTTGCCTTCACTTCTTTGGATTCATGAATTGGTTGCTGTGTGATTTTTGGAGTTTGATCTTCATCCAGAGCCTTTTGAATTGGTGGTTCAATGAGCTTGTCCTTCATGTGCCTCTCTATTTCCCTTGAGTTTGGACATTCTTGATTATCCTCCTCACTAGCTTGTTCTTCCACTTCCTCTTTTACACTCAACATTTGCTTTAATAGCTCTTTCATGGAGGAGGTTTGTTGATCTTCCCAAGCTTTCTTCATCTCATCTTCATATTTTTTGATCAGTGTTGAGCATCTTTGGTCCAAGGGAGTTTGAGGAGGTTGTGAGTGTTCAGGTTCTCTTGTCATCTCAAGTGCAGTTTGAGTTTCAAATGTTTCTACCACCTCTTCTTTCTTTGCAATTTCACTTGATATAGGAACCTTTTGTTTTTGTTTTTCCATTTTCTCCTTCCATGCTTTCGACAATTGGCCTAACTGCACTTCCATATTTTTGAGGGAGTTCTCTTGTTCTTTCTGGTACTTCTCTTTCTCCTCCGCAAATCTTTTGAGCATGGACTCAAGCTTTGAGATTCTTTGGCTATTGGAAGTTTGTGTGAGTGGTAAGTTTTGAAAGGGGCTTTTTGTTGAAGCATGGTCAAGTGATGATATCTTTGGATGAATATCATATGGAGCATTAGAATTCCTTTCCCAGCCACCATTGGAATTATGACTTGCATTATTTTGTGGTGGAGGGAAATATCCCATATGGTTTTCTTGATCATCTTGTGTCTGTGAAGCAAATCTCCATAGATTGGAGTGCTTAGAATTTGTATTTTCTTGGTGATATTCCCAAACACCATTAGAGATCGGTGATGGTGGGTGATATCCCATAAAATTTTGTTTGACCATAAGATGAGTTGAACTCCATTTGTATTTTGTAAACATCAATGAAATTTGATATTCATGTCACAGAGAAAGAATTTTTTAGTGAGGCAATAGCTCAAACACCTTGCTATCAATTTAAAACAGAGAACAAAAACAAAAAAATGCTTGATCTAGACTTCTCACCCACTTAATCATTGTTGATCTAATCAATCCCCGGCAACGGCGCCAAAAACTTGATGGTGTTTTTGTGGAAAAACGAATTTCCAACACACATAACTAACCGGCAAGTGCACCGGGTCGCATCAAGTAATAATAACTCACGTGAGTGAGGTCGATCCCACAGGGATTGATGGATCAAGCAACTTTAGTGGGTGATTAGTTTAGTCAAGCTAACATTGAAGTGGATTGTGTGAAACTGTAGCCAACAGAATGTAAATTTGCAGGAATTATAAAGTGCAGAAAGTAACTTGCATAGAAACTTAAAGAGCAAGAAAAGTAAATTGGCAAAATCTTAAATGACAAGAAATGTAAATTGCATCAAATGTAAAGGGGATTGGGTGCAGGAAATTTAAAGGAAAGCGATAAGCAGCACTTAGAATAATTGCAGAATAGTTAAATTGCATGAAAAGTAAAAGGGATTGGGTGCTGGGAATTAAAACTTCAACAAGAAAATGTAAAGTGCAATCAAGCAAAGAAGTAAAAGATGAAGTAAGTGCAGAAGATTCAAACAGAAATGAAAAATTGCTTGAAGAACAAGACAGAAAGAAACTTAGCTCAATTGTAAAATCTAAAAGAGAATTTGAGGATCCAAGAAGAGCAATGAACCCAGGAAGCAAATCTGGATCTTAATTCTCCTTTGCTCAGTCAGAAAATATATTGCAGAAGAAACTGAGGTTTAAAAATAGCAGAGAAGATTAAAACCCAATCCTTAGATCAATTGAGAGGAAGAGTGGAAGATGATTCTCAGAATTTGAATCAATGGAGCTCTTCAACCTCAATTCAAGATCCAAAATAGAAAAGCAAGAGTTGCAGAAAAAGAAGATTTAAAACAACAAATAAATTTTGAATTATGCAGAAAGATTAACAAGAGATCTCAAGGTGGAATTGAAACAGAAGTTCTTCAATTCTCCACCCAAGATCCAAAACGAAAATGAAAACTAAGAGAGCTTTCTAATGGAGCTGCCCCTTTCTGAAATGAGAGTGATGCCTTTATATAGGCTTTTTACAAAATGAAAATAAAATGAAATTGAAATTAAAAACAAATTCACAAAATGAAATTCCTAATATAGCTTCTCTGTGTGCCTTTGAGTCATGTTGAGTGGGCTTTGCTTTGGATTTGAGGAGAAATGGGTTTGGTTGGCCTTGATTCAATTTGGTGAGGAATTGAATTAAGTTGAATTTTGGTTGATTTTGGCCCATATGTTGCTCCCAGGAGGCTGCCCTGCTCTTGTGGAGGGCAGAGCAGGAAAGTTGTGTGAGGAAGCATGTCGCGTGCCAAGTGTGGGAGAGACCTTCAGGATGCTGCCCTGCCCTTGTGGAGGGCAGGGCAGTGTTGCTTTGGTGCGCCTTGCCTCCCTGCCCGTGCATCCAAGCTGCGTGCCAATGTGTGCGCTGGCCGTGTCATGCGCTCATGCTTGTGCGCGCCAAGGAGAGTTCCCAAGTTCAAACCCTTGTGAAAATATTTAAGGGAGCAATTTTTCTTGATTTTTCATGAAGGGAGCACGACATTACTCTGCTCTCCAAGAGGGCAGAGCAGAATAATGAGCGCTACTTTGCTTTGGAGTGAGGCTCCAGCTTCGAACCTTGGTGGAAGCACTTTGGTTTATTTTCGCTTATTTTTGACCCTTAAAGATGCCTTTCACTCATGCCTCAATTTTACGCCAAATATGGATTTCTATATATCGTTGGAAAGCTCTGAATGTCAGCTTTCCAACGCAACTAGAAGCACATCAATCGGACATTTGTAGCTCAAGTTATAGCCCTTTGAAGGAGGCATGGTCATGCTGTGAGCGCCCAGATTTTACCTTAGCAAAAATTCTTGCTTCCAACCTCACTTTACATCACGATACTGCTCTGCCCTTGGCAAGAGCAGGGCTGTGTGTGCTGATTGCCTATTCTCCGTTAATTTGGTCATGGGCCACGCTTTTAAAAGCGTGGCCTAAGGATCCAAAGTGTGCTTCAACTTCAAAGTGTGTCCCAAAGCTCTTTTTTTCTCCTTTTTTTGTGCTTCTTTGCTTCTTTTTCTTCTTATTTCCTACAAGATTTATAAAATTAAAAGATCAAGGAAATATACCAATTAAGTATAAAAGCATTCAATATTTAAGCACAATTTATCAATTTCTTGTATGAAAAAGCATAGAAAAATAGGTATATGATGACTTGTCATCACTCCTCTCCAAATTCGGCAATGTTGATGGCCTTGCACTCTCCTTTTGGATTTTCTTCTGTATTGCTTGGAAGAGTACTAGGAGGGAGTTCAGTAACTTTCTTACTCAGCTGACCCACTTGTGCCTCTAAATTCCTAATGGAGGACCTTGTTTCAATCATGAAACTTTGAGTGGTTTTGATTAGATCAGAGACCATGGTTGCTAAGTCAGAGTGGCTCTGCTTAGAATTCTCTGTCTGTTGCTGAGAAGATGATGGAAAAGGCTTGCCATTGCTAAACCTGTTTCTTCCACCATTATTGTTGTTGAAACCTTGTTGAGGTCTCTGTTGATCCTTCCATGAGAGATTTGGATGATTTCTCCATAAAGGATTATAGGTGTTTCCATAGGGTTCTCCCATGTAATTCACCTCTTCTATTAAAAGGTTCTCAGGATCATAAGCTTCTTCTTCAGATGAAGCATCCTTAGTACTGCCTGGTGTAGCTTGCATTCCAGACAGACTTTGAGAAATCATATTGACTTGCTGAGTCAATATTTTGTTCTGAGCCAGTATGGCATTCAGAGTATCAATCTCAAGAACTCATTTCTTCTAATTCGTCCCATTGTTCACAGTATTCCTTTCAGAAGTGTACATGAATTGGTTATTTGCAACCATTTCAATGAGTTCTTGAGCTTCTGCAGGTGTCTTCTTCAGATGAATAGATCCTCCAGTAGAGCTGTTGACGTTAGGATTTTTGCTAGTAAAGAATTTATAAAAATAGTCGCATTGTAGATATAGTTTCTAAACTAACAGAAATCCCTTTGTGCAAACGTTTTGGTTGTCACAAGTAACAAACCCCTTTTAAAATTGTTAACCGAGTATTTAAAACTCGGGTCGTCTTTTCAAGGAATTGCAGGGAGGTATGTTCTTATTATTGGTTATGAAAAAGTGTGTTTGGGGTTTTGGATTAAGGTAAAAGGTTAGTTGGGCAATAGGCACAGGTATATTTTCAAAGCAATAAAAGTAAATGAATGACTGTAAAATAAACTCTTGGCAAGGTGTAATAACTGGAAGTCCTATCCTAGTTATCCTTATCAATTGTGATGAGAATTGGATTTTTCTCCCACTTTGTTAACCTCTAACTATGAAGGTAAGTTAAGTGGATAAATTAATTCTGATTCCTCAAGTCCTAGTCTTTCCTTGGAAAAGGCCAGAGTTTTTGGAATATGAATTAATGAAATGAAGAAATCCAATTTTCAATCAATAATGAGTTTGATAACTCTAGAGTCACCAATTATTCAACCAAAGCCAAAAGGGAAACAGGAAAATCCAAATTATTTATATAAATAAAAGACAACAATCATTAATCTGAAATATCTCAAATAACATTAATTAAGGATATCAATATATAAAATAACCTGGGATTGAGAAATAAATAAATACAAAGAACCTGGGATTGAGAATCACTCCTAAAACTAAGAGAAGTCCTAAATCCTAATCCTAATGCTAATCCTAAGAGAGAGAGGAGAGAAACTCTCTCACTAAAAACTACATCTAAAAATATGAAAAGTGAATTATGAGAGCATGATTATGAATGGATGCATTCTCCCACTTTATAAACTCTAATCTGTGTTCTCTGGGCCGAAAACTGAGTCAGAAACAGCCCAGAAGTCACTTCCAACGCTTTCTGGTCCGTACAGGTCGCGGAAAAGCGACGCGGCCGCATGGTTCACGCGGCCGCGCGGGTTGTGTTCCTGCCAGGTCACGCGTTCGCGTCGCCTGGCGTCGAGGCAGCTATGACAAATTATATATCAAATCGAAGCCCCAGACGTTAGCTTTCCAACGCAATAGAAACCGCGTCGTTTGGACCTCTGTAGCTAAAGTTATAGTCGTTTGAGTGCGAAGAGGTCAGGTTGGACAGCTTAGCAATTTCTCCAACTTATTGTATTCCTTCCACTTTTGCATGCTTCCTTCCCATCCTCTAAGCCATTCCTGCCTTATAATATCTGAAAACACTTAACACACATATCAAGGCATCTAATGGTAATAAGAGAGGATTAATAATAAGTAAATATAAGATCAAAGAAGCATGTTTTCAGTCAAAGCACATAATTAGGAAGGCAAATGTAAAACCATGCAAATAGTATGAATAAGTGGGTAAAGAGTTGATAAGAACCACTCAATTGAGCACAAGATAAACCATGAAATATGGGTTTATCAACCTCCCCACACTTAAACATTAGCATGTCCTCATGCTAAGCTCAAGAGAAGCTATAAAGGAATGAAGAGGAATGATAGAATGTATGAGATGCAACCTATGAATGCAACTAAATGCAAAATGTTTCTACCTACTTAGTTAAAAATAAATAAGTTCTTTAAGACAAATATGAACTGGATTTCACTAATTCAAATCACAAAATACAATACAAATAACTTGCAAGAAGAAGATAGCTCATGAAAGCAGGGAACATAGAATTAAGCACTGAACCCTTACTGGTAGTGTATATCATTCTAACTCTCAAGTGTCTAGGGTCAATTCTCTCAATTCTCTACTAATCTTGCTTTCTATAGCTTGCTCTTCATCTAACAATCAACAAAAATTTAATGCACTAATACACAAACCAAGAGGTCTTTTAAGGGTTGTAATGGGGTTAGGGTCAAGGTAGGATTGTATTTGGCTAAGTGGACTAAAATCTGAATCCTTAATTAACATAAACTTTTCCCACCTAACTTAAGACAATTCATGTAATCATAATATAAAATCTGACTTCCCATTAACTATGTTTTTCACTTATTCATGCATTCTAAATTCAAGTACAACTCATATGCATTGCTTTCACTACTTACTTTGGGGCATTTTGTCCCCTTTCACTTATATTGCTCTTTTTTTATATTTTTTTTGTTTTTCTCAATGCATATGATTAATTTATTGAATGCATGAACATGTCCTAAACATTTCTTTCACATTTTCAGAAAATTCTAGCATACTCAATTCTCAAACTAGATGTTTCCAAACCCACTCTTCCCCACACTTAATTCATAAGCATTCTCACTAGTCTAAGCTAACCAAGGATTCAAATTAAGGACATTATTGTTTTTCGCTTAGAGTTAATGATGTGCTAAAATAAAGAACAAAGGCGTAAAAATAGGCTCAAATTGGTTTGCAAGGGATAATGAAGGGTTAAGGTCATATGGGTATGTAAGCTCAGTGAAACAAATGCCTCAATCATATAAGTGTATGCATACATCAAACAATGGAAATATAGAATTAAGCAAGACAAAGATCACAATTTTAGAGAGAACAACACACACCAAAAATAAAATATTGGTTGATAAAATGCAACCAATCAAATAGGCTCAAAATCTCACTGGTTTTGTGTTCGAGCTCTAAACTATATTCCAAAATAATATTTCTTCAAACAAGTTTTTCAAAAAGTTTTATTCAAATTAGTGAAATACTATAAAAATTTCTTGAAAAAGAAGAATATTACTTTAACCAAGTGGTAAAATATGCAAAAATCAAATAAACATGCAAATGCAACAACTAATCTCCAAAGAAAATTTAAACATTGGTGTTGAGACAAGAAAGTACTAACCTATGGAGATCGGTATCGACCTCCCCACACTTAAAGATTGCACCGTCCTCGGTGCATGCTGAGATGTGCAGGTGGACGGGTTGTTCCAACTGATGCCTTTCTTCAAGGATTGTGCAGATGGACTTGTTTGTCTCCCCATGTAAACGTCTTCCGGTTCCCCTCCGGGTGGCCATCTTGAAAGAAAAAAGGGAAGAAAAGTAGCCCAGAAATAAAGATAAGAAAATAAATAAAGTATGGGTGGGTTAATGCCAAATGATAAGGGTCTCATTTACATGGAAGCTTCAACATATACGTGAGAAAATAATAGGAGCCATGGCATACCAGTGGTATAAAATTTGTAACATAGGGGAGGAGAGTGGGTAATGGAAGTATTAATACAAGCTCATGTCAATGCAAATGGAGTGCAAGTATCATAAAAGATTGGCATTGGCAGATAATTAATATCATCCCACAGTGTAAAACAAGTTACCAAATAAATTCAAGAAAAGATGCAACAGTAGAATAAGAAATTTTTTTTAACACCAATGAAAAAATAAAAAATTCAGAAAAGAAAATAAAAACAATATGCACAAAATTAAGATGCGATGAATGAGATATGCAAATAAATTAAGTAAAATAAAATAAAAGATAAGAAGAATGAGAAGGGAAAGAAGTAAAGTAAGAAAGAAAGAAGAAAGAAGAAAAGATAGAAGAAATTAGGATTGGGGAAGAAAAGATAAGATATTTGGCAAATTAGGATAAGCTGTGCGGCGCAAGCGACGCGGACGCGTGGGGCACGCGGTCGCGCGACTGGCGCTGTAAGTTAATCGACGCGGTCACGTCGGTCACGCGGTTGCATGACTCAATTTATGCTACTGGCACGAGGGCAGCCTCGCGCTCGCACAACTCTGTTCAAAATCTTATTTCGCCAAATTTTGGGTGACGCGATCGCGTGGGTGACGCGATCGCGTGGATGGCCATTTTTGAAAAATGACGCGGCCGCGTGAGGCATGCATTCGTGTGGGAGGGCTCGGGCTTCTAGCACGAGTCCAGCCCAATTCCAGCACAACTTTCGGCCATGCAACTTTTTGACGTCGATTTTCAGGGCACGCGACCGCGTGGGTGACGCGGTCGCGTGGGAGGCCAAAGTTCTACATGACACGGTCGCGTGAGCGACGCGGTCGCGTGGGGTCAAATGACGCTAAAGGCGCGGCTCCAGCCATGCTCTCGCGTGACTCTCTGTTCGTTTTTTATTTTCTCCCCTCTCCTCGCGACGCGGACGCGTCGCTAATGCGGTCGCGTCGCGTGGCCCCCTTTTTTTTATATATATATGCAAGTATGTAGTATGCAATGCTAATATGAATGTTATACAAAACTCCAGATTCAATACAATAAAATAAAATAAAACTTGAAAACAAATAAAACTGAATAAAAATGAAAAAGGAATGATCATACCATGGTGGGTTGTCTCCCACCTAGCACTTTTAGTTAAAGTCCTTAAGTTGGACATTTGATGAGCTTCCTGTCATGGTGGCTTATGCTTGTACTGATCCAGGAATCCCCACCAATGTTTGTATCTCCAGTAACCTCCGGGGTCCCAGACTAAGCACGTAAAGCCCTTACGAAGCTTCAAACAGATTCTTAGGCTCCCGGGGTGACAAATGTCAGAACAGATTCCAGGATCCCAGACCTTACCTTTACACCCGTTTTTGTCTTGATCAGCATTTTTCCAGCCGGGTGAAAGGTGATTTGAATTCTCACTGCAGCGACCAAACAACTTCCTAGACCCATTCAGTTGAGCTCTATACCAACCTTTGCGTTTAAACTTAAAGCTTCCAACCATAATGAACCTTGCAGGACAATTCTTACCACTGGCCATCTTCCGCTTACTCTTAATGTCACAAAGAGCTCTAAGTTGACCATCCGTCTCCAGTAGCCCATATTCAAGTGGAATTAGAAAGCTAAGGGATATGAATTTTACCCACTTGAATGTTGTGAAGGATGATGGCGACTTAGGGGGAGGTATTTTTAATGAGATTGCAAGCTCCACTCCCTTGTGCTCTTTTCGGATAACTACCACCTCTTTGCAAGCTTTTTCAATTTCAACCTCTTCCTCTTGGTAGCTCTCTTCCAATTCAATCTTCTCTTCATTGCTTTCCAAGGGCATGGGAGGTTGTGCTTCTTCTTCTTGAATCTCCATCACTTGATCAACCTCTTCCAAGTCTTCAACTGTGATATACCTTGGAGGTTGTACACCCTCCTCAACATCAAATGCAACTGTCTTGGACGGAGGCTCTATGTCTTGATTTTCCCATGGAGGTTCAGCATCTCCTAAGTCTTCAACCACTTCTTCCTCTGCAACTATTATGGCTTCCTCTACTTGTTCCAATACAAAGCCATGTTCCTCATTGTCCTCTGGAGTTTCTAGTATCTCCTTCATACTACGTTCTTCATTAGATTGCCCACATGAAGCCATGGGGGTTCCTTGAGTATCCGAACGTCGGGAAGCTAATTGCTTTAACTTCTCCACTATTGCTTGCTCCAGTTGATGAAGGATTGCAGTACATTGTTTCATTGATTCTTCGAGGCTAACCTGTGATTCTAACTTTGATGGATATGGGTAATGTGTATGGAGGAGTGGTGGTTTATGGGAGTAACTGGATTGGTATTGGGGTGGTTCTATATATGGTTCATATGGCTCATAAGGTGGTTGGTATGGTGGATACAGGTTAGGGTCATATGGAGGTGAATGGTGGAAAGGGGCTTGTGAGTATGGTGGTTCAAAATTATATTTAGGAGGAGTGGGTTCATAGGCATATGGTGGGTCTTGTTGGTAACTACAAGGGGGTCCACCATATCTATCATCTTGGTATGCATTGTAGAATGGTTGTTGATAGTCCATTGGAGGTGGTTGTTGCCACGATGGTTGTTCAAATCCTTGTTGCTCCTCCCATCTTTGATTGTTCCAACCATGGTGCATGTTGTAATTATAATCTCCTCTTCCTGCAACATAATTATAACCAGACTCATAGCCAAAGGGGTGAGAGTTCATGGTAGTAAGAGAAAATAAAAACAAAAATTAATAAAAAGAAAATATTTTGAAAAAGATATAGTTTTTGAAAAAGATAGGAAGAAATTTTTTTTTTAAAATTTTTTTTTGAAAAATATTTACAATAACCAATAATAAGGCACACATTTGCAATTCCTCGGCAACGACGCCATTTTGACGTTAGGATTTTTGCTAGTAAAGAATTTATAAAAATAGTCGCGTTGTAGATATAGTTTCTAAACTAACAGAAATCCCTTCGTGCAAACGTTTTGGTTGTCACAAGTAACAAACCCCTTTAAAAATTGTTAACCGAGTATTTAAACCTCGGGTCGTCTTCTCAAGGAATTGCAGGGAGGTATGTCTTTATTATTGGTTATTGATGAGCGGATAATTTGTACGCTTTTTGGCATTGTTTTTAGTATGTTTTTAGTAAATTTAGTTAGTTTTTAATATATTTTTATTAGTTTTTAGCTAAAATTCACTTTTCTGGACTTTACTATGAGTTTGTGTGTTTTTCTGTGATTTCAGGTATTTTTTGACTGAAATTGAGGGATCTGAGCAAAAATCTGATTCAGAGACTAAAAGGACTGCAGATGCTGTTGGATTCTGACCTCCCTGCACTCGAAGTGGATTTTCTGGAGCTACAGAAGCCCAATTGGCGTGCTCTCAACGGCGTTGGAAAGTAGACATCCTGGGCTTTCCAGCAATGTATAATAGTTCATACTTTGCCCGAGATTTGATGGCCCAAACCGGCGTTCCAAATCAGCTCAACACTGCCCGGCGTTTAACGCCGGAACTGGCACAAGAATGGGAGTTAAACGCCCAAACTGGCACAAAAGCTGGCGTTTAACTCCAAGAAGAGTCTCTACACGAAAATGCTTCAATGCTCAGCCCAAGCACACACCAAGTGGGCCCGGAAGTGGATTTTTATGTCATTTACTCACCTTTGTAATTCTTAAGCTACTAGTTCCCTATAAGTAGGACCTTTTACTATTGTATTTGATATCTGGAGATCTTTGAATCTTTTGATCACTGGGGGCTGGCCTCACGGCCATGCCTAGACCTTGTTCTTATGTATTTTCAATGGTGGAGTTTCTACACACCATAGATTAAGGTGTGGAGCTCTGCTGTACCTCGAGTATTAATGCAATTACTATTGTTCTTCTATTCAATTCAGCTTGTTCTTGTTCCAAGATATTCATTCGCACTCAAGAACATGATGAATGTGATGATTATGTGACGCTCATCATCATTCTCACTTATGAACGCGTGCCTGACAACCACTCCCGTTCTACAAGCAAACAAGGCTTGAATGTTTATCTCTTGGATTTCTTTAACCGGAATCTTCGTGGTATAAGCTAGAATTGATGGCGGCATTCAAGAGAATCCGGAAGGTCTAAACCTTGTCTGTGGTATTCTGAGTAGGATTCAATGATTGAATGACTGTGACGAGCTTCAAACTCGCGATTGTGGGGTGTTAGTGACAGACGCAAAAGAATCACTGGATTCTATTCCGACATGATCGAGAACCGACAGCTGGATAGCCGTGCCGTGACAGGGTGCGTTGAACATTTCCACTGAGAGGACGGGACTGTAGCCATTGACAACGGTGATGCCCAACATACAGCTTGCCATGGAAAGGAGTAAGAAGGATTGGATGAAGACAGTAGGAAAGCAGAGAGACGGAAGGGACAAAGCATCTTCATACGCTTATCTGAAATTCTCACCAATGAATTGCATAAGTATCTCTATCCTTATCTTTATGTTTTATTCATATATCATCCATAACCATTTGAGTCTGCCTGACTAAGATTTACAAGATGACCATAGCTTGCTTCATACCAACAATCTCCGTGGGATCGACCCTTACTCGCGTAAGGTTTATTACATGGACGACCCAGTGCACTTGCTGGTTAGTTGTGCGAAGTTGTGTTTATACCATGGTATTGAGCACCATGTTTTTGGATTCATTACCGGGGATTATTTGAGTTGTGAAAAGTAGTGATCACAATTCCGTGCACCAAGTTTTTGGCGCCGTTGCCGGGGATTGTTTCGAGTATGGACAACTGACGGTTCATCTTGTTGCTTAGATTAGGTATTTTTCAGAGTTCTTAAGAATGAATTCTAGTGTTTCAAGGTGATGATCTTATCATCACCAAAGCTGATTGATTCTCATCAATTTAGCTCTTGAATGCAATGTCCTGCTGAAGCTTGGCTAGCCATGTCTAATTCCTTTAGACTGAAGCTTTAGACTAACATTGCATGATTCCTGGAATTCTCATTAAGAATTTTGATACCTTTATTTTCTTCTCCACTTAATTTTCGAAAAAACTAAAAAAATTTACAAAATCATAAAAACCAAAAATATTGTATGCTTCTTGTTGAGTCTAGTGTCTCATTTTAAGTTTGGTGTCAATTGCATGTTTCTATTCTTCTTGCATTCATTCATGTGTCTTCATTAATCTTCAAGTTGTTCTTGATGATTTCCTTGTTTTGATCTTTGAATTCTATTGACTTGAGTGTTTTGTTGTTTTCTCATATGCATTCTCATTTTGTTAGTGTCAGTAGTGTACAAACTGCTAAGTTTGGTGTCTTGCATGCATTGTTATTTGATTTTAGTTGCATTTTGATTATTCCTCATTATTAAAAATCCAAAAATATTTTTAATTTGTGTCTTTTCAAGTCAATAATACAGAGAATTGAAGATTCAGAACATACAGCAGAGGAATTACACAGAAAAAGCTGGGCGTTCAAAACGCCCAGTGAGGAAGACAAACTGGCGTTTAAACGCCAGCCAGGGTGCTTGGCTGGGCGTTTAACGCCCAAAAGGGTATTGTTTTGGGCGTTAAACGCCAGAATGTGCACCATTCTGGGCGTTTAACGCCAGGATGGCGCAAGAGGAAAGATTTTGTTTTCAAATCAATTCTTTTCAAGTTTTCAAAGTTTTTCAAAATCAAATCTTTTTCAAATCATATCTTTTCAATCAAATCTTTTTTAAAATCAATTTCTTTCCTTTTTCAAAGATACTTGCTAACAATTAATGATTTGATTCAACATTTTAAGTATGTTGCCTTTTCTGTTGAGAAAGGTTTAATGTTTGAATCATATCTTTTCTTGTTAGCCAAGTCATTAATTTTTTTTAAATCAAATCTTTTTAAATTGTTTTTCAAATCATATCTTCTCAATCACATCTTTTTTTAAAACCATAACTTTTAAATCACATCTTTTTCAAAAAAAAGTTTTCAATCATATCTTCTTCAAAATCTTTTTCAAAATGTTTTTAAAATCTTTTACTTAATTTTCGAAAAATCTCTTCCTCTCTTCTCACATCCTTCTATTTATGGAGTACCACTCCTCCTCAATGCACAATTCGAACTCTATCTCACTAAGTTCGAATTCTTCTACCTCTTCCTTCTATTTTTCTGTTCCTCTGACACCTCAAGGAATCTCTATACTGTGACATAGAGGATTCCACATTTTCTTGTTCTCTTCTCTTTCATATGAGCAGGAGCAAAGACAAAAGCATTCTTGTTGAAGCTGACCCTGAACCTGAAAGGACCTTGAAGCGAAAGCTAAGAGAAGCTAAAGCACAATTCTCTGTAGAGGACATAACAGAAATCTTCAAAGAAGAAGAAACCATGGCAGCCGAAAACAACAACAATGCCAACAATGCAAGGAAGGTGCTGGGTGACTTTACTGCACCTACTCCCGACTTCTATGGGAGAAGCATCTCTATCCCTGCCATTGGAGCAAACAACTTTGAGCTTAAGCCTCAATTAGTTTCTCTAATGCAACAGAATTGCAAGTTCCATGCACTTCCATTGGAAGATCCTCATCAGTTTTTAGCTGAGTTCTTGCAAATCTGTGACACTGTCAAGACTAATGGGGTTGACCCTGAGGTCTACAGACTTATGCTATTCCCTTTTGCTGTAAGAGACAGAGCTAGAATATGGTTGGACTCATAACCTAAAGAAAACCTGAACTCTTGGGAAAAGCTAGTCAATGCCTTCTTGGCAAAGTTCTTTCCACCTCAAAAATTGAGTAAGCTTAGAGTGGAAGTCCAAACCTTCATACAGAAGGAAGGAGAATCCCTCTATGAAGCTTGGGAAAGATACAAACAATTAATCAGAAAGTGTCCTTCTGACATGCTTTCTGAATGGAGCATCATAGGTATTTTCTATGATGGTCTGTCTGAACTATCCAAGATGTCTCTGGATAGCTCTGCTGGAGGATCTCTTCATCTGAAGAAGACGCCTACAGAAGCTCAAGAACTAATTGAAATGGTTGCAAATAACCAATTCATGTACACTTCTGAAAGGAATCCTGTGAACAATGGGACAAATCAGAAGAAAGGAGTTCTTGAGATTGATACTCTGAATGCCATACTGGCTCAGAACAAAATATTGACCCAACAAGTCAATTTGATCTCTCAAAGTCTGTCTGGAATGCAAAATGCACCAAGCAGTACTAAGGATGCTTCATCTGAAGAAGAAGCTTATAATCCTGAGAACCCTTCAATGGAAGAGGTGAATTACATGGGAGAACCCTATGGAAACACCTATAATTCTTCATGGAGAAATCATCCAAATCTCTCATGGAAGGATCAACAGAGACCTCAACAAGGTTTCAACAATAATAATGGTGGAAGAAACAGGTTTAGCAATGGCAAGCCCTTTCCATCATCTTTTCAGCAACAGACAGAGAGTTCTAAGCAGAGCCACTCTGACTTAGCAACCATGGTCTCTGATCTAATCAAAACCACTCAAAGTTTCATGACTGAAACAAGGTCCTCCATTAAGAATTTGGAGGCACAAGTGGGACAGCTGAGCAAGAAAATTACTAAACTTCCTCCTAGTACTCTTCCAAGCAATACAGAAGAGAATCCAAAAGGAGAGTGCAAGGCCATCAACATGACCGAATTTGGAGAGGAGGAAGAGGTAGTGAACGCCACTGAGGAAGACCTCAATGGACGTCCACTGGCCTCCAATGAGTTTCCTAATGAGGAACTATGGGAATCTGAGGCTCAAAATGAGACCATAAAGATTCCATTGGACTTACTTCTGCCATTCATGAGCTCTGATGAGTATTCTTCCTCTGAAGAGGATGAGTATGTCACTGAAGAGCAAGTTGCCAAGTACCTTGGAGCAATCATGAAGCTAAATGACAAGTTATTCGGTAATGAGACTTGGGAGAACGAACCTCCTTTGCTCACCAAAGAACTGGATGACTTGTCTAGGCAGAAATTACCTCAAAAAAAGACAAGATCCTGGGAAGTTTTTAATACCTTGTACCATAGGCACCATGACCTTTAAGAAAGCTCTGTGTGACTTAGGGTCAAGTGTAAACCTCATGCCTCTCTCTATAATGGAGAAGCTATGGATCTTTGAGGTACAAGCTGCAAGAATCTCACTAGAGATGGCAGACAATTCAAGAAAACAAGCTTATGGACTTGTAGAGGATGTTTTGGTGAAGATTGAAGACCATTACATCCCTGCTGATTTTATAGTCCTAGAGACTGGGAAGTGCATGGATGAATCCATCATCCTTGGCAGACCCTTCCTAGCCACAGCAAAGGCTGTGATTGATGTTGACAGAGAAAAATTGATCATTCAAGTGAATGAAGAATCCTTTGTATTTAAGGCTCAAGGATATCCCTCTGTCACCATGGAGAGGAAGCATGAAGAGCTTCTCTCAAAACAGAGTCAAACAGAGCCCCCACAGTCAAACTCTAAGTTTGGTGTTGGGAGGCCACAACTAAACTCTAAGTTTGGTGTTGAACCCCCATATTCAAACTCTAAGTTTGGTGTTGGGAGGTTCCAACATTGCTCTGAGTATCTGTGAGGCTCCATGAGAGCCCTCTGTCAAGCTACTGACATTAAAGAAGCGCTTGTTGGGAGGCAACCCAATGTTATATTTAATCTATTTTCCTTTGTTATTTTATGTTTTCTGTAGGTTGATGATCATGAGAAGTCACAAAATCAATTGAAAAAGCAAAAACAGAATGAAAAACAGAAAGAAAAACAGCACACCCTGGAGGAGAACTTGCTGGCGTTTAAACACCAGTGAAGTTAGCAAATGGGCGTTTAACGCCCAGTCTGGCACCATTCTGGGCGTTTAACGCTAGAAAGGGGCACCAGACTGGCGTTAAACGCCAGAAAAGGGCAAGCACCTGGCGTTAAACGCCAGAAATGGGCATCAGCCCGGCGTTTAACGCCAGAATTGGCACATAGAGCAATTTTGCTCGCCACTTGGTGCAGGGATGATTTTTCCTTGACACCTCAGGATCTGTGGGCCCCACAGGATCCCCACCTATCCCACCACCCTCTCTCTTCTTCACCCATTCACCAATCACCTCAACCACTCTTCCCCAAAAACCCCTCACCTATCAAATCCCATCTTTCTCTTCACCACTCACATCCATCCTTCATAAAACTCCACCTACCTCACCATTCAAAATTCAAACCACTTTCCCACCCAAACCCACCCATAATGGCCGAACCCTACCCCTCTCTTCACCCCTATATAAACCCATCTTCACTCCTTCATTTTCACACACCCTAAACACTACTTCTCCCCCCTTTGGCCGAACCACAAAGCCACCTCCATCTCCTCCATTTCTTCTTCTTCTACTCTCTTCTTTCTTCTTTTGCTTGAGGACGAGCAAACCTTTTAAGTTTGGTGTGGTAAAAGCATTGCTTTTTGTTTTTCCATAACCATTTATGGCATCCAAGGCCGGAGAAACCTCTAGAAAGAGGAAAGGGAAGGCAAAAGCTTCCACCTCCGAGTCATGGGAGATGGAGAGATTCATTTCAAGGGTGCATCAAGACCATTTCTATGAAGTTGTGGCCTTGAAGAAGGTGATCCCCGAGGTCCCTTTCAAACTCAAAAAGAGTGAATATCCGGAGATCCGACATGAGATTCGAAGAAGAGGTTGGAAAGTACTAACCAACCCCATTCAACAAGTCGGAATCTTAATGGTTCAAGAGTTCTATGCCAATGCATGGATCACCAAAAACCATGATCAAAGTGTAAACCCGGATCCAAAGAATTGGCTTACAATGGTTCGGGGGAAATACTTAGACTTTAGTCCGGACAAGTCCTCTACCTTGGCAAGGTTAGCCTTTCCTCATCTCATTTGTCACCTCTGTTATTCAGTTGGAGTGGACATAGAAGGAGACATCCTCATTGATGAGGACAAGCCCATCACTAAGAAAAGGATGGAGCAAACAAGAGATCCCACTCATCATGAAATTCCTCAGATACCTCAAGGGATGCACTTTCCTCCACAAAACTATTGGGAGCAAATCAACACCTCCCTAGGAGAATTGAGTTCCAACATGGGACAACTAAGGGTGGAGCACCAAGAACATTCCATCCTCCTCCATGAAATTAGAGAAGATTAAAGAATCATGAGAGAGGAGCGACAAAGGCAAGGAAGAGACATTGAGGAGCTCAAGCACTCCATAAGATCTTCAAGAGGAAGAACAAGCCGCCATCACTAAGGTGGACCCGTTCTTTAATCTCCTTGTTCTTTATTTTCCTGTTTTTCGAATTTTCATGCTTATGTTTATCCATGTTTGTGTCTTATGATCATTAGTGTCTTAGTGTCTATGCCTTAAAGTTATGAATGTCCTATGAATCCATCACCTTTCTAAAAAAAAATGTTCTTAATTGAAAAAGAGAAGAATTGCATGAATTTCAGATTTTATAACAGATTAATTATTTTGATGTGGTGACAATACTTTTGTTTTCTGAATGTATGCTTGAACAGTGCATATGTCTGTTGAATTTGTTGTTCATGAATGTTGGCTCTTGAAAGAATGATGAAAAAGGAGACATGTTACTGAGGATCTGAAAAATCATAAAAATGATTCTTGAAGCAAGAAAAAGTAGTGAATACAAAAAAAAATGAAAAAAAAACGAAAAAAAGGGAGAAAGAGAAAAAGAAAGAAAAAGAAAGAAATAAAGTTGTGATCCAAGGCAAAAAGAGTGTGCTTAAGAACCCTGGACACCTCTAATTGGGGACTTTAGCAAAGCTGAGTCACAATCTGAAAAGGTTCACCCAATTATGTGTCTGTGGCATGTATGTATCCGGTGGTAATACTGGAAGACAGAGTGCTTTGGGCCACGGCCAAGACTCATAAAGTAGTTGTGTTCAAGAATCATCATACTTAACTAGGAGAATCAATAACACTATCTGGATTCTGAGTTCCTAAAGAAACCAATCATTCTGAATTTCAAAGGATAAAGTGAGATGCCAAAACTGTTCAGAGGCAAAAAGCTAAAAGCCCCGCTCATCTAATTAATACTGATCTTCATAGATGTTTTTGGAATTCATTGCATATTCTCTTCTTTTTATCTTATTTGATTTTCCGTTGCTTGGGGACAAGCAACAATTTAAGTTTGGTGTTGTGATGAGCGGATAATTTGTATGCTTTTTGGCATTGTTTTTAGTATGTTTTTAGTAGATTTAGTTATTTTTAATATATTTTTATTATTTTTTAGCTAAAATTCACTTTTCTGGACTTTATTATGAGTTTGTGTATTTTTCTGTGATTTCAGGTATTTTCTGGCTGAAATTGAGGGATCTGAGCAAAAATCTGATTCAGAGACTAAAAGGACGGCAGATGCTGTTGGATTCTGACCTCCCTGCACTCGAAGTGAATTTTCTGGAGCTACAGAAGCCCAATTGGCGCGCTCTCAATGGCGTTGGAAAGTAGACATCCTGGGCTTTCCAGCAATGTATACTAGTTCATACTTTGCCCGAGATTTGATGGCCCAAACCGGCGTTCCAAATCAGCTCAACACTGCCCGGCGTTTAACGCCGGAACTGGCACAAGAATGGGAGTTAAACGCCCAAACTGGCACAAAAGCTGGCGTTTAACTCCAAGAAGAGTCTCTACACGAAAATGCTTCAATGCTCAGCCCAAGCACACACCAAGTGGGCCCGGAAGTGGATTTTTATGTCATTTACTCACCTTTGTAATTCTTAAGCTACTAGTTCCCTATAAGTAGGACCTTTTACTATTGTATTTGATATCTGGAGATCTTTGAATCTTTTGATCACTGGGGGCTGGCCTCACGGCCATGCCTAGACCTTGTTCTTATGTATTTTCAACGGTGGAGTTTCTACACACCATAGATTAAGGTGTGGAGCTCTGCTGTACCTCGAGTATTAATGCAATTACTATTGTTCTTCTATTCAATTCAGCTTGTTCTTGTTCCAAGATATTCATTCGCACTCAAGAACATGATGAATGTGATGATTATGTGACGCTCATCATCATTCTCACTTATGAACGCGTGCCTGACAACCACTCCCGTTCTACAAGCAAACAAGGCTTGAATGTTTATCTCTTGGATTTCTTTAACCGGAATCTTCGTGGTATAAGCTAGAATTGATGGCGGCATTCAAGAGAATCCGGAAGGTCTAAACCTTGTCTGTGGTATTCTGAGTAGGATTCAATGATTGAATGACTGTGACGAGCTTCAAACTCGCGATTGTGGGGCGTTAGTGACAGACGCAAAAGAATCACTGGATTCTATTCCGACATGATCGAGAACCGACAGCTGGATAGCCATGCCGTGACAGGGTGCGTTGAACATTTCCACTGAGAGGACGGGACTGTAGCCATTGACAACGGTGATGCCCAACATACAGCTTGCCATGGAAAGGAGTAAGAAGGATTGGATGAAGACAGTAGGAAAGCAGAGAGACGAAAGGGACAAAGCATCTTCATACGCTTATCTGAAATTCTCACCAATGAATTGCATAAGTATCTCTATCCTTATCTTTATGTTTTATTCATATATCATCCATAACCATTTGAGTCTGCCTGACTAAGATTTACAAGATGACCATAGCTTGCTTCATACCAACAATCTCCGTGGGATCGACCCTTACTCGCGTAAGGTTTATTACTTGGACGACCCAGTGCACTTGCTGGTTAGTTGTGCGAAGTTGTGTTTATACCATGGTATTGAGCACCAAGTTTTTGGATTCATTACCGGGGATTATTTGAGTTGTGAAAAGTAGTGATCACAATTTCGTGCACCAGTTATGAAAAAGTGTGTTTGGGGTTTTGGATTAAGGTAAAAGGTTAGTTGGGCAATGGGCACAGGTATATTTTCAAAGCAATAAAAGTAAATGAATGACTGTAAAATAAACTCTTGGCAAGGTGTAATAACTGGAAGTCCTATCCTAGTTATCCTTATCAATTGTGATGAGAATTGGATTTTTCTCCCACTTTGTTAACCTCTAACTATGAAGGTAAGTTAAACGGATAAATTAATTCTGATTCTTCAAGTCCTAGTCTTTCCTTGGAAAAGGCCAGAGTTATTGGAATATGAATTAATGAAATGAAAAAATCCAATTTTCAATCAACAATGAGTTTGATAACTCTAGAGTCACCAATTATTCAACCAAAGCCAAAAAGAAAACAGGAAAATCCAAATTATTTATATAAATAAAAGACAGCAATCATCAATCTGAAATATCTCAAATAACATTAATTAAGGAGATCAATCTAAACATGGAACATTGAAAAATAAATAAATACAAAGAACCTGGGATTGTGAGTCACTCCTAAAACTAAGAGAAGTCCTAAATCCAAATCCTAATTCTAATCCTAAGAGAGAGAGGAGAGAACCTCTCTCACTAAAAACTACATCTAAAAATATGAAAAGTGAATTATGAGAGCATGATTATGAATAGATGCATTTCTCCACTTTATAAACTCTAATCTGTGTTCTCTGCGCCGAAAACTGAGTCAGAAACAGCCCAGAAGTCACTTCCAGCGCTTTCTGGTCCATACAAGTCGCGGAAAAGTGACGCAGCCGCATGGCTCACCCGGCCGCGCGGGTTGCGTTCCTGCCAAGTCACGCGTCCGCGTGACTCACGCGTTCGCGTCACTTGGCGTCAGGGCAGCTATGGCAAATTATATATCAAATCGAAGCCCTTAACGTTAGCTTTCTAACGCAACTGGAACCGCGTAGTTTGGACCTCTATAGCTAAAGTTATAGCCGTTTGAGTGCGAAGAGGTCAGGCTGGACAGCTTAGCAATTTCTCCAACTTATTGTATTCCTTCCACTTTTGCATGCTTCCTTCCCATCCTCCAAGCCATTCCTGCCTTATAATATCTGAAAACACTTAACACACATATCAAGGCATCTAATGGTAATAAGAGAGGATTAATAATAAGTAAATATAAGATCAAAGAAGCATGTTTTCAATCAAAGCACATAATTAGGAAGGCAAATGTAAAACCATGCAAATAGTATGAATAAGTGGGTAAAGAGTTGATAAAAACCACTCAATTGAGCACAAGATAAACCATGAAATATGGGTTGATAAAAATGCTTTTGTCTTTGCTCCTGCTCATATAAAAGAGAAGAGAACAAGAAAGTATGGAATCCTCTATGTCACAGTATAGAGATTCCTTGAGATGTCAGAGGAAAAGAAGAATAGAAGGAGGAGGTAGAAGAATTCGAACTTATCAAGAGAGATAGGGTTCGAATTGTGCATTGAGGAGGAGTGTTAGTCCATAAATGGAAGGATGTGAGAAGAGGGGAAGAAATTTTCGAAAATTAAAGTGAATTAATTAAAAGAAATTTTGAAAAATGGTAATTGATTTTCGAAAACTAAGATTGGGAAAGAAATAAAGTGATTTTTGAAAAAGATTTTTGAAATTAGAAATCAAAAAGATATGATTGAAAACTATTTTAAAAAAAATTGTGATAAAAAGATATGATTGAAAAGATATTGTTTTAAAAAGATATGATTGAGAAGATATGATTTGAAAAACAATTTAAAAAATTTGATTTTGAAAATTAATGACTTAGCTAACAAGAAATTTAAAAGATATGATTCAGACATTAAACCTTTCTCAACAGAAAAGGCAACATACTTGAAATGTTGAATCAAATCATTAATTGTTAGCAAGTATTTTTGAAAATGGAAAGAAATTGATTTTGAAAATATATGATTGAAAAGATATGATTTGAAAAAGATTTGATTTTGAAAAATTTTGAAAACTTGAAAAAAATTTGAATTAAAAACAAAATCTTCCCTCTTGTGCCATCCTGGCGTTAAACGCCCAGCCAGACACCCTGGCTGGCGTTTAAACGCCAGTTTTCCTTCATCACTGGGCGTTTTAAATGCCCAGCTTTTTCTGTATAATTCCTCTGCTGTATATTCTGAATCTTCAATTCTCTGTATTATTGACTTGAAAAGACACAAATTAAAAAGTTTTTTGGATTTTTAATAATGAGGAATAATCAAAATGAAACTAAGATCAAATGCACAATGCATGCAAGACACCAAACTTAGAAGTTTATATACTATTGACACTAACAAATTGAAAATGCATATGAGAAACAACAAAATACTCAAGACAAGAGAATTTAAAGATCAGAACAAGGAAATCATCAAGAACAACTTGAAGATCAATTAAGACACATGAATGAATTCGAAAAAATGCAAAAAGAATAGAAACATGCAGTTGACACCAAACTTAAAATGAGACACTAGACTCAACAAAAAACATAAAATATTTTTGGTTTTTTGATTTTGTAATTTTTTTTTTTGGATTTTTTTGAAAATTGAGTGAAAAAGAAAATAAGGATATCAAAATTCCTAATGAGAATTCCAGGAATCATGCAATGTTAGTCTAAAGCTTCAGTCTAAAGAAATTAGACATGGCTAGCCAAGCTTCAGCAGGACATTACATTCAAGAGCTAAATTGATGAGAATCAATCAGCTTTGGTGATGATAAGAACATCACCTTGAAATACTAGAATTCATTCTTAAGAACTCTGAAGAAAAATACCTAAGCTAAGCAACAAGATGAACCGTCAGTTGTCTAAACTCAAACAATCCCCGGCAGCAGCGCCAAAAACTTGGTGCGCGGAATTGTGATCATCAATGGCGCCATCAACATGGTACGCTCAATTGCAATCTCAACTCTTTATCACAATTTCGCACAACTAACCAGCAAGTGCACTGGGTCGTCCAAGTAATAAACCTTACGCGAGTAAGGGTCGATCGGACGGAGATTGTTGGTATGAAGCAAGCTATGGTCATCTTGTAAATCTCAGTCAGGCGGATTCAAATGGTTATGGAGGACTAATGATTAAAAGATAAATAAAACATAAAATAAGGATAGAGATACTTATGTAATTCATTGGTGAGAACTTCAGATAAGCGTATGGAGATGCTTTGTCCCTTCCGTCTCTCTGCTTTTCTACTGTCTTCATCCAATCCTTCTTACTCCTTTCCATGGCAAGCTGTATGTTGGACATCACCGTTGTCAATGGCTACAGTCCTGTCCTCTCAGTGAAAATGTTCAATGCGCTCTGTCACAGCACGGCTATTCATCTGTCGGTTCTCGATCATGTCGGAATAAAATCCAGTGATTCTTTTGCATCTGCACTAACGCCCCACAATCGCGAGTTTGAAGCTCGTCACAGTCATTCAATCCTTGAATCCTACTCAGTATACCATAGACAAGGTTTAGACCTTCCGGATTCTCTTGAATGCCGCCATCAATTCTAGCTTATACCACGAAGATTCTGATTAAGGAATCCAAGAGATATCCACTCAATCTAAGGTAGAACGGAGGTAGTTGTCAAGCACACGTTCATAAGTGAGAATGATGATGAGTGTCACGGATCATCACATTCATCAAGTTGAGGAACAAGTGATATCTTAGAACAAGAATAAGCCGAATTGAATAGAAGAACAATAGTAATTGCATTGATACTCGAGGTACAGCAGAGCTCCACACCTTAAGAACAAGGTCTAGGCATGGCCGAATGGCCAGCCTCCCAAAGAGGTTTCAATCATAAAAACATGATCAAAAGATCTAAAGTGATCCAAAGATATCAAATACAATAGCAAAAGGTCCTATTTGTAGAGAACTAGTAGCTTAGGGTTTACAAAGATGAGTAAATGACATAAAAATCTACTTCTGGGCCCACTTGGTGTGTGCCTGGGCTAAGCATTGAAGCTTTCATGTGTAGAGACTTTTCTTGGAGTTAAACGCCAGCTTTTGTGCCAGTTTGGGCGTTTAACTCCCATTCTTGTGCCAGTTCCGGCGTTAAACGCCAGAATTCTTGAGCTGACTTGGAACGCCTGTCTGGGCCATCAAATCTCGAGCAAAGTATGGACTATTATACATTTCTGGAAAGTCCAGGATGTCTACTTTCCAACACAATTGAGAGCGCACCAATTGGACTTCTGTAGCTCCAGAAAATCTACTTTGAATGCAGGGAGGTCAGAATTCAACAGCATCTGCAGTCCTTTCCAGCCTCTAAATCAGATTTTTGCTCAGGTCCCTCAATTTCAGCCAGAAAATACCTGAAATCACAGAAAAACACACAAACTCATAGTAAAGTCCAGAAAAGTGAAGTTTAACTAGAAACTAATAAAAATATAATAAAAACTAACTAAAACATACTAAAAACATACTAAAAACAATGCCAAAAAGCGTATAAATTATCCGCTCATCACAACACCAAACTTAAATTGTTTGTTGTCCCCAAGCAACTGAAAATCAAATAGGATAAAAAGAAGAGAATATGCAATGAATTCCAAAAATATCTATGATGACCAATATTAATTAGATGAGCGGGGCTTTTAGCTTTTTGCCTCTGAACAGTTTTGGCATCTCACTCCATCCTTTGAGATTTAGAATGATTGGCTTCTATAGGAACTTAGAATCCAGATAGTGTTATTGATTCTCCTAGTTAAGTATGATGATTCTTGAACACATCTACTTTATGAGTCTTGGTCGTGGCCCAAAGCACTCTGTTCCCAGAGAAGAAGCAATGACGGTATCCGGGGAATAAGCATCGGCTAACTCTGTGCCAGCAGCCACGGTAAGACAGAGGATGCAAGCGTTATCCGGAATGATTGGGCGTAAAGCGTCTGTAGGTGGCTTTTTAAGTTCGCCGCCAAATCCCAGGGCTCAACCCTGGACAGGCGGTGGAAACTACCAAGCTGGAGTACAGTAGGGGCAGAGGGAATTTCGGTGGAGTGGTGAAATGCGTAGAGATCGGAAAGAACACCAACGGCAAAAGCACTCTGCTGGGCCGACACTGATATTGAGAGATGAAAGCTAGGGGAGCGAATGGGATTAGATACCCCAGTAGTCCTAGCCGTAAACGATGGATACTAGGCGCTGCGCGTATCGACCCGTGCAATGCTGTAGCTAACGCGTTAAGTATCCTGCCTGGGGAGTACGTTCGCAAGAATGAAACTCAAAAGAATTGACGGGGGCCCGGACAAGCGGTGGAGCATATGGTTTAATTCGATGCAAAGCGAAGAACCTTACCAGGGCTTGACATGCCGCGAATCCTCTTGAAAGAGAGGGGTGCCTTCGGGAACGCGGACACAGGTGGTGCATGGCTTTCGTCAGCTCGTGCCGTAAGGTGTTGGGTTAAGTCCCGCAATGAGCGCAACCCTCGTGCTTAGTTGCCAACATGAAATTTGGAACCCTGAGCAGACTTCCAGTATTACCACCGGATACATACATGCCACAAACACAAAACTGGGTGAACCTTTTCAGATTGTGACTCAGCTTTGCTAGAGTCCCCAATTAGAGGTGTCCAGGGTTCTTAAGCACACTCTTCCTTTTTTTTTTGCCTTGGATCACGACTTTTTTTTTGTATTCACTGCTCTTTCTTGCTTCAAGAATCATTTTTATGATTTTTCAGATCCTCAGTAACATGTCTCCTTTTTTCATCATTCTTTCAAGAGCCAACATTCATGAACAACAAGTTCAAAAGACATATGCACTGTTCAGGCATACATTCAGAAGTCAAAGTATTGCCACCACATCGAAATAATTAATCTGTTATAAAATTCAAAATTCATGCAATTCTTCTCCTTTTCAATTAAGAACATTTTTCATTTAAGAAAGGTGATGGATTCATAGGACATTCATAACTTTAAGGCATAGACACTAAGACACTAGTGATCATAAGACACAAACATAGATAAACATAAGCATGAAAATTCGAAAAACAGGAAAATAAAGAATAAGGAAATTAAAGAACGGGTCCACCATAGTGATGGCGGCTTGTTCTTCCTCTTGAAGATCTTATGGAGTGCTTAAGCTCCTCAATGTCTCTTCCTTACCTTTGTTGCTCCTCTCTCATGATTCTTTGATCTTCTCTAATTTCATGGAGGAGGATGGAATGTTCTTGGTGCTCCACCCTTAGTTGTCCCATGTTGGAACTCAATTCTCCTAGGGAGGTGTTGATTTGATCCCAGTAGTTTTGTGGAGGAAAGTGCATCCATTGAGGCATCTCAGGGATTTCATGATGAGTGGAATCTCTTGTTTGCTCCATCCTCTTCTTAGTGATGGTCTTGTCCTCATCAATGAGGATGTCTCCCTCTATGTTAATTCCAACTGAATAACAGAGGTGACAAATGAGATGAGGGAAGGCTAACCTTGCCAAGGTAGAGGACTTGTCTACCACCTTATAAAGTTCTTGGGCTATAACCTCATGAACTTCTACTTCCTCTCCAATCATGATGCTTTGAATCATGATAGCCCGGTCTATAGTAACTTCAGACCGGTTGCTAGGGGGAATGATTGAGCGTTGAATAAACTCCAACCATCCCCTAGCCACGGGCTTGAGGTCATGCCTTCTCAGTTGAACAGGCTTCCCTCTTGAATCTCTCTTCCATTGAGCGCCCTCTTCACAAATGTCTATGAGGACTTGGTCCAACCTTTGATCAAAGTTGACCCTTCTAGTGTAAGGGTGTTCATCTCCTTGCATGATGGGCAAGTTGAATGCCAACCTTACATTTTCCGGACTAAAATCTAAGCATTTCCCCCGAACCATTGTAAGCCAATTCTTTGGGTCTGGGTTCACACTTTGATCATGGTTCTTGGTGATCCATGCATTGGCATAGAACTCTTGAACCATTAAGATTCCGACTTGTTGAATGGGGTTGGTAAGAACTTCCCAACCTCTTCTTCGGATCTCATGTCGGATCTTCGGATATTCACTCTTTTTGAGTTTGAAAGGGACCTCGGGGATCACCTTCTTCATGGCCACAACTTCATAGAAGTGGTCTTGATGCACCCTTGAGATGAATCTCTCCATCTCCCATGACTCAGATGTGGAAGCTTTTGCCTTCCCTTTCCTTTTTCTAGAGGTTTCTCCGGCTTTAGGTGCCATAAATGGTTATGGAAAAACAAAAAGCAATGCTTTTACCACACCAAACTTAAAAGGTTTGCTCGTCCTCGAGAAAAAGAAGAAAGAATAGAGTAGAAGAAGAAGAAATAGAGGAGATGGATGTGGCTTTGTGTTTCGGCTAAGGGGGAAGAAGTAGTGTTTAGGTTGTGTGAAAATGAAGGGGTGAAGATGGGTTTATATAGAGGTGGAAAGAGGGGTAGGGTTCGGCCATTATGGGTGGGTTTGGGAGGGAAAGTGGTTTGAATTTGAATGGTGAGGTAGGTGGGGTTTTATGAAGGATGGATGTGAGTGGTGAAGAGAATGGTAGGATTTGATAGGTGAGGAGTTTTTGGGGAAGAGGTGTTGAAGTGATTGGTGAAAGGGAGAAGAAGAGAGAGAGTGGTGGGGTAGGTGGGGATCCGGTGGGGTCCACAGATCCTGAGGTGTCAAGGATAATTCATCCCTGCACCAAGTGGCGAGCAAAAATGCTCCTTCTGCCAATCCTGGCATTAAACGCCGGGCTGGTGCCCATTTCTGGCGTTTAACGCCAGCTTCTTGCCCATTCCTGGCATTAAACGCCAGTCTGGTGCCCCTTTCTGGCATTAAACGCCCAGAATGGTGCAAGACTGGGCGTTAAACGCCCATTTTGCTATCTTCACTGGCGTTTAAACGCCAGCAAATTTTCCTCCAGGGTGTGCTATTTTTCTTTCTGTTTTTCATTCTGTTTTTGCTTTTTCAATTGATTTTGTGACTTCACATGATCATCAACCTATAGAAAACATAAAATAACAATGGAAAATAGATAAATATAACATTGGGTTGCCTCCCAACAAGCGCTTCTTCAATGTCAGTAGCTTGACAGTGGGCTCTTATGGAGCCTCACAGATGTTCAGAGCAATGTTGGAACCTCCCAACACCAAACTTAGAGTTTGAATGTGGGGGTTCAACACCAAACTTAGAATTTGGTTGTGGCCTCCGAACACCAAACTTAGAGTTTGACTGTGGGGGCTCTGTTTGACTCTGTTTTGAGAGAAGCTCTTCATGCTTCCTTTCCATGGTTATAGAGGGATATCCTTGAGCCTTAAACACAAAGGATTCTTCATTCACTTGAATGATCAATTCTCTTCTGTCAACATCAATCACAGCCTTTGCTGTAGCTAGGAAGGGTCTGCCAAGGATGATGGATTCATCCATGCACTTCCCAGTCTCTAGGACTATGAAATCAGCAGGGATGTAATGGTCTTCAATCTTTACCAGAACATCCTCTACAAGTCGATAAGCTTGTTTTCTTGAATTGTCTGCCATCTCTAGTGAGATTCTTGCAGCTTGCACCTCAAAGATCCCTAGCTTCTCCATTGCAGAGAGAGGCATGAGGTTTATGCTTAACCCTAGGTCACACAGAGCCTTTTCAAAGGTCATGGTGCCTATGGTACAAGGTATTGAGAACTTCCTAGGGTCCTGTCTCTTTTGAGGTAATCTCTGCCTAGTCAAGTCATCCAGTTCTTTGATGAGCAAAGGGGGTTAATCCTCCCAAGTCTCATTACCAAATAACTTGTCATTTAGCTTCATGATTGCTCCAAGGTACTTAGCAACTTGCTCTTCCGTGACATCTTCGTCCTCTTCTAAGGAAGAATACTCATCCGAGCTCATGAATGGCAGAAGTAAATCCAATGGAATCTCTATGGTCTCAGTGTGAGCCTCAGATTCCCATGGTTCCTCATTAGGAAACTCATTGGAGGCCAGTGGACGTCCATTGAGGTCTTCCTCAGTGGCGCTCACTGCCTCTTCCTCCTCTCCAAATTCGGCCATGTTGATGGCCTTGCACTCTCCTTTTGGATTTTCTTCTGTATTGCTTGGAAGAGTACTAGGAGGGAGTTCAGTGAATTTCTTACTCAGCTGGCCCACTTGTCCCTCCAAATTCCTAATGGAGGACCTTGTTTCAGTCATGAAACTTTGAGTGGTTTTGATTAGATCAGAGACCATGGTTGCTAAGTCAGAGTGGCTCTGCTTAGAATTCTCTGTCTCTTGCTGAGAAGATGATGGAAAAAGCTTGCCATTGCTAAACCTGTTTCTTCCACCATTATTGTTGTTGAAACCTTGTTGAGGTCTCTATTGATCCTGCCATGAGAGATTTGGATGATTTCTCCATAAAGGATTATAGGTATTTCCATAGGGTTTTTCCATGTAATTCACCTCTTCTATTGAAGGGTTCTCAGGATCATAAGCTTCTTCTTCAGATGAAGCATCCTTAGTACTGCCTGGTGTAGCTTGCATTCCAGACAGACTTTGAGAAATCATATTGACTTGCTGAGTCAATATTTTGTTCTGAGCCAGTATGGCATTCAGAGTATCAATCTCAAGAACTCATTTCTTCTGATTCATCCCATTGTTCACAGGATTCCTTTCAGAAGTATACATGAATTGGTTATTTGCAACCATTTCAATTAGTTCTTGAGCTTCTGCAGGCGTCTTCTTCAGATGAAGAGATCCTCCAGCAGAGCTGTTGACGTTAAGATTTTTGCTAGTAAAGTATTTATAAAAATAGTCGCGTTGTAGATATAGTTTCTAAACTAACAGAAATCCCTTTGTGCAAAATTGTTAACCGAGTATTTAAACCTCGGGTCGTCTTCTCAAGGAATTGCAGGGAGGTATGTTCTTATTATTGGTTATGAAAAAGTGTGTTTGGGGTTTTGGATTAAGGTAAAAGGTTAGTTGGGCAATGGGCACAGGTATATTTTCAAAGCAATAAAATTAAATAAATGACTGTAAAATAAACTCTTGGCAAGGTGTAATAACTGGAAGTCCTATCCTAGTTATCCTTATCAATTGTGATGAGAATTGGATTTTTTTCCACTTTGTATTAAATAAAATATTCAAATCTAACATGAGAAGGTTCATAAGCCAATTTGGCAACATAAGTCAAATACAAGTAAAAGCATTAGAATAAATAAGAGTAGAAGAGAAACATAAATTAAAGGAACATTGAACCTAGAATGAAGAAAAAGTAGAAATCCTAATCATAAAAGAAATCCTAAATCCTAATCCTAATCCTAAGAGAGAGGAGAGAGCCTTTCTATCTAAAAGCTACATCTAAAAACCTAAAATTGTGTATTATAGAGTTGTGTTGTATATCCCGAGTCTCTGCATGTTCCCTGACTTTATTCTTTGTTTCTGGGCTAAAAACAAGGTCAAAACACGGCCCGAAATTGCCCCCAGCGATTTCTGTTAATTCTGCAGATCGCGCTTTGTCACGCGTACGCGTCGGTCACGCGTAGGCGTCGTTTGACGATTTTCCTCTCCATGCGTGCGCGTCAGGCACGCGCTCGCGTCGTTTGCGTGAACTCTAATCCACGTGTACGCGTCTAGCACGTGTACGCGTCACTGTGATTTTATCCAAATCGTGCGCACGCGTCAGCCATGCGTGCGTGTCGTTGTTCGCTGGTTGTCTCCTTTATTTCTTGTGCTCCTTCCCTTTTTGTAAGCTTCCTTTCCATCCTCTAAGCCATTCCTACCCTATAAAGCCTGAGACACTTAACACACGGATCACGGCATCGAATGGTATAAAGGGGGATTAAAATACACAATTTTAAAGCTTTAGGAAGCAAGTTTTCAATCATAGAATAAATCCAGGAAGGAATTTGTAAAACCATGCAAATCATATGAATAAGTGGGTGAAAAGCTAATAAAAAACACTCAAGTTAGCACAATATAAACCATAAAATAGTAGTTTATCAACCTCCCCACACTTAAATATTAGCATGTTCTATATGTGAATGCAACCTATATGTGAATGCAACCTATATGTGAATGAAATGCAAAAAGAATGAATAAGGGACAGTAAGACTCATGAAATGCAACCTATATGTGAATGCAACTATTTACAAAATGCTTTTATATATTTGGTTAAAGGCAAATAAATCTTTTAAGAACAAATATGAACTAGATTTCACTAATTCAAATCACAAAATAAAGTACAAGTAAACTTGCAAAAAAAATAGCTCATGAAAGCAGGGAACAAGGAATCGAGCATCGAACCCTCACTGGAAGTGTATACACTCTAATCGCTCAAGTGTTTGAGGTTTGATTCTTTCAATTCTTTACTAATCTTACTTTCTAAGGCTTGCTCTTCATCTAACAATCAACAAAAATTTAATACACCAATACACATATCAAGAGGTCTTTTAAGGGTTGTAATGGGGTCAAGGTCAAGGTAGGATTGTATTTGGTCAAGTGGACTAAGATCTGAATCCTTAATTAACCTAAACTTCCCACCTAACTTAGGACAATCCATGTAATTACAATGCAAAATTTAACTGCCCATTAACGATGTTTACCACAGATTCATGCATCCCAAATTTAAGTACAACTCATATGCATTGATATTATTACTTAACTTGGGGCATTTTGTCCCCTTTTATTATTTGCTCTTTTTCTTTTCTTTTTCTCTCCCTTTTTATATTTTTCTTTTTATTTTTTATTTTCTTTTATTTTTCTCAATGCATACGTTTAAGATATTGAATGCAAGAATATGCTCAATTATTGTTTTGCACATTTTCACAAGAATACACAACACCCAATTCTCAAATCAAATGTTTTCAATTCCAATTTTCCCACACTTAAATCATGAACACTTTCACTAGTCTAAGCTAACGAAGGATTCAAATTAAGGACATTATTGTTTTTCGCTTAGAGTTAAAGATGTGCTAAAATAAAGAACAAATTGGGGGTAAAATAGGCTCAAATTTGTTTGCAAAGGATAATGAAAGGTAAGACCATATCGGTATGTATGCTTAGTGAAATAAGGCCTCAATTATATAAGTGCATGCATACATAAAATAATGAAAATATAGAATTAATCAAGATAAAGATTACAATTATAGAGAGAAAACACACATAAAAATAAAATAAAATAAAATAAAATATTGGTTGATAAAATGCAACCAATCAAATAGGCTCAAAATCTCACTGGTTTTGTGTGTTCGAGCTCTAAACCACGTTCCAAAATAATATTTCTTCAAACAAGTTTCTCAAAAATTTTAATTCAAATTAGTGAAGTGCTATAAAAGGTTTCTTGAAAAAGAAAATATTACTTCAACCAAGTAGTGGTAAAATATGCACACAATGTAACAAACATGCAATCAAAGATGCAAATGCAACAACTAACTATAAAGAAGAGTAAGAATTGGTGTTGAAAAGGAAGTAGCTAACCACCGGAAGTTGGTATCGACCTCCAGACACTTAAAGATTGCACCGTCCTCGGTGCATGCAGAGACGTGCAAGTGGATGGGTGTGGTGGTTCATCAAGTGGTGCTCTTTTTGTTCCTTCCTTGCCGGTGGATTGGAAACAGCTTTCTCCTTACCCTTCTTGGTGGCCATCCTAAAAACGGAAAAAAAAAGGTGTATGAGTTCAAAGGGATAGAGCAAGGAAGGAGACAGTACGAGTGATAATCTTGCCAAGGTAAAGGTAATGAGCTAAATACATGGTCGCGACTACATGCAATTAGTTCATCAATGGTAATATAGCAAGTACAGATTATGACAATTAGATGCAAGATGTTCATTGGTATGCCGGTAAAGGCATGAGTAGCATAGATCAAGCATCAATAACTAAAATATATTATCACTCGTAATAAACTGATAATCACGTTTGTATTGACAATTATTTTCAATTAATAAAAAAGATTGTAAGGGTGTAGTGAAAGACAGGCATTAGAGTAGAGGAATGGAACAATTAAAAATACAAAATGCCATACGGGCTTTTTCACAAACACTTAGTATGCATGTTTAATATGATAAGGAAAGAATTAAAACTGAAAGCATGCAAGCAATCCAAAAATAATTAATAATAATTGTCAAACAATTCCTTAATAATCCACAAGCAATTATAGGAAAATAACAGATGTGAATTTAGATTTCTAACACCAATTAGAACAATGCGAAAAAAAAGAATTAAATAAAAAAGAAGAAGAAAAAGAAAATAGAAAGAAAGAACCTTGGGAAGAAGGTGAGAAAGTGAGGTAATGGAGAAGGGGAGGTGAAGAAAATATGATAAGAAGAAGAAAAGAGTGAAGAAAGAAAAGAAAGAGGAAGAAAGAAGAGAGAAGGAAATTAGGATTTGGAAAGATAAGATAAAGAAACAGGGTTGCGCAGGGTTCTGGGTGTGTTGCACGCACGACGCGTACGCGTGGTTCATACGTACGCGTGGGTGGCACACTAAGGGGGGAGGGGGGCGACGCGTAGGCATCGGTGACGCGTACGCGTGACGGTGTTTGTGCTACTAGCGCGAGGGCAACATGGCACTCGCACAACCCTCTGTTCGTTTTGGGATGTGAGCCAACATGTCATATGACGCGTTCGCGTCAGGCACGCGCACGCCTCCACGACGCGTTCGCGTGATGTGATTTGTGCGTCGGGCACAGTGCCACCACCAAGCCAGCCTAACTTTTGGCCAATACACCTTTTACGTCAATTTTTCAGGGCCACGCGTGCGCGTTATTGATGCGTACGCGTGATGGGCCAAAATTTCAAATGACGCGTACGCATGAGGGACGCGTACGCGTGGTGATGCTTGTGCGATTGGCACATTTCCTGCATAGTTCCCACACAATATTTTGTTCAGTTTTTTTATGCAGAATGCAGATGCTAATGCAAACGTTATGAATAACACTAATAAAATTAAATTAAAATAAACTAGGAATAAAAGGAATGATTATACCATAGTGGGTTGTCTCCTACCTAGCACTTTTAGTTAAAGTCCTTAAGTTGGACATTTGGTGAGCTCCTTGTCATGGTGGCTTGTGCTTGTACTGATCCTTGAATCTCCACCAATGTTTGTAATTCCAATGGCTTCCAGGATCCCAAACTAGTTGCATAAAGCCGTCAAGTAAGTTAAAGCAAGTGACAAGTCCTCAAGAGTGTTGATCGCTATAATGAATTTCGGGGTCCCAAACCTTGCTTTTGCACCCATCTTCTTGTTGATCATCATTTTTCCACTTGGGTAGTAAGCAGTCGAAATTCTCACTGAGACATCCAAACAGTTTCCTAGACCCATTCAATTGAGATTTGTACCAACCTTTGTACTTCAATTTGGAGCATGCAACCATATTGAACCTTGCTTGACATTTCCTACCACTAACCATTTCCCGCTTGCTCTAATGGCCACAAAGAGCTTTAAACTGACCTCTGTCTCAAGTAAAGCATATTCAAGTGAGCTAATTAAGCTTAGAGATGAGAGATTTACCCACTTGAATGAAGGAATGGACAGTGATGGCTTTGGGAAAGAGGACTCCAAAACTTTGGCAAGGTGATTTCCAACTCCATTCCCTTGAGCTCTTCTTTGACAACTTCCACCTCTTTGCAAGCTTCTTCAATATCAACCTCTTCCTCTTGGTAGCTTTCTTCCAATTCGATCTCTTCTTCATTGTTCACCAAGGGCATGGGAGGTTGTGCTTCTTCTTCTTTAATCTCCATGTGAATTCCAATGGGAGAGGATTCAAATGTAGATAAGAATTCATTAATGATTGAATCCATCTCTTGGTCATCCCCTTCAAAGTCTTCAACCATGATATGCCTTGGAGGTTGTACTCCCTCCTCAACATCAAATTCAAACTCCTTAGAAGGGGGCTCTATGACTTGAGTTTCTCATGGAGGTTCCGCATCTCCTAAGTCTTTAACCAGTTCTTCTTCTTCAATAATTTCGGCTTCCTCCACTTGTTCCAATACAAAGTTATGCTCCTTACTGTCTACTGGAGTTTCTAATATCACCTTCATGTTACGTTCTTCATTAGATTGTCCACATGAAGCCATGGGGGTTTCTTGAGTGTCCGAATGTCGGGAAGGTAATCGATTGATCACTTAATCTAGTTGGCGAAGGGTTGCATGAAGTTTTTCCACTATTTTCTTAAGACGCTCCCTTGATTCTTGGGTTGATGGATATGGACATAGTGCATAGGGAAGTGGTGGTTCTTGGGAGTAATTGGATTGGAATTGGGGTGGATAGGGGTTAGGGTCATACGGGGGTGAATGGTGATAGGGGGCTTGTGAGTGTGGTGGTTCAAAGCTATGTTGAGGAGGTAGTTTGTGGACATATGATGGGACTTGTTGGTAACTACAAGGGGGTCTACCATATCTATCATCTTGGTACGCACCTCGGAATGGCTCTTGACCAAAGTAATTTAGTGGGAGTTGGTTGTCACGAGAGAGTCCACCATAACTATTGTCTTGGCATGCATTGTAGAATGGTCGTCGTCCATGGTAGTTTGGAAGGTGTTGTTGACTAAAGGGGTGATCAGATCCTCGTGGCTCCGTCCATCTTTGATTGTTTTGACCTTGATGCATATTCCTGTTATAGCTTCCATTCCTTTCAACAATATTAGAACCAAACTCAATGCGATGGGGTGAGAACTCATACAAACTAATAAAAATTAAAAACAAAAACAAAAATAAATAAACAAGAAAAAGAAAATATTTACAATAACCAATAATAAGGTATACGTTTGCAATTTTCCGGCAACGGCGCCATTTTGACGAACGGATTCTTGCGTGGTCTAGAATTTTACAAATAAGCTTTCATTGTAAGTATAGTTTCTAAATCACAAGTAGCAAAACCCAATAAAATTTATAACCGAAGTATTTAAACCTCGGGTCGTCTCTCAAGGAATTGCAGAGAGGTATGATTTATTATTGGTTATGGAAAATAGTATATTTTTGTTTGGGTTTTTAGAAATAAGGAACAAGTAATTTAAATGCCAAGAAAAATATATTAATTATAAAATCTCTTGGCAAGGTATAAGAATTGGAAATTCTATCCTAGTTATCCTTATCAGGTGTGATGAGAATTGGATTTTACTCCCACTTAGTTAACCCTTACTAAATAAAGGAAAGTCAAGTGGAATAATTAATTTTATCCTCAAGTCCTAGTCAACTCCTGTGGAAAGACTAACTTTAGAGTGATCCAAATCAATCAGAAATTCCCAAATCTCAATCTACTGCTGAGTTAGATAACTCAAGTGTCACCAATTACTTAACCAAAGCAAAGAGGGATAAATCAAAATTAAATTAAAAGCATTAATAACATAAATTTGAAGAAAGCAATCTTAAAACTGAAATACCTCAATGTGTATTAAATGAAATATTCAAATCTAACATGAGAAGGTTCATAAGCCAATTTGGCAACATAAGTCAAATACAAGTAAAAGCATTAGAATAAATAAGAGTAGAAGAGAAACATAAATTAAAGGAAAATTGAACCTGAATGAAGAAAAAGTAAAAATCCTAATCATAATAGAAATCCTAAATCCTAATCATAATCCTAAGAAAGAGGATAGAGCCTCTCTCTCTAAAAGCTACATTTAAAAACGTAAAATTGTGTATTATGGAGTTGTGTTGTATATCCCGAGTCTCTGCATGTTTTCTGGCTTTATTATATGTTTTTTGGCTAAAAACTAGGTCAAAATGCGGCCCAAAATCACCCCCAGCGATTTCTATTATTTCTGCAGATCGCGCTTTGTCATGCGTACGCGTCGGTGATAAACCCATATTTCGTGGTTTATCTTGTGCTCAATTGAGTGGTTTTTATCAACTCTTTACCCACTTATTCATACTATTTGCATGGTTTTACATTTGCCTTCCTAATTATGTGCTTTGATTGAAAACATGCTTCTTTGATCTTATATTTGCTTATTATTAATCCTCTCTTATGACCATTAGATGCCTTGATATGTGTGTTAAGTGTTTTCAGATATTATAGGGCAGGAATGGCTTGGAGGATGGAAAGGAAGTATGCAAAAGTGGAAGGAATACAAGAAGTTGGAGAAACTGCAAAGCTGTCAGCCTGACCCTCTCGCACTAAAATGACCATAACTTGAGCTACAGAGGTCTAAATGATGCGGTTCTAGTTGCGTTGGAAAGCTAACATCTGGGGCTTCGATTTGATATATAACATGCTATAGTGGCCCTGAGGCTAGGCGACGCGACCGCGTGCTCCATGCGGCCGCGTCGCAATGACGAAAAACCAGCGTGGCAAATTTCTTCTCTAGCGATTTCTGGGCTGTTTTCGACCCAGTTTTCGCCCCAGAAAACTCAGATTAGAGGCTATAAAGTAGAGGGATTGCATCCATTCAGATGCTCTCATAATTCACTTTTCATGATTTAGATCTAGTTTTGAGAGGGGTTCTCTCCTCTCTCTTTAGGATTTAGGATTTAGGACTTCTCTTATTTTTAGGAGTGACTCTCGATCCAGGTTTAATGTTTCTTTGTTTTAAGATTCCCTTTTATTTTAAAATACTTTGGATTGATTTTCTTAATTAATGTTATTTGAGGTATTTCAGATCTATGATTGCTTTCTTTAATTTATGTTGTTGGTACTTATCCAAATTATTTTCATTCGAGTAGATAGTTTTCCTTTTGGCTTTGGTTAAATAATTGGTGACTCTTGAGTTATCAAACTCATTGTTAATTGAAAATTGGAATTCATCTACTTAACTTACCTTCATAGTTAGAAGTTAACAAAGTGGAAGAAAAATCCATTCTCATCACAATTGATAAGGATAACTAGGATAGGACTTCTAGTTCTTGTACCTTGCCAAAGGTTTATTTTACAGTTATTATTATTTTATTTTACTTGTCATATAACATATTCCCACCTTACTTCCATAACCCCAATTTTACCTTTTTCATAGCCAATAATAAGAACATACCTCCCTGCAATTCCTTGAGAAGACGACCCGAGGTTTAAATACTTCGGTTATCAATTTATTTAGGGGTTTGTTACTTGTGACAACCAAAATATTTGTACGAAGGGATTTCTGTCGGTTTAGAGACTATATCTACAACGCGACTGTTTTTATGAAATTCTTTACTGGCAAAAATCCTAACGTCAAAATGGCGCCGTTGCCGGGGAATTGCAAACGTGTGCCTTATTTTGGTTATTGTAAATATTTTTCTAATATATATATATATATATATTTCTTTTACTTGTTTATTTGTTTCTCCTTTTTCCACCTTATTTCTGATAACTACTATGAACTCTCACCCCTTTGGCTATGAGTCTGGTTACAATAATGTTGCAGGAAGAAGAAATTACAATGAGAATAGGCATCAAGGTTGGAACAATCAAAGATGGGAAGAGCCACAAGGATTTGATCAACCCTCATGGCAACAACCACCTCCAATGGACTATCAACAACCACCACCATATGCCTATGAACCCTTTCCTCAACATAACTTTGGACCACCACACTCACGAGCCCCTTTCCGTCATTCACCTCCATATAACCCTAACCCTCAACCACCATACCAACCACCTTATGAGCCATATGAACCATATATAGAACCACCCCAATTCCAACCCAATTACTCACAAAAACCACCACTTCAATATTCACCATCTCCATATCCATCAATCCAAGAGCACTATGATCCTATTTATGAAAGCCGAGTGTATCAAGAGACAAAGGATCGTCTCAAGGAAACAGTGGATCGATGTCAGGCAACCATTCATCAATTGGGGCAAGCAATAATGAGTCAATTAGCTTCTCGGCGTTTAGACACTCAAGGAACCCCCATGGCTTCATGTGGGCAATCTAATGATGAACGTAGCATGAAGGAGACACTAGAAACTCCGGTGGACAGTACGGAACATGACTTTGTACTGGAACAAATGGAGGAAGCTGTAATTATCAAAGAAGAAGAATTGGTTGAAGACTTAGGAGATGCTGAACCTCCATGGGAAAGTCAAGTTATAGAGCATCCTTCAAAGACGTTTGAAGCTAATGTTGAGGACGGTGTACAACCTCCAAAGCATATCATGGTTGAAGACTTTGAAGGAGACGATCAAGAGATGGATTCAATCATTAATGAATTCTTATCTACATTTGAATCCTCTCCCATTGGACTTGACATGGAGATTACAGAAGAAGAAGCACAACCTCCTTTGCCCTTGGTGAACACTGAAGAAGAGATTGAATTGGAAGAAATCCACCAAGAGGACGAGGTTGATATTGAAGAAGATTGCCAAGAGGTGGAAGATGTCGAAGAAGAGCACAAGGGAGTGGAGCTTGCACGTTCATTAGAAACACCTCCCCCTAAGTTGCCATCATCCTTCACAACATTCAAGTGTGTAAAATTCGTATCCCTTAGCTTTCTAATTCCACTTGAATATGGGCTACTAGAGACGGATGGTCAACTTAGAGCTCTCTGTGGCATTAAGAGTAAGAAGAAGATGGTCAGTGATAAGGTTTATCCTGCAAGGTTCAACATGGTTGTGTGCTCAAAATTTAAACGCAAAGGTTGGTGTAGAGCTCAACTGAATAGGTCTAGGAAGTTGTCTGGCTGCTTCAGTGAGAATTCAGACTGTTTGCCACTCGGATGGAACAATATTGCTTAACAAGAAGACGGGTGCAAAAGCAAGATTTGGGACCCTGGAATTCAATCTAGAAATCAACACTCTTGGGGCCTTGTCACTTGCTTTAACTTGCTTGAAGGTTTTCTGCGCCTTGTTTGGGACCTCGGAGGCTACTGGAACTCTAAACATTGGTGGAGATTTCTGGATGAGTTCAAGCATAAGCCACCATGACAGGAAGCTCATCAAATGTCTAACTTAAAGACTTTAACTAAAAGTGCTAGGTGGGAGACAACCCACCATGGTATGATCATTCCTTTTTCATTTTTATTCAGTTGTATTTGATTTCAAGTTTTATTTTATTTTATTGTATTGAACCTGGAGTTTTGCATAACATTCATATTAGCATTGCATACTGCATACTTGCATATATATATAAAAAAAAGGGCCACGCGACGCGACCGCATCAGTGACGCATCCGCGTCGTGTGGAGAGGGGAGAAAATAAAAAACGAATAGAGAGTCACGCGAGAGCGTGGCTGGAGGCGTGCCAATGGCACAATTCGTCCTACGCGACCGCGTCACTGACGCGACCGCGTCATATAGAAAAAATGGCCTCCCACGCGACCGCGTGCCCCACGCGGCAGCGTGCCCTGGATTTCGACGTAATAATGGTGCACAGCCGAAAGTTGTGCTGGAGTGGCGCTGGACTGGCACTGGACGTGCAGTCCATCTCACTGATGCTACGATTTTAGGAAATTGCACGATCGGCAAAAATTCCTTCCGGCAAGTGCACCGGTTATCGTCAAGTAAAAACTCACAATAGAGTGAGGTCGAATCCCACAAGGATTGGTTGAGTGAGCAATTCGGATTAGAAGTGTGTTCTAGTTGAGCGGAATCAAGATTTAGATGAGAATTGCGGAATGTAAAATTGGCGGAAAACGTAAATGGCAAGAAATTGAAATTGCGGAATCTTAAATTGCATGAATTAAAGAGCGAGAAGCTAAATTGCTGAAATTAAAAAGGGATCGGGGTGATTGCATGAATTTAATTGCAGAATGTAAAGAGAAAGTGGTAGATCAGAAATGGGGAATTCATTGGGTTTCATGAGATATTGAGATCTCCGAATCAAAACATTTTTATCCCTTCCTCAACCAATGCGTTCATTGAATTTTGCTTGGTAATCTTATATGATTGGATCCCAATCCCTTGGCTCACCAATTCTCTCTAAAAACAAACAAATTCCCAATCCCTTGGTTTAAATGTTCATAAGAAGAGATGATGCTCGATCACTGATTATACCACACAGTTTCATGAACCACAATTTGGTAGGATTACATGTCACAATATCCATCCAAACCCCAATCCAATTCACTGTGAGAAAGCTTCTCTAGCATGAATCCTCCATTCCTTTCCCAAGGTTCCGAAGGATTCCAATTATGGATAGTTTCTTTCCCAAGACAACTAACCAATGGAATTAGATCGAGAAGCTTTCTAACAAAAATTCAAGAGAAAAGATTGAAGAAGAAGATAAAAACTATTATTGATTCATTGAATTACAATAGAGCTCCCTAACCCAATGAAAGGGGGTTTAGTGAGTCATAGCTCTGAATTCAATTACAAAAAGTATGAAAACTAGAAAAATGATCCCTCAAAAGTTCTCCTCTTTTAACTTAAATTCTATCCTATTTATACACTTTCTAAATTGAGCTTCTGTTGTGTTTCTTGGGCTTTGAGGCCTTTCCCTGATTTCCTTTTGCTTTGGGTTTATGATCCATAATCCTGATGAGGCTGCTGATCCAATTCTGTAACATTCATTGAGCCAACTTAGTGATAATCAAGTAATGACACATGACTCAACAAATTGAAATTCCAGACTCATCAATTCTTCAGGCCCAATCCCATAAACCATGATATTCAATTGGGTTTCATACCAGAGTACGTTTAAGTTAATGTTTGTGCTCAAATGCTAACTTAAACTGCAATATCTTTGGCCCAGAAACCTTTTCAAATAGTGGCGTTTAAGTTGCAATTTAAGCTTAAACTGCAACTTAAACGCCAGACACTTCCAGTGATGCCTTTTGTGGAAGCACGTTTTAGTTCCAGTTTAAGCTTAAACTGGAACTTAAACGTTGGACACTCCTGGAGGTGGTATAACTCAAGCACGTTTAAGCTTCAGTTTAAGGTTAAACTGAAGCTTAAACGTGGAAATGGAAGAAAGCAACCTTGTAGGGTAAAGTAGTCGAACACGTTTAAGCTTCAGTTTAAGGTTAAACTGAAGCTTAAACGTGGAAATGGAAGAAAGCAACCCTGGAGTGTGGAATGGTCGAACACGTTTAAGCTCCAGTTTAAGCTTAAACTGGAGCTTAAACGTGGAAATGAAGAAAGCAACCCTGGAGGAGAATTTTGGTCGAACACGTTTAAGCTCCAGTTTAAGGTTAAACTGGAGCTTAAACGTGGAAATGGCTCCCTGGTGCATTTCTCATTTCTGGCGTTTAACTTCCAGTTTAAGGTTAAACTGGAGGTTAAACGCCACTTTCAGCTTTTCCTCAGCTTTCATGATTTTGGCGTTTAAGCTCTAGTTTAAGCTTAAACTGGAGCTTAAACGCCACTGATAGTTCCCAGCATTATATGTCTTGGCAGTTTAAGTTCCAGTTTAAGCTTAAACTGGAACTTAAACTCCACATGTGATATTCAAGCTTCCTTTATTGATTTTGTTGCTTCCTTGCCTAGCCTCTTCTTCCCTGAAATCATCCAAACAACTGCATCAAAGTCTTGCAAAATTTCATGAGAAATCTTCCATTCATAGCATTCAAGTAATATAACTAAAAACTCATGGAATTTGCATCAAAATCATACTGTTTGGATGGTTCATTGCTTTGTTATTCATTTAACCATTCTTGGTTACTTTAAGCTCAAGAAAATGCATAAAACAACTAAAACTAACAGAAAAATGCTAGTGAAACTAGCCTAAGATGCCTTGGCATCACTCACGCGACCGCGTGCCTCACGCGGCCGCATCACGTTCTTCTAAAGCCCACTCGCGCGATCGCGTCACCCACGCGATCGCGTCACCCAAAATTTGGCAAAATAATATTTTTAACAGAGAGTTGTGCGAGCGCGAGGCTGCCCTCGCGCCAGTAGCATAAATTGAGTCACGCGACCGCGTGATTAACGCGACCGCGTCGATTAACTTACAGCGCAAGTCGCGCAACCGCGTGCTCCACGCGTCCGCGTCGCTTGCGCCGCACAGCTTATCCTAATTTGCCAAATATCTTATCTTTTCTTCCCCAATCCTAATTTTTCCTCCCTCACTCACTTCTTTCCCTTCTCATTCTTCTTATTTTTCTTTTTATTTTATTTTTGTATTTTAAATTTGTGCATATTTTTATTTTCTTTTCTGAATTTTTTATTTTTTCGTTGGTGTTAAATATCTTTTCTTATTCAACTGTTGCATCTTTTCTTGAATTTATTTTGGTAACTTGTTTTACACTATTGGGCAATATTATTTAAGTCAATGTTAATCTTTTATGTTATTTGTATTAAATTTGCATTGACATGAATTTATATTGTCTTACAATCTCTCCTCCCCTATGTTACAAATTTTATACCACTAGTATGCCATGTGCTTCTATTATTTTCTCACGTACATGTTGAAGCTTCCATGTAAATGAGACCCTTATCATTTGGCATTAACCCACCCATACTTTATTTATTTTCCTATCTTTATTTCTGGGTTACTTTTCTTCCCTTTTTTCTTTCAGGATGGCCACCCGGAGGGGAACCGGAAGACGTTTACATAGGGAGACAGACAAGTCCATCTGCACAATCTTGAAGAAAAGCATCAGTTGCAACAACCCATCCACCTGCACATCTCAGCAAGCACCGAGGACGGTGCAATCTTTAAGTGTGGGGAGGTCGATACCGATCTCCATGGGTTAGTACTTTCTTGTCTCAAACACCAATGTTTAAATTCTCTTTGTTGATTAGTTGTTGCATTTGCATATTTGTTTGATTTTTGCATATTTTACCACTTGGTTGAAGTAATATTTTCTTTTTTAAGAAACTTTTTATAGTATTTCACTAATTTAAATTAAAAACTTTTTGAATAACTTGTATGAAAAAATTTTATTTTGGAACATGGTTTAAAGCTTGAACACACAAAACCAGTGAGATTTTCAGCCTATTTGATTGGTTGCATTTTATCAACCAATATTTTAATTTTGGTGTGTGTTTTTCTCTCTAAAATTATGATCTTTGTCTTGCTTGATTCTATATTTCCATTGTTTAATGTATGCATACACTTATATGATTGAGGCATTGTTTCACTGAGCTTACATACCCATATAGTCTTAACCTTTTCATTATCTATTGCAAACCAATTTTAAGCCTATTTTACCCCTTTGTTCTTTATTTTAGCACATCATTAAGTCTAAGCGAAAAATAATAATGTTCTTAATTTGAATCCTTGGTTAGCTTAGACTAGTGAGAATGCTTATGAATTAAGTGTGGGGAAGAGTGGATTTGGAAACATCTGGTTTGAGAATTGAGTATGTTAGAATTTTCTAAAAATGTGAAAGAAATGTTTAGGACATGTTCATGCATTCAATAAATTAATCATATGCATTGAGAAAAACAAAAAAAATATATAAAAAAAGAGCAAAATAAGTGAAAGGGGACGAAATGCTCCAAAGTAAGTGGTGAAAGCAATGCATATGAGTTGTACTTGAAATTACAATGCATGAATATGTGAAAAACATAGTTAATGGGAAGTCAGATTTTATATTATGATTACATGGATTGTCCTAAGTTAGGTGGAATAGTTTATGTTAATTAAGGATTCAAATTTTAGTCCACTTGGCCAAATACAATCCTACCTTGACCCTAACCCCATTACAACCCTTAAAAGACCTCTTGATTTGTGTATTGGTGCATTAAATTTTTGTTGATTGTTAGATGAAGAGCAAGCTATAGAAAGCAAGATTAGTAGAGAATTGAGAGAATTGACCCTAGACACTTGAGAGTTAGAATGATATACACTACCAGTAAGGGTTCAGTGCTCAATTCTATGTTCCCTGCTTTCATGAGCTATCTTCTTCTTGCAAGTTATTTGTATTGTATTTTGTGATTTGAATTAGTGAAATTCAGTTCATATTTGTCTTGAAGAACTTATTTATTTTTAACCAAGTAGGTAGAAATATTTTGCATTTAGTTGCATTCATAGGTTGCATCTCATACATTCTATCATTCCTCTACATTCCTTTATAGCTTCTCTTGAGCTTAACATGAAGACATGCAAATGTTTAAGTGTGGGGAGGTTGATAAACCCATATTTCATGGTTTATCTTGTGCTCAATTGAGTGGTTTTTATTAACTCTTTACCTACTTATTCATACTATTTGCATGGTTTTACATTTGCCTTCCTAATTATGTGCTTTGATTGAAAACATGCATCTTTGATCTTATATTTGCTTATTATTAATCCTCTCTTATGACCATTAGATGCCTTGATATGTGTGTTAAGTGTTTTCAGATATTATAGGGCAGGAATGGCTTGGAGAATGGAAAGGAAGCATGCAAAAGTGGAAGGAATACAAGAAGTTGGAGAAACTGCAAAGCTGTCAGCCTAACCCTCTCGCACTAAAACGACCATAACTTGAGCTACAGAGGTCCAAATGACGCGGTTCCAGTTGCGTTGGAAAGCTGACGTCTGGTGCTTCGATTTGATATATAATATGCCATACTGGCCCTGAAGCTAGGCGACGCGACCGCTTGCTTCATGCGGCCGCGTCGTAGTGACGAAAAACCAGTGTGGCAGATTTCTTCTCCAGCGATTTCTGGGCTGTTTTCGACCCAGTTTTTGGCCCTGAAAACTCATATTAGAGGCTATAAAGTAGAGGGATTGCATCCATTCAGATGCTCTCATAATTCACTTTTCATGATTTAGATCTAGTTTTGAGAGGGGTTCTCTCCTCTTTCTTTAGGATTTAGGATTTAGGACTTCTCTTATTTTTAGGAGTGACTCTAGATCCAGGTTTAATGTTTCTTTGTTTTAAGCTTCCCTTTTATTTTAAAATACTTTGGATTGATTTTCTTAAGTAATGTTATTTGAGGTATTTCAGATCTATGATTGCTTTCTTTAATTTATGTTGTTGGTACTTATCCAAATTATTTTCATTCGAGTAGATAGTTTTCCTTTTGGCTTTGGTTAAATAACTGGTGACTCTTGAGTTATCAAACTCATTGTTAATTGAAAATTGGAATTCATCCACTTAACTTACCTTCATAGTTAGAGGTTAACAAAGTGGAAGAAAAATCCAATTCTCATCACAATTGATAAGAATAACTAGGATAGGACTTCTAGTTCTTGTACCTTGCCAAAGGTTTATTTTACAGTTATTATTATTTTATTTTACTTGTCATATAACATATTACCACTTTACTTCCATAACCCCAATTTTACCTTTTTCATAGCCAAGAATAAGAACATACCTCCCTGCAATTCCTTGAGAAGACGACCCGAGGTTTAAATACTTTGGTTATCAATTTATTTAGGGGTTTGTTACTTGTGACAACCAAAACGTTTGTACGAAGGGATTTCTGTCGGTTTAGAGACTATATCTACAACGCGACTATTTTTATGAAATTCTTTACTGGCAAAAATCCTAACGTCAGTCGGTCATGCGTACGCGTCGTTTGATGATTTTCCTCTCCATGCGTGCGCGTCAGGCATGCGCTCGTGTCGTTTGCGTGAACTCCAATCCACACGTACGTGTCTAGCATGCGCACGCGTTGCTGTGATTTTGTCCAAATCGCGCTCACGAGTCAGCCATGCGTGCACGTCGCTGTTCGCTGGTTGTCTCCTTTATTTCTTGTGCTCCTTCCCTTTTTGCAAGCTTCCTTTCCATCCTCTAAGCCATTCCTGCCCTATAAAGCCTGAGACACTTAACACATGAATCACGACATCGAATGGTATAAAGGGGCATTAAAATACACAATTTTAAAGCTTTAGGAAGCAAGTTTTCAATCATAGAATAAATCCAAGAAGGAATTTGTAAAACCATGCAAATCATATGAATAAGTGGGTGAAAAGATGATGAAAACCACTCAAGTTAGCACAATATAAACCATAAAATAGTAGTTTATCAACCTCTCCACACTTAAACATTAGCATGCACTCATGCTAAGCTCAAGGAGACAGAGAATGAATAAGGGACAGTAAGACTCATGAAATGCAACCTATATGTGAATGCAACTATATGCAAAATGCTTTTATCTACTTGGTTAAAGGTAAACAAATCTTTTAAGAACAAACATGAACTAGATTTCACTAATTCAAATCACAAAATAAAGTACAAGTAAACTTGCAAAAGAAAATAGCTCATGAAAGCAGGGAACAAGAAATCGAGCATCGAACCCTCACTAGAAGTGTATACACTCTAACTCGCTCAGGTGTTTGAGGTTCGATTCTCTCAATTCTCTACTAATCTTGCTTTCTAAGGCTTGCTCTTCATCTAACAATCAACAAAAACTTAATGCACCAATACACAGATCAAAGAGGTCTTTTAAGGGTTGTAATGGGGTCAAGGTCAAGGTAGGATTGTATTTGGTCAAGTGGACTAAGATCTGAATTCTTAATTAACCTAAACTTCCCACCTAACTTAGGACAATCCATGTAATTACAATGCGAAATTTAACTACCCATTAATGATGTTTACCACACATTCATGCATCCCAAATTTAAGTACAACTCATATGCATTGATATTATTACTTAACTTGGGCCATTTTGTCCCCTTTTATTATTTGCTCTTTTTCTTTTCTTTTTCTCTCCCTTTTTTTCTATTTTTCTTTTTATTTTTTCTTTTCTTTTATTTTTCTCAATGCATACGATTAAGATATTGAATGCAAGAATATATGCTCAATTATTGTTTTGCACATTTTCACAAGAATACACAACACCCACTTCTCAAACCAAATGTTTTCAATCCCAATTTCCCCACATTTAAATCATGAACACTTTCACTAGTCTAAGTTAACCAAGGATTCAAATTAAGGACATTATTATTTTTTGCTTAGAGTTAATGATGTTCTAAAATAAAGAACAAATGGGGTAAAATAGGTTTAAATTGGTTTGCAAAGGATAATGAAAGGTTAGGCCATATGGGTATGTAAGCTTAGTGAAATAAGGCCTCAATCATATAAGTGAATGCATACATTAAATAATGGAAATATAGAATTAAGCAAGACAAAGATTACAATTATAGAGAGAAAACACACATCAAAAAATAAAATAAAATAAAATAAAATATCGATTGATAAAATGCAACCAATCAAATAGGCTCACAATCTCACTGGTTTTTTGTGTTTGAGCTCTAAACCACGTTCCAAAATAATATTTCTTCAAACAAGTTTCTCAAAAATTTTAATTCAAATTAGTGAAGTGCTATAAAAGGTTTCTTGAAAAAGAAAATATTACTTCAACCAAGTAATGGTAAAATATGCACACAATGTAACAAACATGCAATCAAAGATGCAAATGCAACAACTAACTACAAAGAAGAGTAAGAATTGGTGTTGAAAAGGAAGTAGCTAACCACCGGAAGTCAGTATCGACCTCCCCATACTTAAAGATTGCCCCGTCCTTGGTGCATGCAGAGACGTACAAGTGGATGGGTGTGGTGGTTCCTCAGCTGGTGCTCTTTTTGTTCCTCTCCTTGCCGGTGGGTTGGAAGCAACTTTCTCCTTACCCTTCTTGGTGGCCATCCTGAAAATGGGGAAAAAGAAAAATGGTGTATGAGTTCAAAGGGATAGAGTAAGGAAGGAGACAGTACGAGTGATAATCTTGCCAAGGTAAAGGTAATGAGCTAAATACATGGTCGCGACTACATACAATTAGTTCATCAATGGTAATATAGCAACTGCAGATTATGGCAATTAGATGCAAGATGTTCATTGGCATGCCGGTAAAGGCATGAGTAGCATAGATCATGCATTAATAACTAAAATGTATTATCACTCGTAACAAACTGATAATCACGTTTGTATTGACAATTATTTTCAATTAATAAAAAGGATTGTAAGGGTGTAGTGAAAGACAGGCATTAGAGTAGATGAATGGAACAATTAGAAATGCAAAATGCCATACGGGCTTTTTCACAAACACCTACTATGCATGTTTAATATGATAAGGAAAGAATTAAAACTGAAAGCATGCAAGCAATCCAAAAATAATTAATAATAATTGTCAAATAATTCCTTAATAATCCACAAGCAATTATAGGAAAATAATCACCCAATTTAGATTTCTAACACCAATTAGAATAATGCGAAAAAAAAGAAATAAATGAAAAAGAAGAAGAAAAAGAAAATAGAAAGAAAGAACCTTGGGAAGAAGGTGAGAAAGAGAGGTAATGGAGAATGGGAGGTGAAGAAAATATGATATTTAGAAGAAAAGAGTGAAGAAAAAAAAGTAAGAAGAAGAAAGAAGAGAGAAGGAAATTAGGATTTGGAAAGATAAGATAAGAAAACAGGGTTGCGCAGGGTTCTGGGTGTGTTGCGCGCACGACGCGTACGCGTGGTCCACGCGTATGCGTGGGTTGTGCACTGGGGGGCGACGCGTAGGCGTCGATCACGTGTACGCGTGACCGTGTTTGTGCTACTAGGGCAAGGGCAACGTGGCACTCGCACAACCCTCTGTTCGTTTTGGGATGTGTGCCAACATGTCATATGACGCGTGCGCGTCAGGCACGTGCACGTGTGGTAGTGCTTATTGTGAAATTGATGCGCACGTGTCCACGACGTGTTCGCGTGATGCGATTTGTGCCTTGGGCACAGTGCCAGCACCAAGCCAGCCTAGCTTTCAGCCAATACACATTTTACGTTGATTTTTCAAGGCCACGCATGCGCGTCATTGATGCGTACGCGTGGAGGGCCAAAATTTCAAATGACGCGTAGGCGTTAGGGACCCGTACGCGTGGTGATGCTTGTGCGATTGGCACACTTCCTGCACAGTTCCCACGTAACTTTCTGTATAGTTTTTTTCTTTTTTTCTATACAGAATGCAGATGCTAATGCAAACATTATGAATGACATTAATAAAATTAAAATAAAATAAACTAGGAATAAAAGGAATGATTATACCATGGTGGGTTGTCTCCCACCTAGCACTTTTAGTTAAAGTCCTTAAGTTGGACATTTGGTGAGCTCCTTGTCATGGTGGCTTGTGCTTGTACTGATCCTTGAATCTCCACCAATGTTTGTAATTCCGATGGCCTCCAGGATCCCAAACTAGTTTCATAAAGCCTTCAAGTAAGTTAAAGAAAATGACAAGTCCCCAAGAGTGTTGATCGCTAGAATGAATTCCGGGGTCCCAAACCTTGCTTTTGCACCCATCTTCATGTTGATCATCATTTTTCCACTTGGGTGGTGAGCAGTCGAAATTCTCACTAAGACATCCAAACAGTTTTCTAGACCCATTCAATTGAGATTTGTACCAACCTTTGTACTTCAATTTGGAGCATGCAACCATATTGAACCTTGCATGACATTTCCTACCACTAACCATTTCCCACTTGCTCTTATGGCTACAAAGAGCTCTAAGCTGACCATCTTTGTCAAGTAAAGCATATTCAAGTGAGCTAATTAAGCTTAGAGATGAAAGATTTACCCACTTGAATGAAGGAATGGACGGTGATGGCTTTGGGGAAGAGGTCTCTAACAACTTTGGCAAGGTGATTTCCAGCTCCATTCCCTTGAGCTCTTCTTTGACAACTTCCACCTCTTTGCAAGCTTCTTCAATATCAACCTCTTCCTTTTGGTAGCTTTCTTCTAATTTGATCTCTTCTTCATTGTTCACCAAGGGCATGGGAGGTTGTGCTTCTTCTTCTTTAATCTCCATGTCAAGTCCAATGGGAGAGGATTCAAATGTAGATAAGAATTTATTAATGATTGAATCCATCTCTTGATTGTCCCCTTCAAAGTCTTCAACCATGATATGCCTTGGAGGTTGTACACCCTCCTCAACATCAAATTCAAACTCCTTAGAAAGGGGCTCTATGACTTGAGTTTCCCATGGAGGTTTCGCATCTCCTAAGTCTTCAACCACTTCTTCTTCTTCAATAATTTCGACTTCCTCCACTTGTTCCAATACAAAGTTATGCTCCTTACTGTCTACTGGATTTTCTAGTATCTCCTTCATGCTACGTTCTTCATTAGATTGTCCATACGAAGCCATGGGGGTTCCTTGAGGGTCCGAACATCGGGAAGGAAATCGATTGATCGCTTGATCTAGTTGGCGAAGGGTTGCATGAAGTTTTTCCACCATTTCCTTGAGATACTCCCTTGATTCTTGGGTTGATGTACATGGACATGGTGCATAGGGAAGTGGTGGTTCTTGGGAATAATTGGATTGGAATTGGGGTGGATAGGGGTTAGGGTCATACGGGGGTGAATGGTGATAGGGGGCTTGTGAGTGTCGTGGTTCAAAGCTATGTTGAGGAGGTAGTTTATGGACATATAATGGGACTTTTTGGTAACTACAAGGTGGTCTACCATATCTATCATCTTGGTATGCACCTCGAAATGGCTCTTGACCAAAGTAATTTAGTGGGTGTTGGTTGTCACGAGAGGTTCCACCATAACTATTGTCTTGGCATGCATTGTATAATGGTCGTCGTCCATGGTAGTTTGGAAGGTGTTGTTGACTAAAGGGGTGATCAGATCCTCGTGGCTCCGTCCATCTTTGAATGTTTTGACCTTGATGCATATTCCTGTTATAGCTTCCATTCCTTTCAACAATATTAGAACCAAACTCAAAGCGATGGGGTGAGAACTCATAGTAACTAATAAAAATTAAAAACAAAAACAAAAATAAATAAACAAGAAAAAGAAAATATTTACAATAACTAATAATAAGGTACACGTTTGCAATTTTCTGGCAACGGCGCCATTTTGGCGAACGGATTCTTCCGTGGTGTAGAATTTTACAAATAAGCTTTCGTTGTAAGTATATTTTCTAAACCAACAGAAAATCCTTTCGTACAAAAGTTTGGTTGTCACAAGTAACAAAACCCAATAAAATTTATAACCGAAGTATTTAAGCCTCGGGTCGTCTCTCAAGGAATTGCAGGGAGGTATGATTTATTATTGGTTATGGAAAACAGTATATTTTTGTTTGGGTTTTTGGAAATAAGGAACAAGTAATTTAAATGACAAGAAAAATAAATTAATTATAAAATCTCTTGGCAAGGTATAAGAATTGAAAATCCTATCCTAGTTATCCTTATCAGGTGTGATGAGAATTGGATTTTGCTCCCACTTAGTTAACTCTTACTAAATAAAGAAAGTCAAGTGGACTAATTAATTTGATCCTCAAGTCCTAGTCAACTCCTGTGGAAAGACTAGCTTTAGAGCGATCCAAATCAATCAGCAATTCCCAAATCTCAATCTACTGTTGAGTTTGATAACTCAAGTGTCACTAATTACTTAACCAAAGCAAAGAGGGATAAATCTAAATTAAATTAAAAGCATTAATAACATAAATTTGAAGAAAGCAATCTTAAAACTGAAATACCTCAATGTGTATTAAATAAAATATTCAAATCTAACATGAGAAGGTTCATAAGCCAATTTGGCAACATAAGTCAAATACAAGTAAAAGCATTAGAATAAATAAGAGTAGAAGAGAAACATAAATTAAAGGAACATTGAACCTGGAAAGAAGAAAACGTAGAAATCATAATTATAATAGAAATCCTAAATCCTAATCCTAATCCTAAGAGAGAGGAGAGAGCCTCTCTCTCTCTAAAAGCTACATCTAAAAACCTAAAATTCTCTATTATGGAGTTGTGTTATATATCCCGAGTCTCTGCATGTTCCCTGGCTTTATTCTGTATTTCTGGGCCGAAAATTAGGTCAAAATGCGGCCCGAAATCGCCCCCAGCGATTTCTGTTAATTCTGCAGATCACGCTTTGTCACGCGTATGCATCCGTCACGCGTACGCGTTGTTTGATGATTTTCCTCTCCATGCGTGCGCGTCAGGCACGCGCTCATGTTGTTTGCGTGAACTCCAATCCACGCATACGCATCTAGCAGGCGCACGCGTCGCTGTGATTTTGTCCAAATCGCGCTCACGCGTCAACCATGCGTGCGCGTCGCTGTTTGCTGGTTGTCTCCTTTATTTCTTGTGCTCCTTCCCTTTTTGCAAGCTTCCTTTCCGTCCTCTAAGTCATTCCTGCCCTATAAAGCCTGAGACGTTTAACACACGGATCACGGCAATGAATGGTATAAAGGGGGATTAAAATACACAATTTTAAAGCTTTAGGAAACAAGTTTTCAATCGTAGAAAAAATCCTGGAAGGAATTTGTAAAACCATGCAAATCATATGAATAAGTGGGTGAAAAGCTGATAAAAACCACTAAAGTTAGCACAATATAAACCATAAAATAGTGGTTTATCAGCGAGATCGGGAAGACGGCGGAGAAAGAACGAGGAGAACGCAATGACCTGTGATCATGGGAGCAACCCCCTTCCATCGTTCCATCCTCGAGGTCCGGCTACCAAAGCACTTTGATAAGCCGACGGACATGAGGTACGATGGAACTCAAGACCCACAGGAGCATCTAATGGCCTTCGAGGCCAGAATGAATTTGGAGGGGGTTGGCGACGAAGTTAGGTGTCGTGCTTTCCCGGTCACCCTGGCAGGACCTGTAATACGGTGGTTGGTGGACGAAATTGTGATCATATGTTCTTTATACTTTGATGATGTTTACTCTTAGGGCACTGTTTATTTTCTTTACTTGAATTCACAACTCCGTTCAACTAACCAGCAAGTGTACTGGGTCGTCTAAGTAATAACCTTACGTGAGTAAGGGTCGAATCCACAGAGATTGTTGGTATAAAGCAAGCTATGGTCACCTTGTAAATCTCAGTCAGGCAGATTAAATATTGATTTATGGGTTTCGAAAATTAATAATAAAATAAGAAAATAAAAAGGGATAGAAATACTTATGCAGATTCATTAGTAGAGGTATCAGTTAAGTATATGAAGATGCTGTATGACTCAAGGACGTCTGCCTTCCCACTGCTTCCACTCAATCCTTCTTACTCCTTTCCATGGCAAGCTTTGTATAGGGGTTCACCATCAGCTGTGGCTACTTTCATTCCTCTCGGGAAAATATCCTGTGCGGCTGTCACTCACACAGCTAATCAGTCTGGAGGCATCACCCATGGTTGATGACTACATCCCATCCTCGCAGTGAAAGCTAATGCTCACGTACTCTGTCACAGTACGGCCAATCACCGGTTGGTTCCCGCTCCTACTGGAATAGAATCCCTTGATTCTTTTGCGCTTGTCACTAACGCCCAGCAAGTTACAAGTTTGAAGCACGTCACAGTCATTCATTACCGGAATCCTACTCGGAATACCACAGACAAGGTGAGACTTTCCGGATTCCCAAGATCCTACTTGGAACACCACAGACAAGGTTGGACTTTCCGGATCCTCATAAATGCCGCCATCTATCTAGCTTATACCACGAAGATTCTGTTGGGGAATCTAAGAGATACACATTCAAGCCTTGTTGCATGTAGAACGAAAGTGGTTGTCAATCACGCGCGTTCATAAGTGAGAATGATAATGAGGGTTATCTGACTCATTAGATTCATCATGTTCTTGGGTGCGAATGAATATCTTGGAATAAGAATAAGAGAGATTTGAATAAAAGAAAATAGAACTTCATTAATCTTTGAGGTACAGCAGAGCTCCACACCCTTAATCTATGGTGTGCAGAAACTCCACCGTCGAAAATACATAAGCAGAAGGTTCAGGCATGGCCGAATGGCCAGCCCCCTTGAACGTGATCAATAGTCTCTTAGGATGAAGAATAAAACAAAACTGAGACCAAAGATATCTAATACATTAGTAATTCATCCTATTTATAATAAACTAGCTACTAGGGTTTACATGAGTAAGTAATTGATGCATAAATCCACTTCCGGGGCCCACTTGGTGTGTGTTTGGGCTGAGCTTGATTAATCCACGAGCTGAGGCTTCTCTTGGAGTTGAACTTTGAGTTATGACATGTTTTGGGCGTTTAACTCCGGATCATGACGTTTTTCTGGCGTTTAACTCCAGACAGCAGCGTGTACTTGGCGTTCAACGCCAAGTTACGTCGTCATTCTTCGAATAAAGTATGGACTATTATATATTGCTGGAAAGCCCTGGATGTCTAATTTTCAACGCCGTTGAGAGCGCGCCAATTGGAGTTCTGTAGCTCCAGAAAATCCATTTCGAGTGCAGGGAGGTCAGAATCCAACAGCATCAGCAGTCCTTTTGTCAGCCTTTTTCAGAGTTTTGCTCAAGTCCCTCAATTTCAGTCAGATACCTGAAATCACAGAAAAACACACAAACTCATAGTAAAGTCCAGAAATGTGAATTTATCATAAAAACTAAGGAAAACATCCCTAAAAGTAGCTTAAACTTACTAAAAACTATATGAAAACAATGCCAAAAAGCGTATAAATTATCCGCTCATCACAACACCAAACTTAAATTGTTGCTTGTCCCCAAGCAACTGAAAATCAAAGAGGATAAAAAGAAGAGAATATACTATAAAGTCCAAAATATCACTGAATTTTAATTTAATTACATGAGCGGGACTTGTAGCTTTTTGCTTCTGAACAGCTTTGGCATCTCACTTTTTCCTTTGAAGTTCAGAGTGATTGGCATCTCTAGGAACTTAGAATTTGGGATAGTGTTATTGACTTTCTTAGTTAAGCATGTTGATTCTTGAACACAGCTACTTATGAGTCTTGGCCGTGGCCCTAAGCACTTTGTTTTCCAGTATTACCACCGGATACATAAATGCCACAGACATATAACTGGGTGAACCTTTTCAGATTGTGACTTAGCTTTGCTAAAGTCCCCAGTTAGTGGTGTCCAGAGCTCTTAAGCACACTCTTTTGCCTTGGATCACGACTTTAACCACTTAGTCTCAAGCTTTTTACTTGGACCTTCATGACACAAGCACATGGTTAGGGACAGCTTGATTTAGCCGCTTAGGCCTGGATTTTATTTCCTTGGGCCCTCCTATCCATTGATGCTCAAAGCCTTGGATCCTTTTTACCCTTGCCTTTTGGTTTTAAGGGCTATTGGCTTTTTCTACTGCTCCTTCTTTTTCTATATACTCTTTTTAGCCATTTTTTTTCACTGCTTTTTCTTGCTTCAAGAATCAATTTCATGATTTTTCAGATCATCAATAACATTTCTCTTTGTTCATCATTCTTTCAAGAGCCAACAATTTTAACACTCATAAACAACAATATCCAAAGACATATGCACTGTTCAATCATTCATTCAGAAAACAAAAAGTATTGTCACCACATCAATATAATTAAACTAAATTCAAGAGCTATTTTCGAAATTTATGTACTTCTTGTTCTTTTGAATTAAAACATTTTTCTTTTAAGAGAGGTGAAGGACTAATGGATTTTATTTATAGCTTTAAGGCATGGTTACATACTAATGATCATGAAATGAAGACACAAAACATAGATAAACATAATACTAAAAACCGAAAACAGAAAGAAATAAAGAATCAAGGAATGAATCCACCTGAGTGAGGGTGGCGCCTTTTTGAAGAACCAATGGTGCTCTTTGAGCTTCTCTATGTCTCTTCCTTGCTTCTGTTGAATGATTCCTAGTAATTTTTGTGTTCCTCCCCTTAGTTGCTTCCAATATTTTTGTAGAGGATAACTTATCCCCTGAGGTATCTCAGGGATCTCTTGATTTGCAGCCACATGTTCTACCCAACTGAGCTATTCCAGTTTATATGAGTCTTTCCATCTCCCATGACTCAGAGGTGGAAGCTTTTGTCTTCCCTTTGAGGTTTCTCTGGCCTTAGGTGCCCTTAATGGTAATGGAAAAGCAAAAAAGCTATGCTTTTGCCACACCAAACTTAAAATATTGCTCGCCCTCGAGCAAGAGAAGAAAGAAGAAGAAGAAGAAGAAAAATGGAGGTGAGTGAGGGGAGATGGATTCGGCTATATGGGTGGGATTGGGTGGGAAAGAGAAGTTGAATTGTAAAGGTAGGTGGGGTGTACGGGGAAGAGTGGATAGATGTAGGTGGTGAAGAATGTTGGGAATTGTGACATGGGGAATAGTCATCACAAAAACTAGGATTATGAGGTAAGGTGGGAATCCTGTGGGGTCCACAGATCCTGAGGTGAGGATCCTGTGGGGTCCACAGATCCTGAGGTGTCAAGGAATTCCATCCCTGCACCATATAGGCATGTAAAATGCCTTCATGCATCATTCTGGCGTTCAAACGCCCATTGGTGCATGTTCTGGGCGTTCAACGCCCATGTAATGCATGTTTCTGGCGTTGAACGCCAATTTCATGCTTGTTTCTGGCGTTCAGCGCCAGTTTGTCCTCTCTGTGCACGTTCCTGGCGTTTAACGCCAGGTTGTTGCTTGTTTCTGGCGTTCAGCGCCAGAATGGTGCTCTGTTCTGGCGTTGAACGCCAGCCAGATGCACCTTACTGGCGTTGAACGCCAGTCTGCGCTACCTCCAGGGTGAAAAATTTTTTTCTTCTGTTTTTGACTTTGTTTTTAATTTTTTTGATTTTTTTCGTGACTCCTCATGATCATGTACCTAATTAAACACAAAAATAACAAAGAAACAAAATAAAATAAAATTAGATAAATAAAATTGGGTTGCCTCCCAACAAGCGCTTCTTTAATGTCAATAGCTTGACAGTGGCTCTCATGGAGCCACATGGTGATCAGGTCAATTTAGTGTGTAGTCCCAACACCAAACTTAGAGTTTGGATATGGGGTTTGAACACCAAACTTAGAGTTTGGTTGTGGCCTCACAACACCAAACTTAGGGTTTGACTGTGTGGGCTCTTCTTGACTCTGAACTGAGAGAAGCTCTTCATGCTTACTCTCTTTTGTCACAGAGGGATGGCCATGTGCCTGAAACACAAGGTAGTCCCCATTCAATTGAAGGACTAACTCACCTCTGTTGACATTTATCACAGCTCCTGCTGTGGCTAGGAATGGTCTTCCTAGGATGATGCATTCATCATTTTCTTTCCTAGTGTCTAGGATTATGAAATCAGTAGGGATGTAAAGGCCTTCAACCTTTACTAGCACGTCCTCTACTATTCCATAAGCTTGTCTCATGGACTTGTCTGCCAATTGTAATGAGAACAAGGCAGGTTGTACCTCAATGATCCCCAGCTTCTCCATTACAGAGAGTGGCATAAGATTTATCCCAGACCCAAGGTCACATAGAGCTTTTTCAAAGCTCATGGTGCCAATGGTGCAAGGTATTAAGAACTTGCCAGGATCTTGTTTCTTTTGAGGTAGAGTTCTCTGAATCCAAGTATCTAGCTCACTAATGAGCAAGGGAGGTTCACTTTCCCAAGTCTCATTACTAAACAGCTTGGCATTCAGTTTCATGATAGCTCCTAAGTATTGAGCAACTTGCTCTCCAGTCACATCTTCATTCTCTTCAGAGGATGAATATTCTTCAGAGCTCATGAATGGCAGAAGGAGATTTAAAGGAATCTCTATGGTCTCTAAATGAGCCTCAGATTCCTCAGGATCCTTAATAGGAAACTCCTTCTTGCTTGAGGGACGTCCCAGGAGGTCTTCCTCACTAGGATTTTCGTCCTCCTCCTCCCTTGTGCATTCGGCCATGTTGACTATGTCAATGGCCTTGCATTCTCCTTTTGGATTCCCTTCTGTATTGCTTGGGAGAGTACTGGGAGGAGTTTCAATAACTTTCTTACTCAGCTGGCCCACTTGTGCCTCCAGATTTCTAATAGAAGATCTTGTTTCATTCATGAAACTAAAAGTGGCCTTTGACAGATCAGAGACTATATTGGCTAAATTAGAATTGTTTTGTTCAGAATTCTCTGTCTGTTGCTGAGAAGATGATGGATATGGCTTGCTATTGCCCAGCCTAGTACGTCCACCATTGTTAAAGCCTTGTTGAGGCTTTTGTTGATCCTTCCATGAGAAATTTGGATGATTTCTCCATGATGAGTTATAGGTGTTTCCATAAGATTCACCCATGTAATTAACCTCTGCCATGGCAGGGTTCTTAGGATCATAAGCTTCTTCAGAAGCTGCCTCTCTAGTACTGTTGGATGCATGTTGCAATCCATTCAGATTTTGAGAGATCATGTTGACCTGTTGAGTCAACACTTTGTTCTGAGCCAATATGGCATTCAGAGCATCAATTTCAAGAACTCCTTTCTTCTGAGGTACCCCATTGTTCACGGGATTCCTCTCAGAAGTATACATGAACTGGTTGTTTGCAACCATGTCAATGAGTTCTTGAGCCTCTCCAGGCGTTTTCTTCAGGTGAATAGATCCACCTGCAGAATGATCCAATGACATTTTCGAAAATTCAGAGAGACCATAATAGAATATATCTAATATGGTCCATTCTGAAAACATGTCAGATGGACATCTTTTGGTCAGCTGCTTGTATTTTTCCCAAGCTTCATAGAGGGATTCACCATCTTTTTGTTTGAAGGTTTGAACATCCACTCTCAGCTTGCTCAGCTTTTGAGGAGGAAAGAATTTATCTAAGAATGCAGTGACAAGCTTATCCCATGAGTCCAGGCTATCCTTGGGTTGTGAATCCAACCATACTCTAGCTCTGTCTCTTACAGCAAAAGGGAAAAGCATGAGTCTGTAGACTTCAGGATCAACTCCATTCGTCTTTACAGTCTCACAGATCTGCAAGAACTCAGTTAAAAACTGATAAGGATCTTCAGATGGAAGTCCATAAAACTTGCAGTTTTGTTGCATTAAAGCAACTAGTTGAGGCTTAAGCTCAAAGTTATTGGCTCCAATGGCAGGAATAGAGATGCTTCTTCCATCAAACTTGGATGTTGGCTTTGTGAAGTCACCAAGCATTCTCCTTGCATTATTATTATTATTTCCGTCTGCCATCTCTTTCTCTTGTTCGAAAATTTCTAGAAGGGTTCTTTTGGATTGTTGTAATTTAGCTTCTTTTAATTTTCTCTTCAGAGTCCTTTCAGGTTCTGGATCAATTTCAACAAGAGTGCCTTTATCCCTGTTCCTGCTCATATGAAAGAGAAGAACACAAGAAAAGAAAGAGGAATCCTCTATGTCACAGTATAGAGATTCCTTTATGTTAGTAGAAAAAGAAAGGGGGTAGAAGAATGAAGAAGGAGGTTCGGATTTTTAGATGAAGAGAGGTGAAGAGAAGTGTTAGTAATTAAATAATTAAATAGAAGAAGAAAGGAAAAAGGAATTTCGAAAATAATTTTGAAAAAGAGGTTAGTAATTTTCGAAAATTAGAAATAAAATGTAATTAAAATTAAAACATGAAACAATTAATTAATTAAAAAGAATTTTTGAAAAAGAGAGAGATATTTTCGAAAATTAGAGAGAGAAAAGTAGTTAGGTGGTTTTGAAAAAGATAAGAAACAAACAAGAAGTTAGTTAGTTGATTGAAAAAGATTTGAAATCAAAATTGAAAAAGATAAGAAGATAAGAAGTTAGATAAAAGATTTTGAAATCAAATTTTGAAAAAGATAAAGTTTTTGATAAGATAAAAAGATAAAAATATTTTTAAGAAAAAGATATTTTGAAAAAGATTTAATTTTTAAAATTACTTAGCTAACAAGAAACTACAAGATAAGATTTTAGAACTTAAAGATTGAACCTTTCTTAACAAGAAAGTAACAAACTTCAAATTTTTGAACCAATCACATTAATTGTTAGTTAATTTTTCGAAAATTACATATAAAGATAAGAAAAAGATTTTGAAAATAATTTGAAAAAGATTTTTGAAATTTTCGAAAAATAAAATAAAATGAAAAAGATATGATTTTTGAAAAAGATTTTGAAAAGATAAGATTTTTAAAATTGAAATTTTAACTTGACTTGTAAGAAACAACTAATTTTGAAAATTTTTGACCAAGTCAACCCAAAATTTCGAAAATTTGGAGGGAAATAAGGAAAAGATATTTTTTTTGATTTTTGAATTTTTAATTATGAGAGAGAAAAACAACAAAAATACTCAATGCATGAAATTTTTAGATCAAAACCATGAATGCATGCAAGAATGCTATGAATGTCAAGATGAACACCAAGAACACTTTGAAGATCATGATGAACATCAAGAACATAATTTTGAAAAATTTTTGATGCAAAGAAAACATGCAAGACACCAAACTTAGAAATTTTTAATGCATGAAAAATATGAATGCAAAAATGCACATGAAAAACAACAAACAATACAAAACAAGAAATCATCAAGATCAAACAAGAGGACTTGTCAAGAACAACTTGAAGATCATGAAGAACACTATGAATGCATGAAATTTTCGAAAAAATGCAAAAAAAATTTTTAAAGCATGCAATTGACACCAAACTTAAAATTTGACTCAAGACTCAAACAAGAAACACAAAATATTTTTGATTTTTATGATTTTCTAAATTTTTTGGATTTTTATTAAATTTTTTCGAAAATAATGTGAAGAAAAAAAAACGAAAAATAGTAGAAAAATTTTGAAAAAGATTTTTGAAAAGAAAATTACCTAATCTGAGCAACAAGATGAACCGTCAGTTGTCCATACTCGAACAATCCCCGGCAACGGCACCAATTGGAGTTCTGTAGCTCCAGAAAATCCATTTCGAGTGCAGGGAGGTCAGAATCCAACAGCATCAGTAGTCCTTTTGTCAGCCTTTTTCAGAGTTTTGCTCAAGTCCCTCAATTTCAGTCAGAATTTACCTGAAATCACAGAAAAACACACAAACTCATAGTAAAGTCCAGAAAATGTGAATTTATCATAAAAACTAAGGAAAACATCCCTAAAAGTAGCTTAAACATACTAAAAACTATATGAAAACAATGCCAAAAAGCGTATAAATTATCCGCTCATCAGTGGTTTAACAGCATTCCGCAAGGTTCTGTCGCCAGGTTCTCGGACATCAGCTGCACTTTCTTGGCCCAATTCACTACTCGAATTGCGAAGGCGAAACACCCGATCAACTTACTTGGGGTGACACAAAGGCCCGATGAGCCGACCATAAAATATTTGGATCGGTTCAACGATGAGTGTTTGGAGATTGACGGCCTAACCGACTCGGTGGCCAGTTTGTGTTTGATGAATGGACTTCTTAATGAGGATTTCAGTAAGCATCTCACCACGAAGTCGGTGTGGACGATGCAAGAGATCCAAAGTGTGGCTAGGGAATATATCAACGACGAAGAAGTCAGTCAAGTTGTAGTAGCCAACAAGTGGTAGCCCAACTACAATCAACCCCGACAGCACGGCAGTTGGGAAAGGCCAAAGGAACACCCTAAAGACGGAGCACCGACCAAGACATTCAAGCAGTTTCCCTGAGTGGGAAAGTTTACCAACTATACCCCCTCACAGTGCCCATTGTAGAAGTTTATCAGTAGATAGCTGAGAAGGGGATCCTATCGAAACCGCGACCTCTGAAGGACAGAACCAGAGGGAGCAAGAGTCTCTACTGTGATTACCACAAGAGTTATGGACACAAGACATAGGATTGTTTTGACCTAAAAGATGCGCAAGAACAAGTGATCCGGGACAGAAAGCTAGCCGAATTCTCCTACTTCATCAGGGAACCGAAAACACGAGATCGAAACCAAGGGGGAGAGGACAAGAGACGCGCAGTGAAGCGACGTCACGAGCCTGATGACCATGAGCACGGTCTCACAGTAGTAAATGTAGTTATCGGAAGAGACGCGGCTCCAAGGTCAAAGTTGGCACACAAAAAGGACGCCAAAGTCCTAGCGGTCTCATCGTCTAACCCCACACCAAATGCCAAGAGGACTCCACCCATATCATTTGATCCAAACGACCAATAGTTTGATGAAATAGTAGAAGCCCCTCTGATGGTCATCAAGGCCAGAGTGGGAACCGGTCTGATTAAGTGGATCCTCGTAGACACCGGTGCCGACTCGAATATCATGTTCCGCAACGTGTTCGACGCTCTAGGTTTCTGAGATGCCGATTTAAAAATGCATCAGCACGGTGTAGTAGGCTTGGGCGACCCCTTCATCAAGCCCGATGGGACAATCTCCCTTCCGACATCCATAGGACCAGGACAAGCAAGAAGGTCGGTAATGGCAGAGTTCGTGGTTCTTCGAGACTCCACGGCCTACAACGTCATCCTGAGGAGAAAGACCATCAACGACCTTGGGGCAGTGATCAGTACAAAGATGTTGGTAATGAAGTTCATCACTGATAAGGGGTCTGTGGGATATATAAGGGGAGACCTAGAAACAGCAGTCGCCTGCGACAATGCCAGTCTCTCCTTGAGGAAAAAATTCAAAGAGGCATCGGGAATATTCTTTGCAGACCTGGATGCTAGGGTTGACGACAAGCCTAGACCTGAGCCAGAAGGGGACTTAGAAAAGTTTAGTGTTGGCGACTCCGAGGAGAAGTTCACCTTCATCAATAGAAACCTCCCGCACCAATTAAAGGAACCCCTAATGGAAATGATCAGAGCCAATGGTGACCTCTTTGCCTGGACGCCAGCCAACATGCCAGGGATAGATCCTCAGCTCGTGTCCCATCGTCTGGTCGTCAAAGCAGAAGCCAAACCAGTAGCCCAGAGGAGAAGGAAAATGTCGCAGGAAAGGGCAGAGGAGGTGGCCAGGTAGACGGCCGGCCTTCTCGAAGCAAGATTTATACGGGAACTCGGCTACTCGACTTGGCTGTCGAATGTAGTTCTGGTTAGAAAGCACAATGGAAAATGGAGAATGTACGTGGACTACTCCGACCTTAACAAAGCATGTCCCAAAGACTCTTACCCCCTCCCAAACATAGACGCACTCATCAACGCGGCGGCGGGATATCGGTATCTGAGTTTCATGGATGCTTATTCCAGCTACAATCAGATACCGATGCACCATCCAGACGAAGAAAAGATGGCATTCATAACGCTCGAAGGAATATACTGCTACAAGGTGATGCCATTCGGGCTGAAGAACGCATGGGGCCACCTATCAAAGGTTGATGAATAAGATATTCAACGACCTTATAGGCAGAATGGTGGAAGTATATGTGGATGATATCCTGGTGAAGACCACGCGACCTGAAGACCTCACAAAGGATCTGGAAAAGGTGTTCGCGTCTCTTCGACAAGACGGCATGAGGCTCAACCCGCTTAAGTGTGCCTTTGCCATGGAAGCAGGAAAATTCTTGGGGTTTATGATAACCCAAAGAGGGGTAGAGGCCAACCCGGAAAAGTGCGAACCGATACAACAAATAAAAAGTCCAGGGTGTGTTAAAGACGTTCAGAGGTTGGCAGGAAGGCTCAATGCGCTGTCCCGGTTCCTTAGGGCATCCGCTGCCAAGGCATTTCCATTCTTCAACTTGATGAAGAAAGGAATAGCGTTTGAGTGGACCCCAGCATGTGAAGAAGCATTCACGTATTTCAAGAAGATACTAGCAACGCCACCTGTCCTCGGGAAGCTCAAGGATGGCAAACCACTGTACCTGTACTTGGCCATAACAGATGAAGCCATGGCAGCAGTTTTGGTGCGAGAAGAAGGAAAGGCCCAACAACCAGTCTACTTTGTGAGCAAAGCACTGCAACGAGCATAGCTTAGGTACAGCAAATTAGAGAAGCTAGTGATAAACCACTATTTTATGGTTTATCTTGTGCTTAATTGAGTGGATTTTATCAACTCTTTACCCACTTATTCATACTTTTTGCATGGTTCTACATTTGCCTTCCTAATTATATGCTTTGATTGAAAACATGTTTCTTTGGACTTATATTTGCTATTATTAATCCTCTCTTATTACCATTAGATGCCATGATATATGTGTTAAGTGTTTTCAGATATTATAGGGCAGGAATGGCTTGGAGGATGGAAAGGAAGCATGCAAAAGTGGAAGGAATACAATAAGTTGGAGAAATTGCTAAGCTGTCCAGCCTGACCTCTTCGAACTCAAATGGCCATAACTTTAGCTACAGAGGTCCAAATGACACGGTTCTAGTTGTGTTGGAAAGCTAACGTCTGGGGCTTCGATTTGATATATAATTTGCCATATTTGCCCCAACGCCAGGCGACGCGGACCCGTGACCTGGCAGGAACGCAACCCGCGCGGCCGCGTGAGCCATGCGGCCGCGTCACTTTTCCGCGACCTGTACGGACCAGAAAGCACTGGAAGTGACTTCTGGGCTGTTTCTGACCCAGTTTTTGGCCCAGAGAACACAGATTAGAGGCTATAAATTAGGGGAATGCATCCATTCATAAGGAGGCGACTCATAATTCACTTTTCATGATTTAGATTTAGTTTTGAGGGAGGTTCTCTCCTCTCTCTCTTAGGATTTAGGACTTCTCTTTGTTTTTAAGAGTGACTCTCGATCCAGGTTTTATATTCCTTTGTTTTAAGATTACTTTTCACTTTATTTAGTTATTCCAGCATTTGAGTTAATTATTTACTTTTATAATTTAATTTATGAATTATTCCATGTCACAGATTATTGTTTGAATTAATGACAATTGAGGTATTTTCAGTTTATGATTGCTTGCTTTTATTTACGTTACCATTGCTTCCGATCTGAAGATATTTTATTCCAGCAATTTACTTTTTCCCCTTTTGGTCTTGGTTAAGAAATCAGTAACTCAACAGTTATCAAACTCAGCGTAAGTGATAATCGTTATCTTGCTAATTGAATTGAACTTCAATTATCCCAACATTTTCTTAGGAAATAAATAGGATTTAAAGGTCAAACTAATTAGTCCCTTGACTTACCTTTGCTTCAAAGGTTGACTAAGTGGAATTAAGATACAACTTTCATTATTGTTGAGAGGGATAACTAAGTTGGATTTCTAATTTCTCTCATCTTGCCAAAAGTTGCTTTACAGTATTTATTTATTTTAATTGCCATTTATTTTACTTGCCATTTATATTACTTATTCCTCACTCTTGAAACCCCAAATTTACAATCTCCATAACCAATAATAAGAACATACCTCCCTGCAATTCCTTGAGAAGACGACCCGAGGTTTAAATACTCGATTATCAAATTTAAAGGGGTTTGTTACTTGTGACAACCAAAACGTTTGTACGAAGGGATTTCTGTCGGTTTAGAGACTATATCTGCAACGCGACTGTTTTTCTGAACTTCTTTATTGGCAAAAATCCTAACGTCAAAATGGCGCTGTTGCCGGGGAATTGCAAACGTGTGCTTTATTATTGGTTGTTGTAAATATTTTCAAAAAAAAATTAAAAAAAAATAATAACAAAAATATTTTTCTTTGACTTGTTTATTTGTTTTCTCTTTTTCCCCCTTATTTCTGATAACTACTATGAATTCTCACCCCTCTCGCTTTGAGTTTGGTTCTAACTTTGTTGAAGGAAATAGAAACTACAGCAGGAATGTGCATCAAGGTCAGACCAATCAAAGATGGATGCAGTCAAGGGAATCTAATCAACCCTTTAGGCAATAATACCCTCTAAGATATCATGGACAATGAACATTCTACAATGCATACCCAGCTGAAAGATATGGTGGACAACCTTGTAACTACTAACAAGCCCCACCCCGTGCCTATAGACCATCCTCTCAACATGACCTCGAACCACCACACTCACAAGCTTCTTTTCGCCATTCGCCACCATACGATCCTTATCCGCCCCAATGCCAATCCAATTACCCCCAAGAACCACCACTCCCCCATACACAGTACCCATATCCATCAAAGTCAGAATCACAGGGTAGCCTCGAAGAATCACTAAAACAATGTACTACAGTCCTTCATCAACTGGAGCAAGCAATGGTGGAGAGGCTAAAACAATCGTCTTCCGGACGCTCAGCCCCTCAACAGACCCCCATGGCTTTATGCAGAGAATCCAATGAAGAAAGCAGTACAAAGGAGATGCAGGAAGCTCCAGTGAACAGCATAGAGCATAGCTTCGTATTAGAACAAGTAGAGAAAGCTGTCATTGCAGAAGAAGAAGAGTCGGTTGTCGTGGAAAACTCCGTCAAGGATGTTACAATTGACGCTGAGGAGGATTTTGCACCGCCTCCAATGCAAATATCTTATGAAGAACTGGACGGAATAACCCAGGACGCAGGTTTCATTGATGATGATGATCAGAGTCCTGTTCTCTCAGTGATGAACTTGCATCTGCAAGTGAATTCCTTAAGACAGAAGAATCTTCCCCAAGTGAATACGAAAACGATGCAGAGGTCGACTTTTCTCAACCTCCTATTTATGACTCAAGTGACGAGGAAGATATCAATGACTTTGATCAAGACATGGGTGAAGTTGAAGAAATTTGCAAAGAGGTGGAGGAATTCACTGAAGACCACAAGGGAGTAGAGCTTACAGAGCCACTAGAAACACCCATCCCAAGGCCATTACCACCCAACACAGTCTTCAAGTGGGTAAAATCCTTAACTTTTATCTTTACTTTTCCACTTAAATATGGTTTGCTTGAAACAGATGGCCAGCTTAGAGCTCTTTGTAGCTTTAAGAGCAAAAGGAAAATGGCTCATACTCAGAGCCGGTGCACAAGGTTCAATAAGATTCCACGCTTCAACTCGAAGTGCAAGGATTGGTATCATGCTCAATTGAGTGGATCACAGAAAACGTTTGGTCACCGTGGTGAGAATCTAATTTCCAAACCGCCCAGATGGAAAAGTATAAATCAAAATGGAAGCGGATTTGAAACTAAGGTTTGGAATCCTGGAATCTGTTCTGACATTTGTCACCCCGGGCGCCTGAAAATCTGTTTGAAGCTGCTCAGAAGCTTCACATGCCTAGTTTGGGACCCCGGAGGCTATTGGCATTCTAAGCATTGGTGCAGATTTCTGGATGAATTTAAACACAATCCGCCATAACAGGAAGCTCAACCAACGTCCAACTTAAGGACTTTAACCAAAAGTGCTAGGTGGGAGACAACCCACCATGGTATGATCGTTCATTTTGCAATTATAATTTTATTTAGTTTTGTTTGTTTTTGAGATTTATTTTATTTTATTGAACCTGAAATCATGCATAGCATTCACTTTAAGCATTGCATTCTGCATACTGCACTCTATATTTTTCAAAAAAAAAAAGGGAAAAACACGCACGCAACGCGGCAGCGTCGCTGACGCGTCCGCGTCATTAGTACGCGAGGAAGAAAAGCATTGAATAGAGAGTCACGCGAGAGCGTGGCTGGAGCTGTGCCTCTAGCATCATTTGACCCCATGCGACCGCGTCGCTCACGCGACCGCATCATGTGGAACTTTAGCCTCCCACGCGACCGCGTCACCCACGTGGCCGCGTGCCCTGGATTTCGACGTAATAATGGTGCACAGCCGAAAGTTGTGCTGGAGTGGCGCTGGACTGGCGCTGGACGCGCAGTCCATCTCACGCGACCGCGTGCCTCACGCAGCCGCGTCATGTAAAGCCCGCTCACGCGATCGCGTCACCCACGCGATCGCGTCACCCAATATTTGGCAAAATAAAATTTTGAACAGAGAGTTGTGCAAGCGCGAGGCTGCCCTCGCGCCAGTAGCATGAATTGTGTCACGCGACCGTGTGACCGACGCGACTGCTTCAATCAGTATCAGCGGAAGTCGAGCGACTGCGTGCCCCACGCAATCGCGTCGCTTGCGCCGCACAGCTTATCCTACTTAGCCAAATATCTTATCTTTTCTTCCCAATCCTAATTTTTCCCTCCTTACTTCTTCTTCCCTTCTTTCCCTTCTCATTCTTCTTATCTTTCATTTTCTTTTACTTAATTGCATATCTCATTCATCGCATCTTAATTTCGTGCATATTGTTTTTATTTTCTTTTCTGAATTTTTTATTTTTCCATTGGTGTTAAAAAAAAAAATTTTTTATTCTACTGTTGCTCTTTTCTTGAATTTATTTTGGTAACTTGTTTTACACTGTGGGATGATATTAATTATCTGCCAATGCCAATCTTTTATGATACTTGCACTCCATTTGCATTGGCATGAACTTGTATTGATACTTCCATTACCCACTCTCCTCCCCTATGTTACAAATTTTATACCACTGGTATGCCATGGCTTCTATTATTTTCTTACGTACATGTTGAAGCTTCCATGTAAATGAGACCCTTATCATTTGGCATTAACCCACCCATACTTTATTTATTTTCTTATCTTTATTTCTGGGTTACTTTTCTTCCCTTTTTCTTTTAGGATGGCCACCCGGAGGGGAACCGGAAGACGTTTTCATGGGGAGACAGACAAGTCCATCTGCAAAATCTTGAAGAAAAGCATCAGTTGGAACAACCCATCCACCTGCACATCTCAGCATGCACCGAGGACGGTGTAATCTTTAAGTGTGGGGAGGTCGATACCGATCTCTATGGGTTAGTACTTTCTTGTCTCAAACACCAATGTTTAAATTCTCTTTGTTGATTAGTTGTTGCATTTGCATATTTGTTTGATTTTTGCATATTTTACCACTTGGTTAAAGTAATATTTTCTTTTTCAAGAAACCTTTTAGAGCATTTCACTAATTTGAATAAAATTTTACACTTGTTTGAAGAAATATTATTTTGGAACATGGTTTAGAGTTCGGACACACAAAACCTGTGAGATTTTGAGCCTATTTGAATTGGTTGCATTTTATCAACCAAAATTTTGTTTTAGTGTGTATTTTTCTCTCTAAAATTTTGATCTTTGTCTTGCTTAATTCTATATTTCCATTATTTGATGAATGCATGCACTTACATGATTGAGGCCTTTGTTTCACTGAGCTTACATACTGGTGCACGAAAGTGCAATCACACTTTTGCAATCCACACAACTAACCAACAAGTGCACTGGGTCGTCCAAGTAATACCTTACGTGAGTAAGGGTCGATCCCACGAAGATTATTGGTTTGAAGCAATCTATGTTTATTTTATTATTCTTAGTCAGGATATCAATTAAAGTTATCAGTAGGAATTATTAGAAAAATAAAAGAGCGTGAAATAAATAATTGTTACTTTAATTATGGAGAATATGTTGGAGTTTTGGAGATGCTTTGTCCTCTGAATTTCAACTCTTCCTTGAAATCCTTTTTCCACATGCAAGGCTCCTTCCATGGCAAGCTATATGTAGGGTGTCACCGTTGTCAATGGCAACTTTCCATCCTCTCAGTGAAAACGTTCCAAATGCTCTATCACAGCACGGCTAATCATCTGTCGGTTCTCAATCAGGTTGGAATAGAATCCAGTGATTCTTTTGCGTCTGTCACTAACGCCCAGCCTTCAGGAGTTTGAAGCTCGTCACAGTCATTCAATCCTCGAATCCTACTCGGAATACCACAGACAAGGTTTAGACTTTCCGGATTCTCTTGAATGCCGCCATCAGTCTAGCTTATACCACGAAGATTCTGATTAAGGAATCTAAGAGATACTCATTCAATCTAATGTAGCACGGAGGTGGTTGTCAGGCACACGTTCATGGATTGAGGAAGGTGATGAGTGTCACGGATCATCACCTTCTCCATAATTAAGCACGAATGAACATCTTAGATAGGAACACGCATGTTTGAAAGGAAAACAGAATTAATTGCATTAATTCATCGAGACGCTGCAGAGCTCCTCACCCCCAACAATGGAGTTTAGAGACTCATGCTGTCAAAGAGTATGTAGTTCAGATCTGAAAATGTCATGAATTCCAAAAATAAATCTCTAAAAGTTGTTTAAATACTAAACTAGTAACCTAGGTTTATAGAATCTGAGTAAACTAAGATAATTGGTGCAGAAATCCACTTCTGGGGCCCACTTGGTGTGTGCTGGGGCTGAGACTTAAGCCTCTCACGTGCTTGGGCTGTTTCTGGAGTTGAACGTCAGGTTGTAACGTGTTTTGGGCGTTGAACTCCAACTTGTAACCTGTTTTTGGCGCTGGACGCCAGACTGCAACATGGAACTGGCGTTGAACGCCAGTTTACGTCCTCTATCTTCGCGCAAAGTATGGACTATTATATATTGCTGGAAAGCCCTGGATGTCGACTTTCCAACCCAAATGAGAGCGCGTCAATTGGACTCCTGTAGCTCCAAAAAATCCATTTCGAGTGCAGGGAGGTCAGGATCCAACAGCATCAGCAGTCCTTTTTTAGCCTAACTCAGATTGTTGCTCAGCTCCCTCAATTTCAACCAGAAAATACCTGAAATCACAGAAAAACACACAAACTCATAGTAAAGTCCAGAAATGTGATTTTTAATTAAAAACTAATAAAAAATATACTAAAAACCAACTAAATCATACTAAAAACTAAGTAAAAACAATGCCAAAAAGCGCATAAATTATCCGCTCATCACAACACCAAACTTAAATTGTTGCTTGTCCCAAGTAACTAAAAATAAAGTAGGATAAAAAGAAGAGAATATACAATGAATTCCAAAAACATCTGTGAAGATCAGTCTTAATTAGGTGAGGGCTATTAGCTTTTTGCTTTTGAACAGTTTTGGCATCTCACTATATCCTTTGAAGTTCAGAATGATTGGTATCTATAGGAACTCAGAATTCAGATAGTGTTATTGATTCTCCTAGTTCAGTATGTTGATTCTTGAACACAACTACTTTATGAGTCTTGGCCGTGGCCCTAAGCACTCTGTTTTCCAGTATTACCATCGGATACATACATGCCACAGACACATAACTGGGTGAACCTTTTCAGATTGTGACTCAGCTTTGCTAAAGTCCCCAATTAGAGGTGTCCAGGGTTCTTAAGCACACTCTATTTTTTTTGCTTTGGACCTCGACTTTAACCGCTCAGTCTCAAGTTTTCACTTGACACCTTCACGCCACAAGCACATGGTTAGGGACAGCTTGGTTTAGCCGCTAAGGCCAGGATTTTATTCCTTTAGGCCCTCTTATCCACTGATGCTCAAAGCCTTGGATCCTTTTTATTACCCTTGCCTTTTGGTTTAAAGAGCTTTTGGCTTTTTCTGCTTGCTTTTTCTTTTTCTTGCTCTTTTTTTTTCGCATTTTTTTCAGCAAGCTTTGTTCTTCACTGTTTTTTCTTGCTTCAAGAATCATTTTTATAATTTTTCAGATTATCAAATAACATTTCTCCTTTTTCATCATTCTTTCAAGAGCCAATAATTTTAATATTCATAAGCAACAAATTCAAAAGACATATGCACTGTTCAAGCATTCATTCAGAAAATGAAAAGTATTGCCACCACATCAAAATAATTAAACTATTTTAAAATTTGAAATTCATGTACTTCTTTTTCTTTTTCAGAAAACAATTTTCATTTAAGAAAGGCGGTGGATTCATAGGACATTCATATCTTTAAGACATAGACACTTAGATACAAGTGATCATATAGTAAAGACACAAACATAATTAAACATGAAGCATAGTAAACGAAAAACAGGAAAATAAGAACAAGGAGATTAAGGAATGGGTCCACCTTAATGAGGGTGGCGTCTTCCTCTTCTTGAAGGACCAATGGTGCTTTTGAGCTCCTCTATGTCTCTTCCTTGCCTTTGTTGCTCTTTCCTCATAGCTTTTTGATCTGCAGTCAATTGCTCTACCACTGAATTTTTGAAAAACAAAAGCAATACTTTTACCACACCAAACATAAATGGTTTGCTCGTCCTCGAGCAAAAAAAGAAAGAAGTGGAGAAGATGGAGGAGATGGAAGTGTGTGAATGGGTGGGTTTGGGAGGGAAATGGTTTGAATTTGAATGGTGAGTTAGGTTGGGATCCTGTGGGGTCCACAGATCCAGTGGGGTGAAGGATTTAGCATCCCTGCTCCAATTAGGTGTAAAAAATGCCCTTACTGTGCAATCCTGGCGTTTAACGCCAGACTGCTGCCTGTTTCTGGCGTTAAACGCCCAAATGTAGCCTGTTTCTGACGTTTAACGCCAGACTGATGCTTGCTTCTGGCGTTAAACGCCAGCTTGGTGCTTGTTTTTGGTGTTAAAAGCCAGACAGATGCTTGTTTCTGGCGTTTAAATGCCAGAATGATCTTCCTCCAGGGTGTGCTATTTTTCATGCTGTTTTTCATTCTGTTTTTGATTTTCTATTTGTTTTTGTGACTTCACATGATCATCAACCTAAAGAAAACATAAAATAGCCATGGAAAATAAATAGATATAATTAAATAATGTTGGGTTGCCTCCCAACAAGCGCTTTTTTAATCTCAATAGCTTGACAGTGAGCTCTCATGGAGTCTCACAGATAATCAGATCAAGGTTGGGACCTCCCAACATCAAACTTAGAGTTTGAATATGATAGAGCAAAATTAGAGTTTAGTTGTGGCCTCCCAACACCAAACTTAGAGTTGGACTGTGGGGGCTTTGGTTGACTCTGCAGTGAGAGAAGCTTTTCATGCTTCCTCTCCATGGTTACAGAAGGAGAACCTTGTGTCTTATAGTTTGCAATGTCTGCAAACCACAGAGCTTCCTGAATAGCAAACAATTGCTCATCCGAAAAGGTTTCAGAGATCTCAGTAGGAGGGAGGGATGCTCCTGCTACTGGTTCTATCCGGGATAGGTGATCAGCTACTTGATTCTCTGTTCCTTTTCTGTCTCTTATTTCTATATCAAACTCTTGCAGAAGCAACACCCATCTTATGAGCCTGGGCTTTGAATCCTGCTTTGTGAGTAGATATTTAAGAGCAGCATGGTCAGTGTACACAATCACTTTTGATCCTACTAAGTAGGATCTAAACTTGTCAATGGCGTAAACCACTGCAAGTAATTCTTTTTCTGTGGTTGTGTAATTTTTCTGGGCATCATTTAAAATACTACTAGCATAATAAATGACATGCAGAAGCTTGTTATGCCTCTGTCCCAATACTGCACCAATGGTATGGTCACTGGCATCACACATTAGTTCAAAGGGTAATGTCCAGTCTGGTGCAGAAATAACTGGTGCTGTGACCAGCTTAGCTTTCAGGGTCTCAAACGCCTGCAGACACTTTATGTCAAACACAAATGGTGTGTCAGCAGCTAGCAGATTGCTCAGAGGTTTTGCAATTTTTGAAAAATCCTTTATAAACCTCCTATAGAATCCTGCATGCCCCAGAAAGTTTCTGATTGCCTTAACATTGGCAGGTGATGGTAATTTTTCAATTACTTCAACTTTAGCTTGATCCACCTCTATTTCCTTGTTTGAAATTTTATGCCCAAGGACAATCCCTTCAGTCACCATAAAGTGACATTTTTCCCAGTTTAAAACTAGGTTGGTCTCTTGGCATCTTTTCAGAACAAGTGCTAAATGGTTAAGGCAGGAGCTGAATGAGTCTCCAAATACTGAAAAGTCATCCATGAAGACTTCTAGAAACTTCTCTACCATATCAGAGAAGATAGAGAGCATGCACCTCTGAAAGGTTGCAGGTGCATTACACAGACCAAAAGGCATCCTTCTGTAGGCAAACACTCTAGAAGGACATGTGAATGCTGTTTTCTCTTGGTCCTGAGGATCTACTGCAATTTGGTTGTAACCTAAATAGCCATCCAAAAAGCAGTAATATTCATGACCTGCTAGTCTCTCTAGCATCTGGTCTATGAATGGTAAAGGAAAATGATCCTTCCTGGTGGCTGTATTGAGCCTTCTGTAGTCAATACACATACGCCACCCTGTAACTGTTCTTGTAGGAACAGTTCATTCTTTTCATTATGAACCACTATCATTCCTCCCTTCTTAGGGACAACATGGACAGGGCTCACGAAGGGGATATAAGAAATAGGATAGATAATCCCAGCCTCTAGTAACTTAGTGACCTCTTTCTGCACCACCTCCTTCATGGCGGGATTTAGCCGCCTCTATCGTTGAACCACTGGCTTAGCATCATCCTCCAATAGGATCTTGTGCATGCATCTGGCTGGGCTAACGCCCTTAAGATCACTTATGGACCACCCAAGCACTGTCTTGTGTGTCCTTAGCACCTGAATTAGTGCTTTCTCTTCATGTGGCCCTAAAGCAGAGCTTATGATTACAGGAAAAGTGTCACCTTCTCCCAGAAATGCATATTTCAGGGATGGTGGTAGTGGTTTGAGCTCGGGTTTAGGAGGTTTCTCCTCTTCCTGAGGAGTTTTCAGAGGTTTTTTTATTTCCTCTAGTTCCTCCAGATCAGGCTGAACATCTTTAAAAATGTCTTCTAGCTCTGATTCGAGACTCTCCGTCATATGGACCTCTTCCACCAGGGAGTCAATAATATCAATGCCCAGGCAGTCGTCTGATGTGTCTGGATGTTGCATAGCTTTGACAACATTCAACTTAAACTCATCCTCATTGACTCTCAGGGTTATCTCCCCTTTTTGGACGTCAATAAGAGTTCGTCCAGTTTCTAGGAATGGTCTTCCTAAAATGAGAGTTGCACTCTTGTGCTCCTCCATTTCCAGCACTACAAAGTCAGTAGGGAAGGCAAATGGCCCAACCTTGACAATCATGTCCTCAATTATGCCTGATGGGTATTTAATGGAGCCATCAGCAAGTTGAAGACAGATCTGGGTTGGTTTGACCTCTTCAGTCAAGCCAAGCTTTCTGATAGTGGATGCAGGGATTAGGTTGATGCTTGCCCCAAGATCACATAGAGCTATCTTGGTGCAGTTACCCTCTAATATGCATGGTATCATAAAGCTCCCGGGATCTTTAAGCTTTTCTGGGAAGCTTTTCAGAATGACTGCACTGCATTCTTCAGTGAGGAGAACCCTTTCAGTTTTTCTCCAATCCTTCTTATGACTCAAGATATCTTTCATGAACTTGGCATTAGAGGGTATTTGCTCAAGTGCCTCTGCAAACGGAATATTTATTTCAAGAGTCCTGAGATAGTCTGCAAAGCGGGCAAATTGCTTATCCTGCTCCTCTTTGTTGAGTTTTTGAGGATAAGGCATCTTGGCATTGTATTCCTCAACCTTAGTTGCTGCAGGTTTATTTCCTACAGAGGTAGGTTGAGAAGCCTTCTTGAGGGATTTATTATCAGCACTTGCAGGTGTCTGATCCCTCACTGGCAATTGAATACCAGGGGTGGAAGCTGGAGTGGTGTTAGATGCCAGCTCCTTATCTGTTTCTAGCGTCTGAACGCCAGAACTATGCTCCCTTTGGGCGTTCAACGCCAAATCCTTGCTTGTTTCTGGCGTTGAACGCCAGGAATGAGCATGGTTTGGGCATTCAGCGCCAGCATTATTCCTCTCTGGGCTCTGATTGTCCTCAGAGGGATTTTGAGTAGTCATTTGTTCATTTCTTGGCTTCCTGCTGCTTTGAAGTGAGGTATTTAATGTTTTCCCACTTCTTAACTAAACTGCTTCGCATTCTTCTGTTATTTATTTTGACAGTTGCTTTTCTGTTTGCTTTAACTTTACTTCCATATTCATGTTAGCCATTCTTGTTTCTTGTAGTATTTCCTTGAATTCGGCTAGCTGCTGAGTTAGAAAATCCAGCTGCTGATTGAATTCATTAGCCTGATCTACAGGACTGAGTTCAGCAGTTACTGTTTTAGCTTCTTCTTTCATGGAAGATTCACTGCTTAGGTACAGATGCTGATTTTTGGCAACTGTATCAATAAGCTCTTGAGCTTCTTCAATTATTTTTCTCATATGTATAGATCCACCAGCCGAGTGATCTAGAGAAATCTGAGCTTTTTCTGTAAGCCCATAGTAGAAGATGTTTAATTGCACCCACTCTGAAAACATTTCAGAGGGGCATTTTCTCAGCATCTCTCTGTATCTCTCCCAAGCATCATAAAGAGATTCATTGTCTCCTTGTTTGAATCCTTGGATGCTCAGCCTTAGCTGTGTCATTCGTTTTGGAGGAAAATAGTGATTCAGGAATTTTTCTGACAGCTGTTTACATGTCCTTATGTTGTTCTTAGGTTGGTTATTTAACCACCTCTTAGCTTGATCTTTTACAGCAAATAGAAACAGTAATAATATGTAGACATCCTGATCTACTTCTTTATCATGTACTGTGTCAGCAATTTGTAAAAATTGTGCCAGAAACTCTGTAGGTTCTTCCTGTGGAAGACCGTAATACTGACAACTTTGCTGCACCATGATAATGAGCTGAGGATTCAACTCAAAGCTACTAACTCCAATGGAGGGTATACAGATACTACTCCCATATGAAGCAGTAGTGGGGTTAGCATATGACCCCAGAGTCCTCCTGGACTTTTCATTTTCACTTAGTTCCATGATGGAGCAAGGGAGATAGTATGGATATTGATATTGTTTATTTCATTATAAGAATAATTTTTGAAATAATAAAATAAAACAAAAACCGAAATAAAAATAAAATAAATAAAGAAAGAAAATTAAAAATTAAAATTTATAAAAATTTGAAAAAGTTTATGAAGATTTTCAAAAAATTTGAGGAAAAGGAGAAAGTGGTTAGGATATTTTTGAAAAAGATAATAAAATATATATTAAAAATATCTTTTTTTTAATTAAAACTTAAAAAGATAAGAATTGAAAAATTTTGAAATTAAAATATGAATTTTTATATAAAAATTTCGAAAAAGTAGTTTAAAATTAGTTAGAAAAGATATTTTTTGAATTTTGAATTTTATGATGAAAGAGAAAAACACACAAAAGACACAAGACTTAAAATTTTTAGATCTAATGCTCCTTATGTTCGAAAATTTTGGAGGGAAAACACCAAGGAACACCAAACTTAAAAATTTTAAAATCAAAACACAAGAAAGACTCAAGAACACCTTAAAGATTCACAAGAACACCAAGAACAAAAGAAAGAACACCAAACTTAAAATTTTTAGAAAACCAAGATAAATTTTCGAAAATTAAAGAAAGATCAACAAGAAAACACCAAACTTAAAGTTTGGCACAATATTAAATCAAGAAAAATTATTTTTGAAAAAAAAAGATTTTAAAAAGAAGATGCCCAATTGCCAAGAACATAGACCAACGCTCTAGCCAACTGAGCTATAAATTCAATGTTGTTTTTAAAGATGTATCATATTTATGGATAAAAATAAAAATTTTTGAAAACTAATGTTTTGAAAAAGTACAAGAAAAACATGAAAACACACAGAACAAGAAAAACTGAAGATCAAAGAAGAACAAAGAACATAAATACGAAAGTTTTAAAGAAAAATATAAAATATGCAATTGACACCAAACTTAGAACAAGACACTAAACTCACGAAAAAAATTAAAATTGAAAAAAGAAAAATAATATTTTTGAAAAGAAAATAAAAGACTCTAACCCAATTGCCAAAATCTTCCTAATCTAAGAAATAAAATAAACCTTTAGTTGTTCAAACTCGAACAATCCCCGGCAACGGCGCCAAAAACTTGCTGCACAAAACTGCAATCACACTTTTGCAATCCGCACAACTAACCAGCAAGTGCACTGGGTCGTCCAAGTAATACCTTACGTGAGTAAGGGTCGATCCCACGGATATTATTGGTTTGAAGCAATCTATGTTTATTTTATTATTCTTAGTCAGGATATCAATTAAAATTATCAGTAGAAATCATTAGAAAAATAAAAGAGCGTGAAATAAATAATTGTTACTTTAATTATGGAGAATATGTTGGAGTTTTGGAGATGCTTTGTCCTCTGAATTTCAACTCTTCCTTGAAATCCTTTTTCCACATGCAAGGCTCCTTCCATGGCAAGCTATATGTAGGGTGTCACCGTTGTCAATGGCTACTTCCCATCCTCTCAGTGAAAACGTTCCAAATGCTCTGTCACAGCACGACTAATCATCTGTCGGTTCTCAATCAGGTTAGAATAGAATCCAGTGATTCTTTTGCATCTGTCACTAACGCCCAGCCTTCAGGAGTTTGAAGCTCGTCACAGTCATTCAATCCTCGAATCCTACTCGGAATACCATAGACAAGGTTTAGACTTTCCGGATTCTCTTGAATGCCGCCATCAGTCTAGCTTATACCACGAAGATTCTGATTAAGGAATCTAAGAGATACTCATTCAATCTAATGTAGAATGGAGGTGGTTGTCAGGCACACGTTCATGGATTGAGGAAGGTGATGAATGTCATGGATCATCACCTTCTCCATAATTAAGCGCGAATGAATATCTTAGATAGGAACACGCATGTTTGAAAGGAAAACAGAATTAATTGCATTAATTCATCGAGACGCTGCAGAGCTCCTCACCCCCAACAATGGAGTTTAGAGACTCATGCCGTCAAAGAGTATGTAGTTCAGATCTGAAAATGTCATGAGTTCCAAAAATAAATCTCTAAAAGTTGTTTAAATACTAAACTAGTAACCTAGGTTTACAGAATATGAGTAAACTAAGATAATTGGTGTAGAAATCCACTTCTGGGGCCCACTTGGTGTATGCTGGGGCTGAGACTTAAGCCTCTCACGTGCTTGGGCTGTTTCTGGAGTTGAACGCCAGGTTGTAACGTGTTTTGGGCTTTAAACTTCAACTTGTAACCTGTTTCTGGCGCTGGACGCCAGACTGCAACATGGAACTGGCGTTGAACGCCAGTTTACATCGTCTATCTTCGCGCAAAGTATAAACTATTATATATTGCTGGAAAGCCCTGGATGTCTACTTTCCAACCCATTTGAGAGCGCGTCAATTGAACTTCTGTAGCTCCAAAAAATCCATTTCGAGTGCAGGGAGGTCCGGACCCAACAGCATCAGCAGCCCTTTTTCAGCCTAACTCAGATTTTTGCTCAGCTCCCTCAATTTCAGCCAGAAAATACCTGAAATCACAGAAAAACACACAAACTCATAGTAATGTCCAGAAATGTGATTTTTAATTAAAAACTAATAAAAAATATACTAAACACCAACTAAATCATACTAAAAACTAAGTAAAAACAATGCCAAAAAGCGTATAAATTATCCGCTCATCACATATCCATATGGCCTTACCTTTTATTATCCCTTGCAAACCAATGTAGAGCCTATTATACCCCTTTATTCTTTACTTTAGCACATCACTAACTCTAAGCGGAAAACAATTATATCCTTAATTTGAATCCTTGATTAGCTTAGACTAGTGAGAGTGCTCATGAATTAAGTGTGGGGAAGTGAATTTGGAAACATTTGGTTTGAGGATTGAGTATGTTAGAATTTTCTAAAAATGTGAAAGAAATGTTTGGGACATAATTCATGCATCTAATAATTTAATCATATGCATTGAGAAAAACAAAAGAAAATATATATATATATATATATATATATATATATATATAAAGAGCAAAATAAGTGAAAGGGGACAAAATGCCCCAAAGTAAGTGATGAAAGCAATGCATATGAGTTATACTTGAAATTATAATGCATGAATATGTAGAAAACATGGTTAATGGATGGTTAGATGTTGTATTATGATTACATGGATTGTTTAAGTTAGGTGGGAAAGTTTCAGTTAATTAAGGATTCAGATTTTAGTCCACTTGGCCAAATACAATCCTACCTTGACCCTAACCCCATTACAACCCTTAAAAGACCTCTTGATATGTGCATTTCTGCTTTAAATTTTTGTTGATTGGTAGAAGAAAAACAAGCCTTAGAAAGCAAGGTTAGTAGAGAATTGAGAGAATCGAACCTTAAACACTTGAGTGATTAGAGTGTATACACTAATAGTGAGGGTTCGATGCTCAATTCCTTGTTCCCGGCTTTCTTGAGCTATTTTCTCCTTGCAAGACTATTTGTACTTCATTTTTATGATTTGAATTAGTGAAATCCAGTTCATGTATATTCTTAAAAGAATTGTTTACTTTTAACCAAGTAGGTAGAAGCATTTTGCATTTAGTTGCATTCATAGGTTGCATCTCATACATTCTATCATTCCTCTTCATTCCTTTATAGCTTCTCTTGAGCTTAGCATGAGGACATGCTAATGTTTAAGTGTGGGGATGTTGATAAACCACTATTTTATGGCTTATCTTGTACTTAATTGAATGGATTTTATCAACACTTTACCCACTTATTCATACTTTTTACATGGTTTTACATTTGCCTTCCTAATTATATGCTTTGATTGAAAACATGTTTCTTTGGACTTATATTTGCTATTATTAATCCTCTCTTATTACCATTAGATTCCTTGATATATGTATTAAGTGTTTTCAGATATTATAGGGCAGGAATGGCTTGGAGGATGGAAAGGAAGCATGCAAAAGTAGAAGGAATACAATAAGTTGGAGAAATTGCTAAGCTGTCCAGCCTGACCTCTTCGCACTCAAATGGCTATAACTTTAGCTACAGAGGTCCAAACAACGCAGTTCTAGTTGCGTTGGAAAGCTAACGTCCGGGGCTTCGATTCGATATATAATGTGCCATATTTGCTCTGACGCCAGGTGACGCGAACGCATGAGTCACGCGGACGCGTTACCTGGCAGGAACGCAACCCGCGCGGCCGCGTGAGCCATGCGGCCGCGTCACTTTTCCGCGACCTGTACGGACCAGAAAGCACTGGAAGTGACTTCTGGGCTGTTTCTGACCCAGTTTTCGGCCCAGAGAACACAGATTAGAAGCTATAAAGTAGGGGAATGCATCCATTCATAAGGAGGCGACTCATAATTCACTTTTCATGATTTAGATTTAGTTTTGAGGGAGGTTCTCTCCTCTCTCTCTTAGGATTTAGGACTTCTCTTTGTTTTTAAGAGTGACTCTCGATCCAGGTTTTATATTCCTTTGTTTTAAGATTACTTTTCACTTTATTTAGTTATTCCAGCATTTGAGTTAATTATTTACTTTTATAATTTAATTTATGAATTATTCCATGTCACAGATTATTGCTTGAATTAATGATATTTGAGGTATTTTCAGTTTACTATTGCTCTCTTTGATTTAAGTTATTGTTACTTCCCATCTGAGGATATTTTCACTCTAGCAATTTTACTTTTTCCCCTTTTGTCTGATGGTGTTTTTGTGGAAAAATGAATTTCCAACACACAAATCCAACCGGCAAGTGTACCGGGTCGCATCAAGTAATAATAACTCACAAGAGTGAGGTCGATCCCACAGGGATTGATGGATCAAGCAATTTTAGTGGGTGATTAGTTTAGTCAAGCTAACATTGAAGTGAATTTGGATGAAGTGTAGCCAACAGAAAGTAAATGGCAGAAATCTTAAAGATGCAGAAAGTAAATTGGCAAGTAACTTAAAGGGCAAGAAATGTAAATTGCAAGAATCTTAAATGACAAGAATTATAAATTGCATGAAAAGTAAAGGGGGGTTGGGTGCTGGAAATTAAATGAAAGCAATAGATTAAGCAATTGGAAATTTAAATTGCAGAAAATGTAAATGTGCAGGAAATTTAAAGAGAGCAGTAAAGCAAAGCGTAGAACAATTGCCTAGAGATTAACTTGCAGGAAAGTAATTTGGGATCATGAACAGAAATGTAAAATGAAGAATAAGTGCAGAAGAGTTAAATTGCTTGAAAGTTACTTGAAAGCCAATGGAACAGTGAAAATAGAAGAGCAGCCAAGAATTCAACTCAATTTCAAAATAAAATTGAGGATCTCAAGGAATCAAAGAGACTAGAAAACAAGTCTAGATCTCACTCCCTTCCTTGATCCAACAGCAACAATTGCAAAAGAAATAAAGGAGAGCAAGTTGCAGAAATTGTAGAAGAAGAAGAAATGAACAGAAAGTAGAATTCAATTATGCAGAAGAACAAAGCATGGATTTCAGATCAAAGATTGGAACAGAATTCCTCCAACCTCAATCCAAAATTTCAAAACAAGAGAAAGACTAAAGAGAGAGCTCTCTAATGGGGCAAGCCTTTTTTTTTTCAGTCGAGCTCCCCTAGTGAGATGGAATTGATGCCTTTATATAGGCTTTACAAAGTGAAAATTAAAACAAATTACAATTAAAATGAAAATCCTAATCTAATTGATCCATGTGCCTTTGAGTGATGATGTGGGCTTTTTCTTGCTTTGGATTTGAGGAGAAATGGGTTTGGTTGGCCTTGATTCAATTTGGAGAGGAATTGAATTAAAATGGAATTTTAGTTGATTTTGGCCCATGAAGGAAAATTGCTTCCAGGAGGCTGCCCTGCCCTTGTGGAGGGCAGGGCAGAAAATTAATGCTTGGTGCTAGCAATTGGTGCATGTTGGTGCAGCCTTGTTCGAGCCTGGTGCGGCCATGGTGCATGAAATGCTGCCCTGCCCGCGCCAAGGGCAGGGCAGGAAAAGTTGGTGCTGCCAGAACGTGCCATGGTGCTGCCAGAATCCAGAATTGGTGCGCCAGAAATTTTCCTTGGTGCATGGGATGCTGCCCTGCCCTTGTGGAGGGCAGGGCAATGTTGCCTTGGTGTGTCTTGTGCGCGCACCACTTCCTTGACCGTGCGTCTCCCTCTTCGAACCTTGATGGAAGCATTTTTGTTTATTTTCGCTTGTTTTTGGCCCTTAAAGATGCCTCTCGTTCCTGCCTCAATTGTGCGCCAAATATGGATTGCTATATATCGTTGGAAAGCTCTGAATGTCAGCTTTCCAACGCAACTAGAAGCACATCAATTGGACGTCTGTAGCTCAAGTTATAGCCCTTTGAAGTAGGCATGGTCATGCTGTGTGCGGCCAGATTTTAACTTAGCGAAAATTCTTGCTTCCAACCATACTTTGCATCACAATTCTGCCCTGCCCTTGGCAAGGGCAGGATCGTGTGCGTGCTGGCTGCTTCCTCTCTTGATTTGGTCATGGGCCACGCTTTTAAAAGCGTGGCCTAAGGCTCCAAAGTGTACCCCAACTTCAAAGTGTACCCCAAAGCTCTTTTTTTCTCCTTTTTTGTGCTTCTTTGCTTCTTTTTCTTCTTATTTCCTACAAGATTTATAAAATTAAAATATCAAGAAAATATATCATTTAAGTACAAAAAGCATTCAATATTTAAGCACAAATCATCAATTTCTTGTATGAAAAAGCATAGAAAAAGGGTATATGATGACTTGTCATCACAACACCAAACTTAAACCTTGCTTGTCCCCAAGCAAGAAAAGAATCATGCAATAAAGATTGACAATCCAAGGTAAGAAGAATAGCAACTCAATGTTCATGGTAAGCTAGTTTTCTATGCATGCTACAATTACAAAAGAGATGTAAATGATTGATGCTTCTATCTAGCTTATTTTATGAAATCATTTTCTTATAATTCTTCCTTGAAACAAGCTTTTGATTTTTTTTTTTTTAGCTTCTCCTTTTGGGTGCTTTGCCCCATGAGTTAATAACAAAGCTACGACATCTAAATGCTTTGTTTTCAAGTATTACCACTTGATACATAAGCACCACAAGCATTTAATTAGAGGACTTCATTAAGCTCATTTTTCTTTTCTTTTCTTGACTCTCTAATCATTGATGCTCAGAGCCTTGAGCTTTGAGGGAGTGCTTTTGCACTTGAGCCTAGCCTTAACTTCTAAGTGTTTTGTTTTCAAGCATTTGGCTTGATACATAAACACCACAAGCACTTAGCAAATAAATTGCCATTGGTACTCAGAGCCTTCAGCTTTCTCATTCTTTCCCTTTTTCTTTTTTTGCTTTAATTGTATTTGCTTCCTTCAAGGTTTTCATGATTTCAAAAGATTTCACAAAATGTTCTAGATGAAAAACTTCAATTAAATAAAATCCAATGCAATTGAGCAACAATCAATCATACTAGCTTTCCAATACTTGTATGCACATGCTAAATTCTTCTTTAATTCCTTGTTTGTTTATGATCATGATGCTTTTTTGCTTTTGGATTCACAAAACTCAAGTTGGTAGTCATAATGTCACAACAACATATTTCAAATCAAAATTTAGGCTATGCTTATTCATACCACACATGCATACAAAGAAGATAATATGACAATCATGCAATTTAAAGTGCTAGAAACAAATGAGAGGAAAAGGAACTTTACAACCTTGTAATCCATCTTCTCTATTGTTGTCATTTTCCTCCCATTCTTCTCCTTCCCATACCAAATTAGAATGCTTGCTCTTCCTCAAGCAACAATTAGAACAATGGTGGTGGGGTCTAAAATGGATCATGAATGTCTCACACAAAAGGATGTCAGTAGCATATGTGTTTAGGCAAGCAAGATTAAGATAATAATCAAGGCACAGAGAAATAAAAACACTATGATTGCAAACATAAGATGGTGTGCATGATACATTGCATAAAAAATATAAGTGGCACACCAAACTTAGTGTGACACTTTCACTTGGAATTGATGCAAGTATCTTGTAAGGATTGGAACCAAATTTTGTTGCATAGCAACACCAAACTTAGAATGCAACCATATGTCAATTTATTTGAACTAAAACTAAACAAAAGAAACTGTTATTTGTTGAATACAATCACCAAGTGAAGAATCTTGTCATGAATAAAGGTCTTTTGGTGATGTATTAACAAACACAGTTAACAAAAGAAAGCATTAAAAACAAGTAAATGAATAAAACAAAAAAGGAAACTGAAATGTTAAACCGAAAGAGAAAATAAAATTGCAAAAGCATTATGATTATGCAAACAAGTAGTGTTGCTTGAATGAATTGCATAGAAAATAAGTGGCATACCAAACTTAGAATCTTGGTGTGTCACTTTCATTTTTGATTTGATGCAATCATCCAAAAAGATTGAAAACAATTTGTTGCAAGGCAACACCAAACTTAGAATGTAATCATATGCCAATTTATTGAATTTAAACAAAGCATAGAAAGAAATGTACCTACGGTTGGGTTACCTCCCAACAAGTGCTCTTTTAGTGTCATTAGCTTGACATGTTGTTCTTCACTTTCTTCCTCTTCTTCCAATTGGTTAAGAGGAATGACTTCAAGGTGGGAGAAGTTTCAGCTTTTGTCCCCTTTCTTAGTCTTTCCTCAGCAAGCTTTCTTTTGCAAATGTCTTGATTGGTTTTGCTTGCTGGATTAGGGACAGGATTGGTGTTCTTGTCAATTGCCTTCACTTCCTTGAGTCCAAATCTTGGTGGTTGTGTAATTGTTGGAGTTTTGTCTTCATCAAGAGTTCCTTGCAGTGATGGTTCAATGAGCTTGTCCTTCATGAGCCTCTCTGTTTCCCTTGAGTTTGGACGTTCTTGATTGTCCTCCTCACTAGCTTGTTCTTCCCCTTCCTCTTTTACACTCAACATTTGCTTTAGTAGCTCTTTCATGGAGGAGGTTTGTTGATCTTCCCAAGCTTTCTTCATCTCCTTTTCATACCTTTTAATCATGGATTCAAGTGTTGAGAGTTGTTGGGTCAGGAAAGTTTGTGAGAGTTGTGAGTCTTCATGTTCCCTTGTCATCTCAAGGGCAATTTCATTTTCAACCACCTTGTTCTTCATTGAAAGTTCACTTGATACAGTAGCCTCCTCATCTTGCTCTTCCTCCATTGAAATTTCAATTGATATAGGAACCTCTTCTTCCTCTTCTTCACTCACAGATTGTTCTGTCCAGCGTTGTTTTTGTTCTTCCATAATTTGTTCTACTCTTTCCAATAATTCTCTGGACTTTTGAAGGGGATCCTCAGCCACTAGCTCAAAGGATAAAGGTTGAGAGTAATTTTGTGGTTGGTGAGATGAGTTGTATGGATCTTGGAGGGAATTTTGTGTTGAGGCATAATCAAATGATGAAGAATTTTGAAATGAGAAACTGGGAAGTAAGGGTGGATAATTTTTCATGTGATTTGACTGCTCAGAATTTGCAATTTCTTGGTGATACTCCCATCCACCATGAGGATAATGATATGAATCATTTTGTGGTGGTGGTTGGTATCCCTCATAATTCTCTTGCTCATCTTGTGTCTGTGAAGCATTTCTCCATGGATTGGAGCGCTCATAATCTGTGATTTCTTGGTGATATTCCCAACCACCATTAGAGATCGGTGATGGTGGGTGATATCCCATAAAATTTTGTTTGACCATAAGATGAGTTGAACTCCATTTGTATTTTATAAACATCAATGAAATCAGAAATTCATGTCACAGGATAGAATTTCTTAGTGAGGCAATAACTCAAACACCTTGCTATCAATTTAAAACAGAGAACAAAAACAAAAAAATGCTTGATCTAGACTTCTCACCCACTTAATCATTGTTGATCTAATCAATCCCCGGCAACGGCGCCAAAAACTTGATGGTGTTTTTGTGGAAAAATGAATTTCCAACACACAAATCCAACCGGCAAGTGTACCGGGTCGCATCAAGTAATAATAACTCACAAGAGTGAGGTCGATCCCACAGGGATTGATGGATCAAGCAATTTTAGTGGGTGATTAGTTTAGTCAAGCTAACATTGAAGTGAATTTGGATGAAGTGTAGCCAACAGAAAGTAAATGGCAGAAATCTTAAAGATGTAGAAAGTAAATTGGCAAGTAACTTAAAGGGCAAGAAATGTAAATTGCAAGAATCTTAAATGACAAGAATTATAAATTGCATGAAAAGTAAAGGGGGGTTGGGTGCTGGAAATTAAATGAAAGCAATAGATTAAGCAATTGGAAATTTAAATTGCAGAAAATGTAAATGTGCAGGAAATTTAAAGAGAGCAGTAAAGCAAAGCGTAGAACAATTGCCTAGAGATTAACTTGCAGGAAAGTAATTTGGGATCATGAACAGAAATGTAAAATGAAGAATAAGTGCAGAAGAGTTAAATTGCTTGAAAGTTACTTGAAAGCCAATGGAACAGTGAAAATAGAAGAGCAGCCAAGAATTCAACTCAATTTCAAAATAAAATTGAGGATCTCAAGGAATCAAAGAGACTAGAAAACAAGTCTAGATCTCACTCCCTTCCTTGATCCAACAGCAACAATTGCAAAAGAAATAAAGGAGAGCAAGTTGCAGAAATTGTAGAAGAAGAAGAAATGAACAGAAAGTAGAATTCAATTATGCAGAAGAACAAAGCATGGATTTCAGATCAAAGATTGGAACAGAATTCCTCCAACCTCAATCCAAAATTTCAAAACAAGAGAAAGACTAAAGAGAGAGCTCTCTAATGGGGCAAGCCTTTTTTTTTTCAGTCGAGCTCCCCTAGTGAGATGGAATTGATGCCTTTATATAGGCTTTACAAAGTGAAAATTAAAACAAATTACAATTAAAATGAAAATCCTAATCTAATTGATCCATGTGCCTTTGAGTGATGATGTGGGCTTTTTCTTGCTTTGGATTTGAGGAGAAATGGGTTTGGTTGGCCTTGATTCAACTTGGAGAGGAATTGAATTAAAATGGAATTTTAGTTGATTTTGGCCCATGAAGGAAAATTGCTTCCAGGAGGCTGCCCTGCCCTTGTGGAGGGCAGGGCAGAAAATTAATGCTTGGTGCTAGCAATTGGTGCATGTTGGTGCAGCCTTGTTCGAGCCTGGTGCGGCCATGGTGCATGAAATGCTGCCCTGCCCGCGCCAAGGGCAGGGCAGGAAAAGTTGGTGCTGCCAGAACGTGCCATGGTGCTGCCAGAATCCAGAATTGGTGCGCCAGAAATTTTCCTTGGTGCATGGGATGCTGCCCTGCCCTTGTGGAGGGCAGGGCAATGTTGCCTTGGTGTGTCTTGTGCGCGCACCACTTCCTTGACCGTGCGTCTCCCTCTTCGAACCTTGATGGAAGCATTTTTGTTTATTTTCGCTTGTTTTTGGCCCTTAAAGATGCCTCTCGTTCCTGCCTCAATTGTGCGCCAAATATGGATTGCTATATATCGTTGGAAAGCTCTGAATGTCAGCTTTCCAACGCAACTAGAAGCACATCAATTGGACGTCTGTAGCTCAAGTTATAGCCCTTTGAAGTAGGCATGGTCATGCTGTGTGCGGCCAGATTTTAACTTAGCGAAAATTCTTGCTTCCAACCATACTTTGCATCACAATTCTGCCCTGCCCTTGGCAAGGGCAGGATCGTGTGCGTGCTGGCTGCTTCCTCTCTTGATTTGGTCATGGGCCACGCTTTTAAAAGCGTGGCCTAAGGCTCCAAAGTGTACCCCAACTTCAAAGTGTACCCCAAAGCTCTTTTTTTCTCCTTTTTTGTGCTTCTTTGCTTCTTTTTCTTCTTATTTCCTACAAGATTTATAAAATTAAAATATCAAGAAAATATATCATTTAAGTACAAAAAGCATTCAATATTTAAGCACAAATCATCAATTTCTTGTATGAAAAAGCATAGAAAAAGGGTATATGATGACTTGTCATCATTGTCCTTGGTTAAATAATTGGTAACTCTTGATTTGTCAAACTCATTGTTGATTGAAAATTAGAATTAATTCATCCACTTAACTTGCCTCCATAGTTAGAGGTTAACAAAGTGGGATTAAAATCCAATCTCCATCACAACCGATAAATCTGCACTTCCAATTTGTTATACCTTGCACAAAAGTTTGCTTTACAGTGTTTATTTATTTTAATTGCCATTTAATTTATTTGCCATATTTATTCTTCACTCTCAAAACCCCAATTTTACCTTTTTCATAACCAATAATAAGAACATACCTCCCTGCAATTCCTTGAGAAGACGACCTGAGGTTTAAATACTCGGTTAACAATTTATTTAGGGGTTTGTTACTTGTGACAACCAAAACGTTTGTACGAAGGGATTTCTGTCGATTTAGAGACTATATCTACAACGCGACTGTTTTTATGAAATTCTTTACTGGCAAAAATCCAGACATCAGCTAGCACTCGCGCTCCTAACCTCTTCCTGCCGATTATGATAGTACTTCCAAAGTCACAAAGTGGTCGTAAGGATAGACCAGGCAATTCGCCAGGTCCTCCAGAAGCCCGACTTAGCGGGAAGAATGATGACCTGGGCTATCGAGCTATCCCAGTATGACCTGCAATACGAGCCCAAGCATGCAATCAAAGCACAGGCCATGGCCGACTTCTTGGTAGAAGTGACGGGGGATGCGACCAAGGCACTGACCATACGGTGGAAGCTCCACGTAGACGGAGCCTCCAACCAGACGTTCGGTGGAGCAAGGATAATCTTGGAAAGCCCAACTGGGGTCGTTTACGAATAGTCAATCAAGTTCGAGTTCCTAGTGTCAAACAATCAAGCGGAGTACGAGGCCCTTCTGGGCGTATTAGTCCTGGCTAAAGAAGTCGGAGCCACAAGACTTGAAGTGTGTAGCGACTCGCAGGTCATTACTTCTCAGACCAAGGGGACCTACCAAGCCAGGGACTCCCTGTTACAGAAATATCTGGAGAAGGTAAAAAAGGTAAGCAAACAATTCGAGGAGGTCACGGTCCAACACGTTCCGAGAGAAAGGAACACTCGAGCAGACCTCCTGTCCAAGCTAGCGAGCACCAAACCTGGGATGGGCAACCAGTCTCTCATTGAAAGGAATATCCCTCCTGGATGAACCCGATTACCAACTTCCTGGAAAGTGGCAAGCTCCCTAGCGATTAGAAGTTGGCCAAAGCATTAAGGAGGGAAGCGGCCAAGTATGCGATCATACAAGGTCAATTGTTCAAGAAGGGACTCAGCCAACCCTTGCTGAAATGCCTGCATCTAAGCCAAACAGGTTATATGCTCAGAGAGGTCCATGAAGGGTGCTGCGGTCACCATATTGAGGGTAAAGCGCTAGCGAGGAAGCTTATTAAAGCTGGTTATTACTGGCCATCGATGATGAAGGACTCTAAAGAGTTCGTGAAGAAGTGCGTCAAATGCCAAGAGAACACAAATTTTCACAAAGCGCTGGCAGCCGAGCTAAATATGTTAACGTCTTCCCGACCTTTCTCGCACTAGGGAGTCGACCTCCTGGGTCCCTTCCCGGTAGGCCCAGGGCAAGTCAAGTACCTTATAGTTGCTATCGACATTATACCAAGTGGATAGAGGCCGAGCCGCTGGCCAGCATATCCTCATCCAATTGCCGAAAGTTCATGTGGAGACAAATAGTAAGTCGATTCGGCATCCCTGAGGTCGTAATCTCTGATAACGAGACGCAGCTCACTAATAAGAAGTTCGGGGAGTTCCTCGCCGGCCTGGGCATAAAGCAAAAGTTCTCATCTGTGGAACACCCCAAGACGAATGGCCAAGTTGAGGCCGCCAATAAGGTCATCTTGCTAGGCCTCAAGAAGCGGCTAGATCAGAAAAAAGGAGCACGGGCAGACAAGCTCGCTTCAGTCCTCTAGTACTAACGTACAACCCACCAATCGTCCACCGGGCAGACCCCTTTTCAACTAACATACGGGGTGGATGCTATGATACCTATAGAGGTCGGTGAGCCAAGCCCACGGTTGCTCTTAGGAGGAGTGGAAGAAGCCGTGGAAAAAGACATGGTAGACGAAACAAGAGAGATGGCCCATTTGTCGGAAGCAGCACTGAAGCAAAGAATGGCCTTGCGCTACAATGCTAAAGTACTCAAGAGAGAAATTGAGCAAAATAACCTGGTGCTGCGGCGAAACGACCTCGGATTGCCGACACCAGGGGAAGGTAAGTTGGCGGCGAACATGGAAAGCCCATACAGGATAAAGGAAGTAATCGGCAAAGGCGCCTACAAGTTAGAAAGGCTCGATGGCAAGGAAGTCCCGAGAACATGGAACACGAGTAACTTGAGAAGGTTTTACTCTTAGATCAGACGACTTAACGGGCTCTGTAAGGCCCGAGTCTTGCTTTATCATCGAATAATTCACTTCTGTCAAGTTCTTATTATTGCCATAGATTTAATTAACTACCGATTAATGTTTACTTGTGATTAAATTTACCTTTTTTACACCCCATCTCAATAAATCTCTTACGATGCATAGTAAAAGAGGCGACGATACGGTAGCCCGGGACTGATCACCTCGGGAACCAACCAAATTAACACCATAACAAATGGCTATAGCAATAATAAAGCCACGACTTGGCTCCGCCACATTACCAATGCAACGGTAAGCGAACATAATCGGCAAGCCAATACCAACAAAACGGTAACAAAACAGAGCGAAAGGCACTACCAAGTAAGAGTGGAAGAACACTAATTATAAGCCGACCAGGCAACTACTAAAGCAGTTTAAAGTTATCCAACACAAACAAAAACAAAGTTCACCAAGATATGCGACGAGGTTTACAAGAATCACAAAGTTACAAAATTCACACGACTACAGAGATCACTTCTTCGGCATATCGATAATTTTGCCGTCCCGAATGGTCTTGAAGACCCCAATCGCCGAGGTGTCAAAGTCAAGAGCCACGATCTTCACTTGAGCCTTAAGGGCCTCTTCAGTCATCAATATAGCACTCTTTCCTTGTTTCACCGTCTCCTTGAACTTCTTCTTAAACTCAACAGCTTCATCTTGGGCAGTCTTAGCCGACGAGACAGCCTCATCATGCTCTTTCTCCAATGCGACCACCCGGCCCTGAGCAGCGTTAAGCTGACCCTCCAAAGTCAGCTCCCGCTCGGTTAGCCGGGACACGGCTGCATCAAAAGTCTTCAATTTTCCCTCAGCAAATTTGGCCTTTTCCTCGGCAGTCGCGAGCTTCTTATTTGCTTGGAACAACTGCTCCCGGAGTGTTTCAACTTCAACTTTGAATTTGTTGTTGACCTTAGTGGAAGATTCGAGCTTCCTCTACAGGGAATGCATTCCCGACAGGGCAAACTCAGCCTTCCTCACTATCGCAGCGCCGCAAAGAAGAGAATGATACATCCACCTCGCTTGCCCTGAGAGGTCAGAGCCATGAAAATATTCCTTCGTGCCAGGAAGCAATTGGGAATCTATAAAGTTCCCGGCGTCGAAGTTCCTCTCCATAATGGTAAGAGCCCCGTCAGGCCTAGAAGACGACCTCTTCCTCTTTGGATTATTTATAACCCTCACATCATCCTCCTCAAATTGCACATTAGAGGTCGAGCCCTCGCCAGTACCCAACCTCACCCTGGTTAGGAGAGACATGCATTTCGTCGGCATTCTGGGCCGACATCTCGGCACTATTGGGGGAGGCACCACCTGATTCTCGTTATTTTCAGGTGGAGCCTCCTGGTTCTTGTTGGCCGGTTCCTCGTTGCTATTGCCAGCCAAAAAGGTGCTATACAAATTTTGAAGGCCGGTCACTTCGGCAGACATCCCACTGTAGTAAAATAGTGAAACCAGTTAGTCGTGAAGTCGGCATAACAAATCAAAGCAACAGTAACGCAAGAAACAAGTTAAAGCTACTCACGGATATAATTTCTAGCGACTTCCCGGTCACCCATGAGTAGATGAGGGTTCACGTGATTTTTTCTAAAAATGGCCAACAACACGTCGTTAATCTTTTTATCCACGGAGGACATCCCTTTGTACATTACCTTGGTAAAGGCATTCGACCCTGCCCCGAAACTCCAATATGTCGGGATGAGCTGCTGCCCTTCTAACGACAACCAGAAGGGATGACGACCTTTGGCGGGACGTACCTTGAAATACTTATCCTTGAACCCATGGTAAGATTCCTCGAACAAGCGAAAAATCTTCCGACCCTGGGCAGACCGGAAGGACATAAACCCTTTCCTTGCCTTCCCCTCTTTGGAAGGATTCGTATGGGTAAAATGGAAAAGAAATACATCGACAGACACCGGCAGCTCTAAATATTCACACACCATCTCGAAACAGCGGATGGAAACCTAGCTGTTCGGATGCAACTGTGATGGTGCCACGGAACACCGATTTAGGAGTGACATTTGGAAAGAAGAGAAAGGAAGGCGAACCCCCAATTGGGTAAACATTGCCTTATAGAACAAAATCCAGCCAGCAATTTGGGGTGAGTGTAGGTTGAGTTCGTATATCTGCTCATGAGGGGCGGGGACGAAAACATCATAGTTAGCTTCCTCGTCTGTCCCACTGCACAAGTACTCGGCTTGACGGAACTCGGTCAGCTTCTCCACACCCATTTGGTTTGGAGAATCCTTTACGTCGGAAGTCACCCAGGCGTACCGGTCGTAAGCCGCGCTTGAGGTGAAAGCCCGTGCAACGTGACGTGGGGCCATACCTACAGTGGGACACCACTCAGGTTAGTCTACAAGGTCGGGAGTTCAGAAAACTCCAAAAAACTACATTTTGCCTATCTCAAATAACTGCAACCAAGCATGGCCGAAGCAAATCCTAAGCAAAACCTAAAAACTAGCGCACTGAAATGGTAACCCCCTCTAATACACCTACCAAACTCTAGCATCATCCAGTATGTAAGTCGAATTAGAAGGACAGTATAGGCACAGAAGGATAGGAAATGAATTTAAAACAAGCATGAAGCAAAAGGAAAAAGAAAAAGGGACGAGTACTTACCAGGATAATTGCAGCTGTTTGAAAGGAAGCACAAGGATGCAGCGAATGCACAAGGACGTAGGAATCACAGTAGGAAAATTCAAGGGGGAAGGAAATGGAAACAGAAGAAGCCAAACGCCAAATAGAGAATGGAATGTGAGACTGGGGAGGAAGTTGGGAAACTAATTCAAGGAGTGCAAAAGGCAAAGGGCAAAACAGTCTTTGCTCGTAGGGTTTTGAAATAACCCATTATGAGCATTAAACGCCTGGCACGAAGAACGAGGCAATGAAAGGTTACCCCCAACAACGAACAGACACGCGCGCAAGAGGCACGTTCTCCCTACGAGCGGCCGACCAAACGACAATGCATAAGAGAGAACATAACGCGTCACCAACAGTACTCATGACCGTCGCTGGCATATTCGGGGGCACTGTTGCGGCCCAGCCCAAACGTCGCACTGGCCGACCTGGTCCATAGGGCACCCGACCCGAACAGGCATGCGCGATACGCTCAACAATCGACCCAGACACGCGTGCATCACAGCTCACTACTACAGCTGTATTGAGAAGCTTCAAGGAAGGTGGGTCTGCCTTTGTGGGACCCACTCCTGATAGGGTATATATGGGGAGGATCCTACTCCTCCCGCAGGGTACGTCACTAACAACTTCTCTCTCTCTCGCCACTTGTAAACCACACTGATTTGGGCGTCGGAATGTCTTTGCAGGTGACACCCCCTCGCCATACCAACAGCTCGGGAAGACGATAGCACCAGCTCTAGCTCTGTGAACTGGGACAAGGCGAAGGACCTACATTATCATCCGAGACCTCCCTCGAACCGTCCGGTATCTGACCAACCGAGGAAAGAATGAACACTTATAAATTTCAAAGTTTTCATTTTAGTTTTGTTTATAATTTTTGAATCTTTGCTTTAATTATTTAGTTGTTTTATTTTATTTCTTCACACAGGTTATCTCACTGGGAATTCTTTGCACTCTGACATAGAGGCTCCCACTCTTCTTGTTTTCTGTTAGTTTATGAGCAGGAACAGGAACAAGGAACCTCTTATAGATTTTGATCTTTAACCTGAAAAGACTTTGCGGTGGTGCTTACAATAACCTAGGCTTTACAAAGCTAGTGAAAATCTCAGTGAGACTTTTGAAAAGGAAGCTGCAGACTCCACTATGGATCCTAATCATGCTGTTAATGCCAACGTGGTAAATCTTAATGAGAATGAATAACCTAGAAGGGTGCTTGGCTCAAACACTGCTCCCATTCCAAATTTCTATGGGAACATTATGTGGTGCCTCCTATAACTACAAACAACTTTGAGCTGAAGCCTCAGTTAGTCACTCTGGTGTAGTAAAACTGTCAGTATCATAGACTTTCGCAGGAAGATCCAAACCAATTTATCTCTAACTTCCTGCAGATTTGTGACACTGTGAAAACAAATAGAGTGAATCCCGAGGTTTACAAGCTCATGCTCTTTCCATTTGCTGTGAGGGATAGAGCAAAGCTATGGCTAGATTCTCAACCCAAGGAGAGCCTGGACACTTGGGATAAGGTAGTCACAGAATTTTTGTCCAAATTTTTTCCACCACATATGCTGACTAAGCTAAGGGTTGATGTTCAGACCTTCAGGCAGAGAGATGGTGAGACCCTGTATGATGCTTGGTAGAGGTACAAGCTGATGACCAAGCAATGCCCTCCTGAAATATTTTCTGAATGGACTAAGCTAGAGATCTTTTATGAGGGCCTCTGTGAAATGGCCAAAATGTGAATCATTGCACGTGAAGAAAACACCTGAAGAGACTACTGAGCTTATTGAGTTAGTTGCTAACAACTAGTATCTTTACTCCTCTAATAGGAATATTATGAACTTTGGGCTCCTCAAAAGAAAAGAGTTTTGGAAGTGGAGACCTTGGATGCTATTCTTGCTCAAAACAAGGTTATGTCTCAATAGATTAATATGCTCACTCAACACCTGAGTGGGATGCAGGTTTCAGCTCTTAGTTCTTAGAATTCCCCTCAAGAGGCTTCAGACATGAATGGTGGCTTCATTCAAGGTGAGAATTATCACTATGCTCAATTTCCTTATGAACAAGTCAACTATATGGGGAATTCTCCTAGAACCCCCAATAATAACCCATATGGCAAGACCTATAATTAGGGATGGAGAAATCACCCAAATTTAGGGTAGAGAGAGCAAGTTTAAAGGCCACAGAATTTTAATAATCATCCTTAGGACGACTTTCAATAGAATAATTTTAATAACTGCCAGTTTCAGTCATCACAACAACAACCACCTCAGCAAGCAACTTCTCAACCACAGAAGAACACTGATCTGGAATCACTACTGGCAAGTTTTATGCAGGAGACTAGAGCTTTACTCAGAAACTTGAAAGTGCAAGTAGGCCAGTTGAGCAAGTAAGTACCTGAGAGGCATCCTAATACCCTTCCTAGTGATACAGTGGTAAATCCAAAAGAAGATTGCAAGGCTATTCAATTAATAAGTGGTAAAGTAGATGGTTCTGAGACTAAGGTCAATGAGGAGCTAGTTGAAAAAGAAGCTCAAGAGGAGAAGACATAAGAGGTAGAACACGCCCCTCCTAGGCGTGCAGACAACCCTTTTTCAGTCTCTCTTGACACTCATCCTACATTACCTAATGCTCCTGAGTACAATTTTCCATGTTTTTAGAAGTCTTCAAGAAGCTTCAAATCAATATTCCTTTTGCTGAGGCTCTTGAGCAAATGCCTCTCTATGCTAAGTTCATTAAAGAACCATTGACTAATAAGAGGAATTGGAAGGAAAGTGAGATAGTGGTGTTGATAAAGGAATGCAGTGCCATCATTCAACATAACCTTCCTGAAAAGGTACAGGACCCAGGGAGCGTTGTAATTGCTTGCACCATTGGAGATGATACTATTCAGAGAGCTTTGTGTGATCTTGGAGCTAGCATCAACCTCATGCTACTTTCAATGATGAAAAATCTCCAAATTGATGAGGTAAAACCCCCTCATATTTCTCTTCAACTTGCTGTTCTTTCTATTAAAATTCCTATGGGGGTTGTTAAGGATTTACTTGTGAAATTTGTCCATTTATTTTTCTTGCTAATTTTGTCATATTGGATATAGAAGAGGATAAAAAGTCCTATATTATTCTTAGAAGACCCTTTTGAGCTACAGGTATAGCTCTGACTGATGTGCAAAAGGGTGAATTAACCCTGAGCATAAATGAAGAACAGGTGGTCCTTAATGTGTTTGAAGCTATTAAACACCCTAATGACTCTGAGGGGTGTATGAGGGTAGATATTGTTGAACCACTTGTTCAAGAGGTACTAGAAGCTGAGGCAATTCATGATGTTTTGGATCCTCTCTTTGAAGATAATTTGCTTGAGATTGATGATTCACCATCTCAAAAGGATATGACATGCACGCCTAAAACAGAGGGAGAAGTCCCTAAGCTTGAGCTAAAGCCCTTGCCTCCTTCTTTGAAATATGTGTTTCTAGGTGTGAATGATTCATATCCAGTGATTATTAGCTCTTCCTTGAAGCCTGAGGAGGAAGAAGGCGCGGATTTTAGTGCTCAAGAGTCACAAAACGGCTCTTGGATGGACTGATGACTTGTAACATCTACCTCTTTCTCTCATCAAAAAGGGCCATAGAAGTGATTAATTCTCATTCATTTGATGCATGTATAAGAGTTATATGATAGGTTTATAAGAATATGCTTTGAAATGAGTTCTTGCTTGAATTTCAGGTGAAAAGAGCAACAAAAAAGGAAGAAAGCAAGCAAGGATGCTGGGCGTGTGTGTGGGGCGTGCCACTTTAAGCAAACACCAAGATCTTTGACTGGGCATGGCACGCCAGCTATGATACCCAGAGGAGGTTTCTCAAGCTCCACAAGGTGCGTGGCACGCCACTGTTGGGCTTGGCATGCCAGTTATGATATCCAGAAAGAAAATTTGAAGAACTACTATGGGCCTGGCACGCCAATGCTGGGTGTGGCACACCAACTGTACTTCCCAAAAAGGAGTCATGGAGCTTTACTGTGGGTGTGGCACACCATTGCTGGGCGTGGCATGCCAATTATCTATCCCAGAGAAGAATCTTTGGAGCCCTACAAAGGGCGTGGCACAGCAATGCTGGGCGTGGCACGCTAGTTATGTTCTCCAAAAGAAGATCCCTAAGCCTCACAATGGGCGTGGTATGCCACTGTAGGGCGTGACACGCCAACTATCTTTTCCAGAAGAGGGTTCTTAGAGCTTCATTATGGGCATGGCACGCCACTGCTTGGCATGGCACGCCAGGCATTCTAACCAGAAGGGAAGTTTGAAGAATTATAATGGGCGTGGCACACCAAGGCCAAGGGTGGCACTCCAGTCATCTTGTTCAGAAAAAGGATCTCCAAAGTTCATCAAGGGCATGGCACGCCAGGCCTATCCAACAAGCTGGGCGTGGCACGCCAGTAAAATTGTCTAGAAGAAAAAAGAAGGAGCAACATCAATGGGAATGCCACTTGGTACTATGGGCGTGGAACGCCAAGCTTGTGAGCCCAAACCATCATTATGGGCGTGCCACTTGGTATTTTGGGCGTGGCATGCCAACCTTGCTCACACCATGAGCGTGGCACACCAGTCCTGAGCATGGCATGCCAGCTCACTAGACCAGAATGGAACATATGTGCACCAACAAGGGCATGGCACGCCAGACCTGGGCGTGGCACGCCAGGCCAACCTTCCAGAGAAGAATAATGAAGATTTTTGCTGAGGGCGTGGTACGTCAGGTCTGGGCCTGGCACGCTAGTTCAAAATGCCAGAGGAGAAGATGGAAGACTGCTCGATGGGGCATGCCATTTGAGTTTTGGACGTGGCACGCCAGGCCAATCAACATCATGGGCGTGCCACTTGAGAGTTGGGCGTGGCACACCAAGCCAGCTTCACCTTTTAGGCGTGACACGCCACTCACACGCCAATCACATGCCTCTAATGAATGGTTATTCCCTTTAGTTTTCAATTATAATTGTCTTTTCTTTTTGTAATTTTTCATTTCTAGTAATAGGAGTAGTATAAATATCCCTTGAAGAGTACTGAAAAAGTGCTGGAAACTTTTACTTCACTTTACTTTACTTTCATCTTCTTCCATCTCTTGTACTCTCTAAGCTATGAGTAGCTAAACTCCCTCTCATTGGGAGAGGGAGTTCTATTGTACTTGATGGATTAATGCCAGTAAATTTCTTCTTCTCTTTATCTCTCTTTGATTTGCTAGAAGGAATTTCGTTCTTCATGCTTAGCGTTCATATATCTTGGAAAAGAAATTGAATGTAATTTGGGTTTCATGGGAACCTTGGAAGAGGAAATATGAAATCATGCTTGAAATCCCTTCTCACATTGAGTAGATCTGGGTTTTGGTATTGGATATGGTGACATTAAATCTACCCAAATACTTGGATCTATGAGGATGTATGATCAAATTAGGGACCAAGCTCATCTCTCTTCATGAGCAATTCGACCAAGGAATTGGCTGATTATCCCGATTTGAGAGAGTGAATTACCAAGGAATAGGGATTCAATCAATCATTATTTCCAAGAGGTCAATGAGTTGAATGATTGAAAATGAGATGATCTGAAATTAATCTGGAGAAGGAAACATCTCCTAACCCCATTGAATCTTTCCCATTCTTATCTTTCCTATTCTTTATAACTTTGTTTAATTTTTGTCAATCAACCCATTCCCTTTTACAATTCAGTCATTTACATTTCTGTCATTTAGATTTTAGCAATTTATCTTTATGCTCTTTACATTCTAGCACTTTACTGCTTTCTTTATCTTTAACTCATTTATAATTCTGTCATTTAATTTTCTGCACTCAATACTTATTCTTGATTAGCTTGACTAAATTACCCAGCAACTAAAGTTGTTCAATCAATCAATCCTTGTGGGATCGACCTCATTCTCAGTGAGTTTTTACTTGACAATAGTTTGGTATACTTTCCAAAGGAGTTATTGTAGAGATATAGTAAATTCGAGTCATCATGGACCATTGGTGATTTAAAGGGGATTAGTCTATCCAAGTGTATGCACAAGATCCTTCTTGAAGATGATGTTAAACCAGTGGTGCAACCACAAAGGAGGCTAAATCCAACCATGAAAGAGGTGGTCCAAAAAGAGGTAATGAAACTATGGGAAGCCGGCATTATATACCCTATTTCTGACAGCCCTTGGGTGAGTCCTGTGCAAGTGGTTCCCAAGAAAAGAGGGATGACAGTGATCAAGAATGAAAAGAATGAGCTAATTCTCACAAGGACCATCACTGGATGGCGAATGTGCATAGACTACAGAAGGCTCAATGATGAGCGGATAATTTATACGCTTTTTGGCATTGTTTTTAGGTAGTTTTTAGTAAGTTCAAGCTACTTTTAGGGATGTTTTCAATATTTTTTATGTTAAATTCACATTTCTGGACTTTACTATGAGTTTGTGTGTTTTTCTGTGATTTCAGGTAAATTCTGGCTGAAATTGAGGGACTTGAGCAAAACTCTGAAAAAGGCTGACAAAAGGACTGCTGATGCTGTTGGAATCTGACCTCCCTGCACTCGAAATGGATTTTCCGGAGCTACAAAACTCCAAATGGCGCGCTCTCAACGGCGTTGGAAAGTAGACATCTAGAGCTTTCCAGCAATATATAATAGTCTATACTTTATTCGGAAATTGACGACGTAACTTGGCGTTGAACGCCAAGTACATGCTGCTGTCTGGAGTTAAATGCCAGAAAAACGTCATGATCCAGAGTTGAAGCCCAAAACACGTCATAACTCGGAGTTCAACTCCAAGAAAAGCCTCAGCTCGTGGATTGATCAAGCTCAGCCCAAGTATACACTAAGTGGGCCCCGGAAGTGGATTTATGCATCAATTACTTACTCATGTAAACCCTAGGAGCTAGTTTATTATAAATAGAACTTTTTACTATCATATTATCATCCTGGATTGTAATTTGAATCCTATGATCACGTTTAGGGGGCTGGTCATTCGGCCATGCCTGAACCTTTCACTTATGTATTTTCAACGGTGGAGTTTCTGCACACCATAGATTAAGGGTGTGGAGCTCTGCTGTACCTCAAGTTTCAATACAATTACTATTACTTTTCATTCAATTCTCTCTTATTCTTATTACAAGATATTCATTCGCACCCAAGAACATGATGAATATGATGATTATGTGACGCTCATCATCATTCTCACCTATGAACGCACGTGATTGACAACCACTTCAGTTCTACATGCAACCGAGCTTGAATGTGTATCTCTTAGATTCCCCAACAGAATCTTCGTGGTATAAGCTAGATAGATGGCGGCATTCATGAGGATTCGGAAAGTCTCACCTTGTCTGTGGTATTCCGAGTAGGATCCTGGGAATCCGGAAAGTCTAACCTTGTCTGTGGTATTCCGAGTAGGATTCCGGTAATGAATGACTGTGACGTGCTTCAGACTTGCAAGTGCTGGGCGTTAGTGACAGACGCAAAAGAATCAAGGGATTCTATTCCAGCAGGAGTGGGAACCAACCAGTGATTAGCCGTGCTGTGACAGAGCGCATGAGCGTAGTTTTTACTGCGAGGATGGGACGTAGCCTTCGGCCAGTGTGATGCCTCCAGACGATTAGCCATGCGAGTGACAGCGCAGAGGACCATTTTCCAGAGAGGATACAAAGTAGCCATCGTTAAACGGTGAACCCCTATACACAGCTTGCTATGGAAAGGATTAAGAAGGATTGAATTGAAGCAATAGGAAAGTAGGCGTTCTTGAGCCATACAGTATCTCCATTCGCTTATCTGAAATTCCCACCAATGAATCTGCATAAGTATCCCTTTTATTATTTTCTTATTTCTATTTTTGAAACCATAAACAAATTTAATCTGCCTAACTGAGATTTACAAGGTGACCATAGCTTGCTTCATACCAACAATCTCTGTGGGATCGACCCTTACTCACGTAAGGTTTATTACTTGGACGACCCAGTACACTTGCTGGTTAGTTGAACAGAGTTGTGTCCACTCGTGCCAATTTCAAATTCCATAAAAGTACAAGGAGTACAACTTAAAGAATATGGATCACAATTTCGTCCACCAAGTTTTTGGCGCCGTTGCCGGGGATTGTTTGAGTATGGACAACTGACGGTTCATCTTGTTGCTCAGATTAGGTAATTTTCTTTTCAAAAATCTTTTTCAGAATTTTTCTTTTATTTTTCGTTTTTCCAAACTCTATTTTCGAAAAGAAATAATAAAAAAAATCCAAAAAAAAAATCATAAAATTCAAAAATATTTTGTGTTTCTTGTTTGAGTCTTGAGTCAATTTTTAAGTTTGGTGTCAATTGCATGCTTTTAAAAATTTTTCTTGCATTTTTCGAAAATCCCATGCATTCATAGTGTTCTTCATGATCTTCAAGTTGTTCTTGATAAGTCCTCTTGTTTGATCTTGATGTTTTCTTGTGTTGTGTTGTTTGTTGTTTTTCATATGCATTTTTTGTTTGTTAGAGTCCATGCATTAAAGATTTCTAAGTTTGGTGTCTTGCATGTTTTCTTTGCATAAAAAATTTTTCAAAATTATGTTCTTGATGTTCATCATGATCTTCAAAGTGTTCTTGATGTTCATCTTGACATTCATGGTGTTCTTGCATGCATTAAGTGTTTGATCCAAAATTTTCATGTTTTGGGTCATTTTTGTGTTTTTTCTCTCTCATCATAAAAAAATTCAAAAATCAAAAAATATCTTTTCCTTATTTCCCTCCAAAATTTCGAAATTTTGGGATTGACTTGGTCAAAAATTTTCAAAATTAGTTGTTTCTTACAAGTCAAGTCAAAATTTCAATTTTAAAAATCTTATCTGTTCAAAATCTTTTTCAAAAATCATATCTTTTTCATTTTTTTTCTATTTTTCGAAAATTTCAAAATTATTTTTCAAATTATTTTCAAAATCTTTTTCTTATCTTTATATCAAATTTTCGAAAATTAGCTAACAATTAATGTGATTGATTCAAGAATTTGAAGTTTGTTACTTGCTTGTTAAGAAAGGTTCAATCTTTAAGTTCTAGAATCTTATCTTGTAGTTTCTTGTTAGTGAAGTAAGTGATTTCAAATTTTTAAAATTAAATCTTTTTATCTCTTATCTTATCTTTTTCAAAAATTTTATCTTTTTCAAAATTTGATTTCAAAATATCTTATCTAACCTCTTATCTTCTTATCTTTTGAAAATTTGATTTCAAATCTTTTTCAATCAACTAACCAACTTTTTGTTTGTTTCTTATCTTTTTCAAAACCACCTAACTACTTTTCCCTCTTCAATTTTCGAAAATACCTCTCGCTTTTTCAAAAATTATTTTTAATTAATTAATTGTTTTAAATTTTAATTTCAATTATATTTTATCTTTAATTTTCGAAAATTACTAACCCCTTTTTCAAAATTATTTTCGAAATTTCTCTTTTCTTTTCTTCTTCTATTTAATTATTTAATTACTAACACTTCTCTTCACCTCTCTTCATCCAAAAATCCGAATCCATCCTTCTTCATTCTTCTACCCCCTTCTTCTTCTACTAACATAAAGGAATCTCTATACTGCGACATAGAGGATTCCTCTTTCCTTTCTTGTTTTCTTCTCTTTCATATGAGCAGGAACAGGGAAAAAGGCACTCTTGTTGAAATTGATCCAGAACCTGAAAGGACTCTGAAGAGAAAATTAAGAGAAACTAAATTACAACAATCCAGAAACAACCTTTCAGAAATTTTCGAACAAGAGAAGGAGATGGCAGCCGAAAATAATAATAATGCAAGGAGAATGCTTGGTGACTTCACAAAGCCAACGTCCAAATTTGATGGAAGAAGCATCTCCATTCCTGCCATTGGAGCCAATAACTTTGAGCTTAAGCCTCAACTAGTTGCTTTAATGTAACAAAACTGCAAGTTTTATGGACTTCCATCTGAAGATCCTTATCAGTTTTTAACTGAGTTCTTGCAGATCTGTGAGACTATAAAGACGAATGGAGTTGATCCTGAAGTCTACAGACTCATGCTTTTCCCTTTTGCTGTAAGAGACAGAGCTAGAATATGGTTGGATTCACAACCTAAAGATAGCCTGGACTCCTGGGATAAGCTGGTCACAGCCTTCTTGGATAAATTCTTTCCTCCTCAAAAGCTGGGCAAGCTGAGAGTGGATGTTCAAACCTTCAAACAAAAAGATGGTGAATCCCTCTATGAAGCTTGGGAAAGATACAAGCAGCTGACCAAAAGATGTCCATCTGACATGTTTTCAGAATGGACCATATTGGATATATTCTATTATGGTCTATCTGAATTTTCGAAAATGTCATTGGACCATTCTGCAGGTGGATCTATTCACCTGAAGAAAACGCCTGAAGAGGCTCAAGAACTCATTGACATGGTTGCAAACAACCAATTCATGTACACTTTTGAGAGGAATTCCGTGAATAATGGGATACCTCAGAAGAAAGGAGTTCTTGAAATTGATACTCTGAATGCCATATTGGCTCAGAACAAAGTGTTGACTCAACAGGTCAACATGATCTCTCAAAATCTGAATGGATGGCAACATGCATCCAACAGTACTAGAGAGGTAGCTTCTGAAGAAGCTTATGATCCAGAGAACCCGGCCATGGCAGAGGTTAATTACATGGGTGAACCTTATGGAAACACCTATAACTCATCATGGAGAAATCATCCAAATTTCTCATGGAAGGATCAACAAAAGCCTCAACAAGGCTTTAACAATGGTGGACGCAACAGGCTGGGCAATAGCAAGCCATATTCATCATCTTCTCAGCAACAGACAGAGAATTCTAAACAAAACACTTCTAATTTAGCTAATGTAGTCTTTGATCTGTCAAAAGCCACTTTCAGTTTCATGAGTGAAACAAGATTCTCCATCAGAAATCTGGAGGCACAAGTGGGCCAGCTGAGTAAGAAAGTCATTGAAACTCCTCCCAGTACTCTCCCAAGCAATACAGAAGAGAATCCAAAAGGAGAGTGCAAAGCCATTGACATAGTCAATATGGCCGAATGCACAAGGGAGGAGGAGGACGAAAATCCTAGTGAGGAAGACCTCCTGGGACGTTCCTCAAGCAAGAAGGAGTTTCCTATTAAGGATCCAAAGGAATCTGAGGCTCATACAGAGACTATAGAGATTCCATTGAATCTCCATCTGCCATTCATGAGCTCTGAAGACTATTCATCCTCTGAAGAGGATGAAGATGTAACTGGAGAGCAAGTTGCTCAATATTTAGGAGCTATCATGAAGCTGAATGCCAAGTTATTTGGTAATGAGACTTGGGAAAGTGAACCTCCCTTGCTCATTAATGAACTGGATACTTGGATTCAGAAAATTCTACCTCAAAAGAAACAAGATCCTGGCAAGTTCTTAATACCTTGTACCATAGGCACCATGATCTTTGAAAAAGCTCTGTGTGATCTGGGGTCAGGGATAAATCTTATGCCACTCTGTGTAATGGAGAAGCTGGGGATCATTGAGGTACAACCTGCCTTGTTCTCATTACAACTGGCAGACAAGTCATTGAGACAAGCTTATGGAATAGTAGAGGACGTGTTAGTAAAGGTTGAAGGCCTTTACATCCCTGCTGATTTCATAATCTTAGACACCAGGAAGGAAGAGGATGATTGCATCATCCTTGGAAGACCTTTCTTAGCCACAGCAGGAGCTGTGATAGATGTCAACAGAGGTGAATTAGTCCTTCAATTGAATGGGGACTACCTTGTGTTTAAGGCACATGGCCATCCCTCTGTGACAAAAGAGAGTAAGCATGAAGAGCTTCTCTCAGTTCAGAGTCAAGAAGAGCCCACACAGTCAAACTCTAAGTTTGGTGTTGTGAGGCCACAACCAAACTCTAAGTTTGGTGTCAAGACCCCATATCCAAACTCTAAGTTTGGTGTTGGAACTATACAACATTGACCTGATCACCTTGTGGCTCCATGAGAGCCACTGTCAAGCTATTGACACTAAAGAAGCGCTTGTTGGGAGGCAACCCAATTTTATTTATCTAATTTTTATTTTATTCTATTTTATTGTTATTTTGTGTTTTATTAGGTACATGATCATGAGGAGTCATGAAAAAATCATAAAAATTAAAAACAGAATCAAAAACAGCAGAAGAAAAAAATTCACACCCTGGAGGATGCACAGGCTGGCGTTCAACGCCAGTAAGATGCATCTGGCTGGCGTTCAACGCCAGAACAGAGCATCATTCTGGCGCTGAATGCCAGAAACAAGCAACATTCTGGCGCTGAACGCCAGGAATGTGCCTAGAGAAGAAAAGCTGGCGCTGAACGCCAGTAACAAGCATGAAACTGGCGTTCAACGCCAGAAACATGCTTTACATGGGCGTTGAACGCCCAGAATGTGCACCACACGGCGTTTAAACGCCAGAATGGTGTGCAAAGGCATTTTACATGCCTATTTGGTGCAGGGATGGAATTCCTTGACACCTCAGGATCTTTGGACCTCACAGGATCCCCACCTACCTCGCCCTCTCTCTCTCCATTCATGGTCATCCCTTCTGTTTTTCATTTACCACCTACATCTATCCACTCTTCCCCATACACCCCACCTACCTTTACAATTCAACTTCTCTTGCCCACCCTATCCCACCCATATAGCCGAATCCATCTCCCCTCACTCACCTCCATTTTCTTCTTCTTCTTCTTCCTCTCTTCTTTCTTCTCTTGCTCGAGGGCGAGCAATATTTTAAGTTTGGTGTGGTAAAGGCATAGCTTTTTTGCTTTTCCATTACCATTAATGGCACCTAAGGCCAGAGAAACCTCAAAGGGAAGACAAAAGCTTCCACCTCTGAGTCTTGGGAGATGGAAAGACTCATATAAAGCCGTCATAGCTCAGTGGTAGAACATGTGGCTGCAAATCAAGAGATCCCTGAGATACCTCAGGGGATAAATTGTCCTCCACACAAATATTGGAAGCAACTAAGGGTAGGAACATCAAAATTATTAGGAATCATTCAACAGAAGCAAGGAAGAGACATAGAGGAGCTCAAAGAGCACCATTGGACCTTCAAGAAGAAGATGCCACTAGAGGTGGATTCATTCCTTGTTCTTTATTTCTTTCTGTTTTTCGGTTTTTAATGTTGTGTTTATCTAAGTTTTGTGTCTTTATTTCATGATCATTAGTATGTAACCATGCCTTAAAGCTATGAATAAAATCCATTAATCCTTCACCTCTCTTAAATGAAAAATGTTTTAATTCAAAAGAACAAGAAGTACATGAATTTCGAATTTATCCTTGAATTTAATTTAATTATATTGATGTGGTGACAATACTTTTGTTTTCTGAATGAATGCTTGAACAGTGCATATGTCTTTTGATCTTGTTGTTTATGGATGTTAAAATTGTTGGCTCTTGAAAGAATGATGAACAAAGAGAAATGTTATTGATGATCTGAAAAATCATGAAATTGATTCTTGAAGCAAGAAAAAGCAGTGAATGGCGAAAAAAAAAAGAAGGAGCAGTAGAAAAAGCCAATAGCCCTTAAAACCAAAAGGCAAGGGTAAAAAGGATCCAAGGCTTTGAGCATCAATGGATAGGAGGGCCCAAGGAAATTAAATCCAAGCCTAAGCGGCTAAATCAAGCTGTCCCTAACCATATGCTTGTGTCATGAAGGTCCAAGTGAAAAGCTTGAGACTGAGTGGTTAAAGTCGTGATCCAAAGCAAAAGAGTGTGCTTAAGAGCTCTGGACACCTCTAACTGGGGACTCTAGCAAAGCTGAGTCACAATCTGAAAAGGTTCACCCAGTCATGTGTCTGTGGCATTTATCTGAAAAGGTTCAACATGCTTAACTAGGAAAGTCAATAACACTATCCAAAATTCTAAGTTCCTAGAGAAGCCAATCATTCTAAACTTCAAAGGAAAAAGTGAGATGCCAAAACTGTTCAGAAGCAAAAAGCTACAAAGTCCCGCTCATCTAATTATAATTAATATTCATTGATATTCTGGAATTTATAGTATATTCTCTTCTTTTTATCCTATTTGATTTTCAGTTGCTTGGGGACAAGCAACAATTTAAGTTTGGTGTTGTGATGAGCGGATAATTTATACGCTTTTTGGCATTGTTTTTAGGTAGTTTTTAGTAAGTTCAAGCTACTTTTAGGGATGTTTTCATTAGTTTTTATGTTAAATTCATATTTCTGGACTTTACTATGAGTTTGTGTATTTTTCTGTGATTTCAGGTAAATTCTGGCTGAAACTGAGGGACTTGAGCAAAACTCTGAAAAAGGCTGACAAAAGGACTGCTGATGCTGTTGGAATCTGACCTCCCTGCACTCGAAATGGATTTTCTGGAGATACAAACCTCCAAATGGCTCGCTCTCAACGGCGTTGGAAAGTAGACATCCAGAGCTTCCCAGCAATATATAATAGTCCATACTTTATTCGGAAATTGACGACGTAACTTGGCGTTGAACGCCAAGTACATGCTGCTGTCTGGAGTTAAACGCCAGAAAAACGTCATGATCCGGAGTTGAACGCCCAAAACACGTCATAACTCGGAGTTCAACTCCAAGAAAAGCCTCAGCTCGTGGATTGATCAAGCTCAGCCCAAGTATACACCAAGTGGGCCCCGGAAGTGGATTTATGCATCAATTACTTACTCATGTAAACCCTAGGAGCTAGTTTATTATAAATAGAACTTTTTACTATCATATTATCATCCTGGATTGTAATTTGAATCCTGTGATCACGTTTAGGGGGCTGGCCATTCGGCCATGCCTGAACCTTTCACTTATGTATTTTCAACGGTGGAGTTTCTGCACACCATAGATTAAGGGTGTGGAGCTCTGCTGTACCTCAAGTTTCAATACAATTACTATTACTTTTCATTCAATTCTCTCTTATTCTTATTACAAGATATTCATTCGCACCCAAGAACATGATGAATGTGATGATTATGTGACGCTCATCATCATTCTCACCTATGAACGCACGTGATTGACAACCACTTCAGTTCTACATGCAACCGAGCTTGAATGTGTATCTCTTAGATTCCCCAACAGAATCTTCGTGGTATAAGCTAGATAGATGGCGGCATTCATGAGGATCCGAAAAGTCTCACCTTGTCTGTGGTATTTCGAGTAGGATCCTGGGAATCCAGAAAGTCTAACCTTGTCTGTGGTATTCCGAGTAGGATTCCGGTAATGAATGATTGTGACGTGCTTCAGACTTGCAAGTGCTGGGCGTTAGTGACAGACGCAAAAGAATCAAGGGATTCTATTCCAGCAGGAGTGGGAACCAACCAGTGATTAGTCGTGCTGTGACAGAGCGCGTGAGCGTAGTTTTCACTGCGAGGATGGGACGTAGCCTTCGGCCAGTGTGATGCCTCCAGACGATTAGCCATGTGAGTGACAGCGCAGAGGACCATTTTCCAGAGAGGATACAAAGTAGCCATCGTCGAACGGTGAACCCCTATACACAGCTTGCTATGGAAAGGAGTAAGAAGGATTGAATTGAAGCAATAGGAAAGTAGGCGTTCTTGAGCCATACAGTATCTCCATTCGCTTATCTGAAATTCCCACCAATGAATCTGCATAAGTATCCCTTTTATTATTTTCTTATTTCTATTTTCGAAACCATAAACAAATTTAATCTGCCTAACTGAGATTTACAAGGTGACCATAGCTTGCTTCATACCAACAATCTCTGTGGGATCGACCCTTACTCACGTAAAGTTTATTACTTGGACGACCCAGTACACTTGCTGGTTAGTTGAACGGAGTTGTGTCCACTCGTGCCAATTTCAAATTCCATAAAAGTTCAAGGAGTACAACTTAAAGAATATGGATCACAATTTTGTCCACCACTCAACACTGCTACAAGGATGGATTACATCCCCTTGCCTTTCATTGAACAGATACTTGAGAGGTTAGCTGGTCATGCTTTTTATTATTTTCTAGATGGATATTCTGGATATAATCAAATTACAGTGGACCCTCAAGATCAAGAAAAGACGGCATTTATATGTCCTTTTGGAGTATTTGCTTACTGGAGAATATTGTTTAGACTCTGTAATTCCCCAGCAACTTTTCAGATATGTATGCTTTCAATTTTTTTATATGGTTGAAAAGTTTATTGAGGTATATATGGATGACTTTTCGATTTTTGGTAATTCTTTTGAATCTTGTCTTAAGCATTTATCTCTAGTCTTGAAACGGTGCCAAGAATCAAACCTTCTTTTAAATTGGGAGAAATGTCATTTTATGGTTACAGAATGTATTGTTTTTGGACACATGATTTCAAGCAAGGGAATTAAGGTTAATAGAGTAAATGTGGAGGTAATTGAAAAATTACCAGCACCAACTAATGTTAAGGCAGTCAGGAGTTTTTTGGGTCATGCAGGATTTTACAAAAGATTTATAAAAGATTTCCCTAAAATTACTAAACCATTGAGCAACCTATTGGTGGCTGATGTCCCTTTTATATTTGATACTGACTGTTTGCATGCTTTTGAAACTCTGAAAGCAAACCTTATCTCTGCTCTCATCATAGCTTCTCCTAACTGGGATTTACCATTTGAATTAATGTGTAATGCTAGTGATTATGCTATAGGAGCTTTTTTAGGACAGTGACAAGGCAATCTTATGCACGTCATTTACTATGCTAGTCGGATATTAAATGATGCTCAAAAGAATTACACAACTACAGAAAAAGAATTATTAGCTGTTGTGTATACTGTTGATAAGTTTAGGTCTTATTTAATTAGTTCTAAGGTTATTGTTTATACTGATCATGCTGCTTTGAAGTACATTCTAACCAAATAGGATTTTAAACAAGGATTAATCAGATGGGTGCGGCTCCTTCAGGAGTTTGATATTAAGATCAATGACAGAAAGGGGTCAGAAAATCAAGTGGATGACCACCTTTCTAGAATTGAACCTAAAGAAGGAATACAATCACCCACAACTGTGGCTGAGACATTCCTGGATGAGCAACTTTTTGTCATTCAGCAGGTTCCATGGTTTGCTGACATTGCAAATTACAAAGCCATAAGGTTCATACCCAAGGAGTATAGTAAACAACAAATTAAAAAGCTACTGACTGATGCAAAGTACTACTTTTGGGAGGATCCTTATCTTTTTAAAAGATGCTTAGATGGTATAATCCGGAGGTGTGTCTCAAATGAGGAGACACAGCAGATTCTTTGGCATTGTCATAGCTCTGATTATGAAGGCCACTTTGGTGGTGAAGGAACAGCTACAAAAGGTCCTTCAGAGTGCGTTTTACTGGCCGACAGAGCATTTGTGAAGAGTTGTGACAGATGTCAGAGAGCTAAGAATCTTCCTGCCAACCATGAGATGCCACAGCAGGGGATTCTTGAGATTGAGTTGTTTGATGCGTGGGGTATTGACTTCATGGTACCTTTTCCACTATCATACTCCAATACTTATATCTTAGTGGCAGTTGATTATGTTTCCAAGTGGGTGGAAGCTGTGGCTTTGCCCACCAATGATGCCAAAGTGGTGATGAGCTTTCTCCAGAGATATATTTTCAGCCGATTTGGTATTCCAAGGACACTTATTAGTGATGGAGAAAGTCACTTCTGCAACAGACAGCTGGACTCACTTCTACAGAGATATGGAGTCCGTCATAAAGTGGGAACCCCCTATCACCCTCAGACAAGTCGACAGGTTGAGGTCTCTAATAGAGAACTCAAGAAAATTCTAGTGAAGGCCATCAGTATCTCACGAAAGGATTGGTCTAGGAAGCTTGATGATGCTATCTGGGCTTACCAGACAGCATTCAAGACTCCTATTGGCATATCCCCTTATCAGTTGGTCTATGGTAAAGCCTATCACTTGACAGTTGAATTGGAACACAAAGCATACTGGGAGATAAAGTTTTTGAACTTTGATGCCCAAGCTGCAGGAATAAAGAGGATGCTTCAGCTGAATGAGCTTGATGAATTCAGATACTCTGCCTATGAGAATGTCAAGCTCTATAAAGAGAGAACCCAGATATGGCATGACAAGAAGACTACCATTAGAGTTTTTGAGCTAGGTTAGAGAGTGCTTTTGTTCAATTCAAGGCTCAAACTCTTTCTCGGAAAGCTAAAATCCCGGTGTTTGGGACCGTTTGTGGTAACTAGAGCATTACCGTATGGTCATGTGGAAATTCAAGAAGAGAATTCCGACAAAAGGTTTACAATAAATGGCCAGAGGTTGAAGCACTATCTTGGAGCCGAGATTGATCGCCAAAGGTCCACTCATCTGCTGACTTAGCAGAACTGACCGTTAAGCTAATAATGGAAAAGAAGCACTTGTCAGGAGGCAACTCGATGTTTTTGTATCCTTAACTTTAATTTTTACTTTGATTTTTTATTTATGTAGTTTTATTTGAGTTTCTACTATTTTTCCTTTGTTTTATGTGTGTTTGGATCATGCAGAGTTATTACAACAAAAACAGGTCCATTCAGTCAGAGATTCGGACACCCTGGAGGAGTTTGCTGCGGACAGGGTGGCGCCTAACTTCACTTTTTGAAGTTAGGCGCCACATACATACTAAATTTGAAGAAACTTGCTGGAGGGATGGTGCCTAACTTCACTTTTCTGAAGTTAGGCGCCATGTGTGCGTACGATGGAACGTTTTTCACGTAATGGGTGGCACCTAACTTGGCCCCATAAAGTTAGGCACCACCAATGATGGCCTTTCATACACTTCCCACTGCCACCCCGGTGCCTAACTTCACTTTTGTGAAGTTAGGCGTCACAAAAAAAATATGAGGGTGGCGCCTAACTTGGGAAATTCCAAGTTATGCGCGAGGGCATTATATGCACACGGGAAGGCTGGCGCCCAACTTTTCCTTCCTCAAGTTAGGCGCCAGAATAGAGTCACACTTGAAGTTAGGCGTTGCTCAACTCGAGTTAAGCGCCATGAGAAAAACAAGCACGAAGTTAGGTGCCACAATCCTAAAGTTAGGCGCCAGCTCCCTTATTTTGACTTGTTCCAAACCAAATCAACCCTATTTCTACACCATATCTCGTGATACCTTCTCCATATCCTGGCATATTCCTTTCCCAATTTTCAATTCTTTTCATTCCACATTCATTCCAGCCCCCCTCCAACCCGTGACTCCTACCCCCCTTCTTTCTTTCCTTCATTCCCCATATATTCCCTTCCTGTCCCATGATCAATCCCCCCTCCCAACCTTTGACTAAAAGCCCCGCACCTATCCGTGACTCCCTCTTTCATTCCCCAAAGATTCCTCCACAAACCAACACCCACCCGTGACCACAGCCCTCCCCATTACTCTTTGCTAAACCTCCTCCCCATTTAATGAAACCCCACCCCCTCTATATAAAGCCCCCCTTCCATTCAATGCAAAACCCCTCTATTCTCCATCCGTGATCTACACCCCCTCCCCTTTGTAAGAACTTGGTAATTTTTTTATTTATTTATTCCGTTCAATAAAAAAAGAAAAAGAAAATTTTAAATTTCATTTTACTTCATTATTTTAGATTCCTTTTTCCTCTTTCCTCTGTATTCTTCTTTGTTATTTTCTATTTTGCTCGAAGACGAGCGAAGTTTTAAGTTTGGTGTTGTCGCTTCGCTTGTAATTTTTTTTTGTTCATTGTAATGGCACAAAAAACTATTGAGTCCTCAAGGAAGAGGAAAGTGATGAGCGGATAATTTATACGCTTTTTGGTAGTGTTTTTAGTATGTTTTTAGTATCTTTTAGTTAGTTTTTATTATATTTTTATTAGTTTTTATTTAAAATTTACTTTTCTGGACTTTACTATGAGTTTGTGTGTTTTTCTGTGATTTCAGGTATTTTCTGGCTGAAATTGAAGGTTCTGAGCAAAAATCTGATCCGGAGACTGAAAAGGACTGCAGATGCTGTTGGATTCTGACCTCCCTGCACTCGAAGTGGAATTTCTGGAGCTACAGAAGCCCAATTGGCGCGCTCTCAACGGCATTGGAAAGTAGACATCCTGGTCTTTCCAGCAATATATGATAGTCCATACTTTGCCCAAGATTTGATGGCCCAAACCGGCGTGGCAAATCAGCATCAGAAATTCCAGCGTTAAACGCCGGAACTGGCATAAAACTTGGAGTTAAACGCCCAAACTGGCATGAAAGCTGGCGTTTAACTCCAGAAAACGTCTCTACACATAAAAGCTTCAATGCTCAGCCCAAGCACACACCAAGTGGGCCCGGAAGTGGATTTTTCTGTCATTTACTCATTTCTGTAAACCTTAGGATACTAGCTTTTACTATTAATAGGATCTTTTGACATTGTATCAGTACCTTATGACCTCATGACATTTTTTACACGTTTCTTGTGTACCTTCCACAGCATGAGTCTCTAAACCCCATGGTTGGGGGTGAGGAGCTCTGCTGTGTTTTGATGGATTAATGCAATTGCCACTGTTTCTTATTCAATCATGCTTGCTTCCATTCTAAGATATCACTTGCTCCTAACCCGGATGAATGTGATGATCTGTGACACTCATCATCATTCTCAACTATGAATATGTGCCTGACAACCACCTCTGTTCTACCTTAGATTAAGTAGATATCTCTTGGATTCTTTAATCGGAATCTTCGTGGTATAAGCTAGAACTGATGGCGGCATTCAAGAGAGTCCGGAAGGTCTAAACCTTGTCTGTGGTATTCTGAGTAGGACTCAATGATTGAATGACTGTGACGTGCTTCAAACTCTTGAAGGCGGGGCGTTAGTGACAGACGCAAAAGAATCACTGGATTCTATTCCGGCCTGATTGAGAACCGACAGATGATTAGCCTATGCTGTGACAGAGCATCAGGGACGTATTTTCACTGAGAGGATGGGAGGTAGCCACTGACAACGGTGAAACCCTACATACAGCTTGCCATGGAAGGAGCCTTGCGTGTTTGATGAAGATGACAGTAGGAAAGCAGAGATTCGGAAGATGGAGCATCTCCAAAGCCTCAGCCTATTCTCCAATACTGCAAAACAAGTACCTTTTTCATGTTCTTTTGCTTTTTACAATCAATCCTGATAATTTCTGATATCCTGACTAAGATTTACAAGGTAACCATAGCTTGCTTCAAGCCGACAATCTCCGTGGGATCGACCCTTGCTCACGCAAGGTATTACTTGGACGACCCAGTGCACTTGCTGGTTAGTTGTGCGGGATTGCAAACGTGTTATTGCAATTTCGTGCACCAAGTTTTTGGCGCCGTTGCCGGGGATTGTTCGAGTTTGGACAACTGACGGCTTATCTTGTTGCTTAGATTAGGACTGTTTATTTTTGTTGGTTTAGAGTCTTTTAGTTGAGTCTAGTTTCTTATTTTAAGTTTGGTGTCAATTGCTTGCCTTTGTTTTTTCTTCTAGTTTTTCGAAATTGCATGCTCTTAGTCCCTTTTTGATTCATAAAAATTCTAAGTTTGGTGTCCTATTTGTGTTTTTCTCTTTAAAATTTTCGAAAAAAATTAGTGTTTGATTTTCTAAAATTTTAAGTTTGGTGTCATTTTGTGTTTTTCTCTTTCCTCTTTTTAAAAATCAAATCTTTTTCATAAAAACTTTTCAATCATATCTTTTTAATTGTTGTTTTCAAAATCTTTTTAATTAACTAATTGATTCAGTTCTCAATTTGCTTTGATCTTCTTTTCTTTTTGATTTTAGAAATTTTTTTATTTCTTTTTGTTTTTATTTTTATTTTTATTTTTCGTTTAATTCAAAAAAAAAAAAACAAACAAACAAAATTTATCTCTTTGCAATCATTATCATTTCCCTTTTGTCCATTATGGACTCAAGTGGAATTAATCAGTCCAAGAGGACTCTGGGGTCATATGCTAACCCCATTACAGCTGCATATGGGAGTAGCATCTGTATACCTCCCATCAAAGCAAGCAGCTTTGAGCTAAACCCTCAACTCATTATCATAGTGCAGCAAAATTGCCAGTATTCCGGTCTTCCACAGGAAGAACCTACTGAGTTTCTGGCACAGTTCTTACAAATTGCTGACACAGTACATGATAAAGAGGTAGATCAGGATGTCTACAGACTATTACTGTTTTCATTTGCTGTAAAAGATCAAGCTAAAAGGTGGTTGAATAACCAACCTACAGCAAGCATAAAGACATGGAAACAGTTATCAGACAAATTCCTGAATCATTTCTACCCTCCAAAGAGGATGACACAGCTAAGGCTGGACATCCAAGGCTTTAAACAAGAGGATAATGAATCCCTTTATAATGCCTGGGAGAGGTATAGAGGTATGCTTAGAAAATGCCCCTCTGAAATGTTTTCAGAGTGGGTACAATTAGACATCTTCTACTATGGGCTCACAGAAAAAGCTCAGATGTCTTTAGACCACTCAGCTGGTGGATCTATACACATGAGGAAGACAATTGAAGAAGCTCAAGAGCTTATAGACACTGTTGCTAGAAACCAATACTTATATTCTAGCAATGAGTTCGTTCCAAAAGAGGAGGTCATGGCCTTAGTCACTGATCCTAATCCTCAAAAACAGATGAATGAGCTTAATCAACAATTGCTCCTGATGACAGAACAGTTAGCGGAATTTAAAGAAATGCTCCATGATACTAAGGTTGCTAACAAGAACATAGAACTGCAGTTGAATCAAGCAAAACAGCAAATATCTAAACAGATAACAGAAGGATGTCAAGCAGTTCAACTGAGGAGTGGGAAGACACTAAATAACACTGTTCAAAAGAGCAAAAAGCCAAACAAGGAACAATTGACAGAGGATAACCAAACCACTGTTAAAAATCCCTCTGAGGACAGTAAGAGCCCAGAGAGGAATGTTATTGGCGTACAAACGCCAGAAAGGGAAGGAAAGCTGGCGTTAAACGCCCATTCCTTGCCCAATTCTGGCGTTCAAACGCCAGAAAAGGGGGAAAAGCTGGCGTTAAACGCCCATTTTTCTCCCAATCCTGGCGTTCAAACGCCAAGGGAGAATCAGACACCTGAGAGTGCTGATAATAATCCTTCTAACAAGGCCTCTTCAACCACTTCTGTAAGGAATAAACCTGCAGCATCTAAGGTTGAAGAATATCAAGCCAAGATGCCTTATCCTCAGAAACTCCGCAAAGCGGAACAGGATAAGCAATTTGCCCGCTTTGCAGACTATCTAAGGACTCTTGAAATAAAGATTCCGTTTGCAGAGGCACTTGAGCAAATACCTTCTTATGCTAAGTTCATGAAAGAGATCTTAAGTCATAAGAAGGATTGGAGAGAAACTGAAAAAGTGTTTCTCACTGAAGAATGCAGTGCAGTCATACTTAAAAGCTTACCAGAAAAGCTTCAAGATCCTGGAAGCTTTATAATACCATGCACATTAGAAGGCGCTTGCACCAAGACAGCCCTATGTGATCTTGGAGCAAGCATCAATCTAATACCTGCATCCACTATCAGAAAGCTTGGGTTGGCTGGAGAAGTCAAACCAACCAGGATATGCCTCCAACTTGCTGATGGCTCCATTAAACACCCATCAGGCATAATAGAGGACATGATTGTCAAGGTTGGGCCATTTGCCTTTCCCACTGACTTTGTGGTGCTGGAAATGGAGGAGCACAAAAGTGCAACTCTCATTCTAGGAAGACCATTCCTAGCAACTGGACGAACTCTCATTGATGTACAAAAAGGGGAAGTAACCCTGAGAGTCAATGAGGATGAGTTCAAGTTAAATGCTGTGAAAGCAATGCAGCATCCAGACACACCAGATGATTGCATGGGCGCTGACATTATTGACTCTCTGGTAGAAGAGATCAATATGACTGAAAGCCTAGAATCAGATCTTGAGGACATCTTCAAAAATGCTCAACCTGATCAAGAAGAGCTAGAGGAAGTAAAGGAATTTTCGAAAATTCCTCAGGAGGAGGATAAACCTCCCAAACCTGAACTCAAACCTCTACCACCATCTCTGAAATATGCATTTCTAGGAGAGGGTGACACTTTTCCAGTGATTATAAGCTCTGCTTTAGATCCACAGGAAGAGGAAGCACTGATTCAAGTGCTAAGGACGCACAAGACAACTCTTGGGTGGTCCATAAGTGATCTTAAGGGCATTAGCCCAGCTAGATGCATGCACAAGATCCTGTTGGAGGATAATGCCAAACCAGTGGTCCAACCACAGAGGCGGCTAAATCCAGCCATGAAGGAGGTGGTGCAGAAAGAGGTCACTAAATTACTAGAGGCTGGGATTATTTATCCTATTTCTGATAGCCCCTGGGTGAGCCCTGTCCAAGTTGTTCCCAAAAAGGGAGGCATGACAGTGGTTCATAATGAAAAAAATGAACTGGTTCCTACAAGGACAGTCACAGGGTGGCGTATGTGTATTGACTACAGAAGGCTCAATACAGCCACCAGAAAGGATCATTTTCCCTTACCATTCATAGACCAAATGCTAGAAAGACTAGCTGGTCATGATTACTACTGCTTTTTGGATGGCTATTCAGGCTACAACCAGATTGCAGTAGATCCCCAGGACCAAGAGAAAACAGCATTTACCTGCCCTTCTGGCGTGTTTGCCTATAGGAGAATGCCTTTTGGTCTGTGCAATGCACCTGCAACCTTTCAGAGGTGCATGCTCTCTATCTTCTCAGACATGGTAGAGAAATTTCTGGAAGTCTTCATGGATGACTTTTCAGTATATGGAGACTCATTCAGCTCCTGTCTTAACCACCTATCACTTGTCCTGAAAAGATGCCAAGAGACTAACCTGGTTTTAAACTGGGAGAAATGTCACTTTATGGTGACTGAAGGAATTGTCCTTGGGCACAAAATTTCAAGGAGGGGAATAGAAGTGGATAAGGCAAAGGTAGAGGTAATTGAAAAATTACCACCACCTGCCAATGTTAAGGCAATCAGAAGCTTTCTTGGGCATGCAGGATTCTACAGAAGGTTTATAAAGGATTTTTCAAAAATTGCCAAACCTCTAAGTAATCTGCTAGCTGCTGACACTCCATTTATCTTTGATAATGAGTGTCTGCAGGCATTTGAGACCCTGAAAGCTAAGCTGGTCACAGCACCAGTTATCTCTGCACCGGATTGGACATTGCCATTTGAATTAATGTGTGATGCCAGTGATCATGCCATTGGTGCAGTGTTGGGACAGAGGCATAACAAGCTTTTGCATGTCATTTATTATGCCAGCCGTGTTCTAAATGACGCACAAAAGAACTACACAACCACAGAGAAAGAGTTACTTGCAGTGGTTTATGCCATTGACAAATTTAGATCCTACCTAGTGGGATCAAAGGTGATTGTGTACACTGACCATGCTGCTCTTAAATACTTACTCACAAAGCAGGATTCAAAACCCAGGCTTATCAGATGGGTGTTGCTTCTGCAAGAGTTTGATATAGAAATAAGAGACAGAAAAGGGACAGAAAATCAAGTGGCTGATCATCTATCCCGAATAGAACCAGTAGCTGGGGCGTCCCTCCCTTCTACTGAGATCTCTGAGACTTTCCCAGATGAGCAACTCTTTGCCATTCAGGAAGCTCCATGGTTTGCAGATATGGCAAACTATAAAGCTGTGAGGTTCATACCCAAGGAGTACAGCTATATGCAAAGAAAGAAATTAATTTCAAATGCAAAGTACTACCTCTGGGATGAACCATATCTCTTTAAGAGATGTGCTGACGGAGTGATCCGCAGATGTGTACCCAGAGGAGAAGCACAAAGGATCCTATGGCACTGCCATGGATCACAATATGGAGGACATTTTGGAAGTGAGCGAACAGCCACTAAAGTCCTCCAGTGTGGCTTCTACTGGCCTACTCTCTATAAAGATTCCCGAGAGTTTGTGCGTAACTGTGACAGTTGCCAAAGAGCTGGTAACCTGCCTCACGGATATGCTATGCCTCAACAAGGGATATTAGAGATAGAATTGTTTGATGTATGGGGAATTGACTTCATGGGGCCATTCCCACCATCATATTCAAACACTTACATTTTGGTGGCAGTAGACTATGTATCTAAGTGGGTAGAAGCAATTGCTACACCCACCAATGATACCAAGACCGTGCTAAAGTTCCTCCAGAAAAACATCTTCAGCAGATTTGGTGTTCCCAGAATACTAATCAGTGATGGGGGCTCTCATTTCTGCAACAAACAGCTATACTCTGCTATGGTTAGATATGGAATCAGCCATAAAGTGGCAACTCCGTATCATCCACAGACAAATGGGCAAGCAGAAGTCTCTAACAGAGAGCTAAAAAGAATCCTAGAACGGACTGTGATGGCCCGAAGAAAGGATTGGGCAAAGAGCTTGGATGATGCTCTGTGGGCGTACAGAACAGCATTCAAGACTCCTATAGGAACCTCTCCATACCAACTGGTGTATGGGAAGGCCTGTCATTTGCCTGTGGAACTGGAACATAAAGCCTATTGGGCAACCAGATTCCTAAACATGGATGCTCAGTTAGCTGGTGAGAAAAGACTGCTCCAGCTAAATGAGCTAGAGGAGTTCAGACTCAATGCCTTTGAAAATGCAAAAATTTATAAGGAAAAGGCAAAGAAGTGGCATGACAAGAGATTGTCAACCAGAGTCTTTGAGCCAGGACAAAAAGTTCTGCTCTTCAACTCCAGGCTCAAATTGTTTCCAGGAAAACTCAAATCCCGGTGGAGGGGTCCGTATGTGATTACAGGAGTGTCACCATATGGATATGTTGAGCTTCAGGATATTGATTCTGGCAAGAAGTTCATTGTTAATGGACAGAGAATCAAGCACTATCTTGAAGGAAATTTTGAGCAGGAATGCTCAAAACTGAGACTTGAGTGATTCTTAGCAGAAGTCCAGCTAAAGACAGTAAAGAAGCGCTTGCTGGGAGGCAACCCAGTCATTAGGAGGGTATATGATTAGTTCTTACAGAGGCAAGTATCAAAAATGAAGGAATTCACAGAGTTACAGAAGGATTCAGCTCAAAAAGCAGAGAAAATGAGCTTACTGGTGAAAAAACGCCAGTAAGGGGCATTTTGGGCGTTAAACGCCAGAATGGGTACCATTCTGGGCGTTTAACGCCAGGAATGGTGCCATTTTGGGCGTTAAACGCCAGAATGGGCACCATTCTGGGCGTTTAACGCCAGGTGTGCAGCATCCTGGGCGTTTTGGAAAAACGCCCAGTGACAAAGGAATTCTGGCGTTTAACGCCAGCCAGGGCACCTGGCTGGGCGTTAAACGCCCAAAAAGGGCTACAAATGGGCGTTAAACGCCAGAATGGGTGCCATTCTGGGCGTTTAACGCCAGCTTGGTGGGGGGACCACAATTTTGTTTTCAATTCAATTTTTTTCAAACTTTCCTTTTCTCACCCATACTTTTCTACAAAATCACACTTCAATCATTCATCATTCACTTTCAAATCTTCAAAAATCAAAACCATTCTTCAAATTTATTTCAAATCAATTACAAACATTGTTCAAAAATTTCACCCTGTTCTCAATTTCTTTCCATATCTTCTCAAATCTCCTTTTAAATTTCTCTCTTCTTTTTCGAAAACTCCCCTCCCCACCTTATAAATACACGTTTGGCTCCCTCATTCCATCGCACCATTCGAATTTCCTCTTCCTCCCCCTCTCTTCTCTCTTTTCTTTTGCTTGAGGACAAGCAAACCTCTAAGTTTGGTGTGCTTTTCCGTGATCACTAAGCCAAGATTCACCAAGATCATGGCTCCTAAGGGAAAACAAACCAATTTAAGAGGAAAGAAAGAGACTAATCCAAAGAATCTTTGGAATCAAGAGAAGTTCTTAACCAAAGAACATGAAGACCACTATCACAAAATAATGGGTCTGAGGTCAGTGATCCCGGAAGTAAAATTTGATCTGAAAGAAGATGAATATCCGGGGATCCAAGAGCAAATTCGAAACAGAGGCTGGGAAGTTCTAACCAATCCTGAGACAAAGGTTGGAAGGAACATGGTTCAGGAATTCTACTCAAATCTGTGGCTGACAGATAAGCAGAGAATGACTGGAACCGCTTACCATACCTATAGAACCATGGTCAGAGGGAAAGTTATATACTTCCATCTGGACAAAATAAGAGAAATCTTCAAGTTGCCTCAACTGCAAGATGATCCTGACTCCTTTAATAGGAGGATGGTGAGAGTGGACAAAGGGTTGGATCAAGTTCTAGAGGACATATGCCTCCCTGGAACTAAGTGGATAACCAATTCTAAGGGTGTCCCAAACCAACTCAAGAGGGGAGACCTCAAACCAATTGCAAGAGGTTGGCTAGACATTATTGGGCGTTCCATATTGCCCACTAGCAACCGTTCTGAGGTCACCATCAAGAGAGCAGTGATGATTCATTGCATTATGCTTGGAAGAGAAGTGGAGGTGCATCATATGATTGCCTGTGAGATCTACACAATTGCAAATAGGAATTCCACTGTAACCAAATTGGCTTACCCAAGCTTGATCTCCTTACTCTGTAAAGAGGCTGGGGTGAAGATGGAAGCAGATGAATTCATACCCATTGAACATCCAATCACCAAGAAGTCAATAGAGGGACAAGTGCAAGACAACTCTATCAAAAGGAGGGCACAGGAATTCCTCCCTGAATTCCCAAGAATTGACTACTGGACCAGCCTAGAAGCATCTATTACCAAGTTGCAAGAAACTATGGAGCAACTGAAGGAAGAACAGCAGAATCAAAACTGCATGCTCTGCAAATTGCTGAAGGAACAAGAGAAGCAGGGGCGTGAAATTCAAGAGATGAAACGCCAAAAGCTCTCCTCCCAAGCTGAGGGAGCATCCACTTCTCAAAATCAAGGTTGTTGAGTCCTAACTCTGTGAAAACCTCTATCATTAGGAGTCTATTGTTTTCGTTTTGGTTTTATTTTAATTTGTTTCATCTTATATTTATTTTCTGAGTCTTGTTCTTAATTCATAATTAATAAAATTAAAGTTTATGCCTTAAAGCTATGAATGTCCTATGAATCCATCACCTCTCTTAAATGAAAAATGCTTTAATCACAAAAGAACAAGAAGTACAGGATTTCGAAATTTATCTCTGAAACTAGTTGAATTAGTTTGATGTGGTGACAATACTTTTTGTTTTCTGAATGAATGCTTGAACAGTGCATATGTCTTTTGAATTTGTTATTCATGAATGTTAAAATTGTTGGCTCTTGAAAGAATGATGAAAAAAGAGACATGTTATTGAGGATCTGAAAAATCATAAAAATGATTCTTGAAGCAAGAAAAAGCAGTGAAAAAAAAAACAAATTTTCGAAAAAAAAAAGAAAAGAAAAAGAAAGAAATAAAGTTGTGATCCAAGGCAAAAAGAGTGTGCTTAAGAACCCTGGACACCTCTAATTGGGGACTCTAGCAAAGCTGAGTCACAATCTGAAAGGGTTCACCCAATTATGTGTCTGTGGCATGTATGTATCCGGTGGTAATACTGGAAGACAGAGCGCTTTGGGCCACAGCCAAGACTCATAAAGTAGCTGTGTTCAAGAATCATCATACTTAACTAGGAGAGTCAATAACACTATCTGGAGACTGAGTTCCTAAAGAAGCCAATCATTCTGAATTTCAGAGGATAGGGTGAGATGCCAAAACTGTTCGGAGGCAAAAAGCTACTAGTCCCGCTCATCTAATTGGAACTATGTTTCTTTGATATTTTGGAGTCTATAGTATATTCTCTTCTTTTTATCCTATTTTGATTTTCAGTTGCTTGGGGACAAGCAACAATTTAAGTTTGGTGTTGTGATGAGCGGATAATTTATACGCTTTTTGGCAGTGTTTTTAGTATGTTTTTAGTATCTTTTAGTTAGTTTTTATTATATTTTTAGTTTTTATTTAAAATTCACTTTTCTGGACTTTACTATGAGTTTGTGTGTTTTTCTGTGATTTCAGGTATTTTCTGGCTGAAATTGAAGGTTCTGAGCAAAAATCTGATCCGGAGACTGAAAAGGACTGCAGATGCTGTTGGATTCTGACCTCCCTGCACTCGAAGTGGATTTTCTGGAGCTACAGAAGCCCAATTGGCGCGCTCTTAACGGCATTGGAAAGTAGACATCCTGGGCTTTCCAGCAATATATGATAGTCCATACTTTGCCCAAGATTTGATGGCCCAAACCGGCGTGGCAAATCAGCATCAGAAATTCCAGCGTTAAACGCCGGAACTGGCATAAAACTTGGAGTTAAACGCCCAAACTGGCATGAAAGCTGGCGTTTAACTCCAGAAAATGTCTCTACACATAAAAGCTTCAATGCTCAGCCCAAGCACACACCAAGTGGGCCCGGAAGTGGATTTTTCTGTCATTTACTCATTTCTGTAAACCTTAGGATACTAGCTTTTACTATTAATAGGATCTTTTGACATTGTATCAGTACCTTATGACCTCATGACATTTTTTACACGTTTCTTGTGTACCTTCCACAGCATGAGTCTCTAAACCCCATGGTTGGGGGTGAGGAGCTCTGCTGTGTTTTGATGGATTAATGCAATTACCACTGTTTCTTATTCAATCATGCTTGCTTCCATTCTAAGATATCACTTGCTCCTAACCCGGATGAATGTGATGATCTGTGACACTCATCATCATTCTCAACTATGAATATGTGCCTGACAACCACCTCTGTTCTACCTTAGATTAAGTAGATATCTCTTGGATTCTTTAATCGGAATCTTCGTGGTATAAGCTAGAACTGATGGCGGCATTCAAGAGAGTCCGGAAGGTCTAAACCTTGTCTGTGGTATTCTGAGTAGGACTCAATGATTGAATGACTGTGACGTGCTTCAAACTCCTGAAGGCGGGGCGTTAGTGACAGACGCAAAAGAATCACTGGATTCTATTCCGGCCTGATTGAGAACCGACAGATGATTAGCCTATGCTGTGACAGAGCATCAGGGACGTATTTTCACTGAGAGGATGGGAGGTAGCCACTGACAACGGTGAAACCCTACATACAGCTTGCCATGGAAGGAGCCTTGCGTGTTTGATGAAGATGACAGTAGGAAAGCAGAGATTCGGAAGATGGAGCATCTCCAAAGCCTCAGCCTATTCTCCAATACTGCAAAACAAGTACCTTTTTCATGTTCTTTTGCTTTTTACAATCAATCCTGATAATTTCTGATATCCTGACTAAGATTTACAAGGTAACCATAGCTTGCTTCAAGCCGACAATCTCCGTGGGATCGACCTTTGCTCACGCAAGGTATTACTTGGACGACCCAGTGCACTTGCTGGTTAGTTGTGCGGGATTGCAAAAGTGTTATTGCAATTTTGTGCACCAGAAAGGCAAAGAGCCAGCCACCAGTTCTCATAATGCACAAAGGTTCTGCTCCAAGCTCCATGAGGAACACTTTTATGAGAATACTTACAAGAAGGTTGTAATTTAGAAAAGACTTCAAGAAATTTTGGGAAGTGTTGGTCCTTAGTCTCCTTGTTGAACCTTTGAGGATATGGCAGTGGAGGTGTGAAGTTCACTTCCTGCCTTTGTTCCTTAGTTGGCTCTCTCATTGCTTCCTTCTCTTTCCTTGATTTTTGTGGCTGATCTTCCTTTTCTTTGAGCTCCTCTGAGGTCAGCTTGCTTGCTATTACTTCTTTATCATTGTATGCAAAGTTCTTGAAAGAACTTATCAACAAGAAAAGGAGCTTTCCTTTGGCTTCTTAGTTGCTTCTTCATTCTTCACCAGGATCTTTCCACTCCTTAGCTGTATTGCCTTACACTCTTCCTTAGGATTTGGAATTGTGTCACTTGGCAGGGAACTTGATGGTCTCTCTGTTGCAAAGTGTTTAGAGAGCTGGCCAATTTGTCTTTCCATGTTCTTTATCGAGGCTTCTTGATTCTTGACCGTCATTTCTTGGTGTTTCCACATTTTGTCTATCAAGGTTTCCAGGTTGGTGATTCTTTAAGATTCTGGTGATGCTTGTGGTTGGTTGTGAGATGTGGGTGGTGGATGATAGGTATTTTGGTTGATGGGCTGGTTATGAGTTGGATAATGGTTAGAGTTAGGGTAAGTGTTTTGTGGTTTTCTGAATGAATTTTGGTTGTTGTTTTGCTGGTTGTTCCTTGGGTTATTTTGGGTTGTGTTTCTTTGCCATGGCTGTTGGCCTTGGTTATGGTTATCTCCCCATCTAAGGTTTAGGTGGTTCTTCCAGGAAAGATTGTAGGTTTCACCATAAACTTCATTCTTTCCAGAACTTTGGTTATGCATGTATTGCACTTGCTCCTGTTGTTGCTCTTCCTGGCTTTCTTCATTTTGCACCCATATAGTTGATGGTTGGCTTGTGTTCACAGCTGCTACTTGAAGGCTGTCAATCCTCTTGGCCATTTGTTCAAACTGTTGTTGAATTTTTTGTTGCACCATCTTGTTTTGAGCCAAAATGGAGTCCACTCCTTCCAGTTCTAGTACTCCCTTTCTCTGTGATGGTTGGCGGGTTTTTTGATGAGCAAAGAAGTATTGGTTATTGGCCACCATGTCCACAAGATTCTGGGCTTCTTCAGCAGTTTTCATCAATTGTAATGAACCTCCAGCAGAGTGATCTAATGCCTCTTGAGATTTCAATGTCAAGCCTTCGTAGAAATTCTGCAGCACGTCCCATTCATTGAACATCTCTGGGGGACATTTTCTTATCAAAGCTTTGTACCTCTCCCATGCTTCATACAAGGATTCGGTATCTAATTGGGTGAATGTCTGCACCTCAGTTTTCAGCCTGATGATCCTTTGGGGTGGATAAAATTTGGCTAGAAATTTAGTCACCAAATCATCCCAACTAGTGATACTTCCTTGGGGAAAATGGGAACAGCAGGAGCTTGTAAGTTTCAGGATTCACACCATTGGATTTAACAGTGTCGCAAATCCTCAAGAAGGTAGATAGGTGCTGATTTGGATCCTCCAATGGACTTCCTCCATAGGAACAATTGTTCTGGACAAGTGTAACGAGTTGTGGCTTCAGCTCAAAGTTGTTTGCATTGACATTGGGAGTGAGAATGCTGCTCCCACAGTGTCTTGGGTTTGCAAATGTGTAAGAGGCTAGGACTCTTCTTTGAGGGGGTTTATTGTTAGCTACTCCCCCTATTGCATTCAAGTTTGAGTGATTCCCTTCTGGTGGACGAAATTGTGATCACATACTCTTTGTATTTGTATGAAATTTAATAATTGGCTCTATTTGAAGTCACAACTCCGTTCAACTAACCAGCAAGTGCACTGGGTCGTCCAAGTAATACCTTACGTGAGTAAGGGTCGATCCCACGGAGATTGTTGGTATGAAGCAAGCTATGGTCATCTTGTAAATCCCAGTTAAGTGGACTCATAAAGTCAAATGTGATTAGATTGGATAAATAAAGATAAATAAAATAAAAAGGGATAGAAATACTTATGTAAATCAATAGTGGGAATTTCAGATAGGCATATGGAGATGCTGTACTCCTCTTGGATCTTTACTTTCTTATTGCATTCATCCAATCCTTCTTACTCATTTCCATGGCAAGCTGTATGTAGGGCATCACCGTTGTCAATGGCTACATCCCATCCTCTCAGTGAAAACGTTCCTATGCTCTGTCACAGCACGGCTAATCATCTGTCGGTTCTCAATCAGGTTGGAATAGAATCCCTTGATTCTTTTGCGTTTGTCATCACACCCAGCCTTCAGGAGTTTGAAGCTCATCACAGTCATTCAATCCCAGAATCCTACTCGGAATACCATAGACAAGGTTTAGACTTTCCGGATCCTCATGAATGCCGCCATCTATCTAGCTTATACCACGAAGATTCTGTTGGGGAATCTAAGAGATATGCGCCCGGCCTAGAGTAGAACGGAAGTGGTTGTCAGTCACGCGAGTTCATAGATGAGAATGATGATGAGTGTCACGGATAATCACATTCATCAAAGTTAAGTGTAACATATATCTTGGAATAAGAATAAAAGAGAATTGAATAGAAAGTAATAGTAATTGTATTGAAACTTGAGGTACAGCAGAGCTCCACACCCTTAATCTATGGTGTGCAGAAACTCCACCGTTGAAAATACATAAGTGAAAGGTTCAGGCATGACCGAATGGCCAGCCCCCATGATCTGAGAACTAATCGTCCCAAGATGTCTAATACACTAGTAAAAAGTCCTATTTATAATAAACTAGCTACTAGGGTTTACATGAGTAAGTAATTGATGCATAAATCCACTTCCGGGGCCCACTTGGTGTATGTTTGGGTTAAGCTTGGTCTATCCACGAGCTGAGGCTTTTATTGGAGTTGAACTCCAAGTTATAACGTGTTTTGGGCGTTCAACTCCGGATCATGACGTGTTTCTGGCGTTTAACTCCAGACAGCAGCATGTACTTGGCGTTCAACGCCAAGTTACGTCGTCAATTTCCGAATAAAGTATGAACTATTGTATATTGCTGGAAAGCTCTGGATGTCTACTTTCCAACGCCGTTGAGAGCGCGCCAATTGGAGTTTTCTAGCTCCAGAAAATCCATTTCGAGTACAGGGAGGTTAGATTCCAACAGCATCAGCAGTCCTTTTGTCAGCCTTTTTCAGAGTTTTGCTCAAGTCTCTCAATTTCAGCTAGAAATTACCTGAAATCACAGAAAAACACACAAACTCATAGTAAAGTCCAGAAATGTGAATTTAACATAAAAACTAATGAAAACATCCCTAAAAGTAGCTTAAACTTACTAAAAACTACCTAAAAACAATGCCAAAAAGCGTATAAATTATCCGCTCATCACAACACCAAACTTAAATTGTTGCTTGTCCCCAAGCAACTGAAAATCAATTAGGATAAAAAGAAGAGAATATACTATAAATTTCAAAATATCAATGAATATTAATTCTAATTAGATGAGCGGGACATGTAGCTTTTTGCTTCTGAACAGTTTTGGCATCTCACTTTTTCCTTTGAAGTTTAGAATGGTTGGCTTCTCTAGGAACTTAGAATTTTGGATAGTGTTATTGACTTTCCTAGTTAAGCATGTTGATTCTTGAACACAGCTACTTATGAGTCTTGGCCGTGGCCCTAAGCATTTTGTTTTCCAGTATTACTACCGGATACACAAATGCCACAGACACATGACTGGGTGAACCTTTTCAGATTGTGACTCAGCTTTGCTAGAGTCCCCAGTTAGAGGTGTCCAGAGCTCTTAAGCACACTCTTTTTTTGCTTTGGATCACGACTTTAACCACTCAGTCTCAAGCTTTTCACTGAGACCTTCATGACACAAGCACATGGTTAGGGACAGCTTGATTTAGCCGCTTAGGCTTGGATTTAATTTCCTTGGGCCCCCCTATCCATTGATGCTCAAAGCCTTGAATCCTTTTTACCCTTGCCTTTTGGTTTTAAGGGCTATTGGCTTTTTCTGCTTGCTTTTTCTTTTTTTTTCTATTTTTTTCGCCACTTCTTTTTTTTTTCACAAGCTTTTGCTTTTTCACTGCTTTTTCTTGCTTCAAGAATCAATTTTATGATTTTTCAGATTATCAATAACATTTTTCTTTGTTTATCATTCTTTCAAGAGCCAACAATTTTAACATTCATAAACAACAAGATCAAAAATATGCACCGTTCAAGCATTCATTCAGAAAACAAAAAGTATTGTCACCACATCAATATAATTAAATTAAATTCAAGGATAAATTCGAAATTTATGTACTTCTTGTTCTTTTGAATTAAAATATTTTTCATTTAAGAGAGGTGAAGGATTAATGGATTTATTCATAACTTTAAGACATAGTTACTAACTACTAATGATCATGTAATAAAGACACAAGTATAGATAAACATATAACATAAAAAAAACGAAAAGCAGAAGAAAAATTTAAGAACAAGGAATGAGTCCACCTTAGTGAGGGTGGCGCCTTCTTGAAGGACCATTGATGTCCTTGAGCTCTACTATGTCTCTGAATTGTTGTAATTTAGTTTCTCTTAGTTTCCTCTTCAGAGTCCTTTCAGGTTCTGGATCAGCTTCAATAAGAATGTCTTTTTCCTTGTTCCTGATCATATGAAAGAGAAGAGGAAAAGAAAAGGAAGAGGAATCATCTATGTCATAGTAAAGAGGATCCTTATTATTAGTAGAAGAAGAAAGGGGATAATGGAAGGAGAGGGATGAATAGTCTGTATAAAGAGTAAGGATAGGGGAGGTGATAAGAGATGAAGAGAAGTATTAGTAAATAAATAAATAAATAGAAGAAGATGAGAGAGGGATTTTCGAAAATATTTTTGAAAAGGAGTTAATAATTTCAAAAATTAAAGATGAATTAAAATTAAAATTAAAACTTGAAACAATTAGTTAATTAAAAAGAATTTTTGAAAAAGAGGGAGGTATTTTCGAAAATTAGAGAGGGAAAGGTAGTTAGGCGGTTTTGAAAAAGATAAGAAACAACCAAAAAGTCAAATTTGAAAAAGATAAGAAAATAAGTTAGATAAGATATTTTGAAATCAAATTTTGAAAAAGATAAAATTTTGAAAAAGATAAGATAAAAAGATAAGATAATTAGATAAGATAAAAAGATATGATTTTTAAAAAGATAAGATTAAAAAGATATTTTTTTGAAAAGATATGATTTTAAAAGATATGGTTTTAAAAAGATATGATTGAAATTAGTTTTGAAAAAGATTTAATTTTTAAAATTAAAATTAATTACTTAACTAACAAGAAACTAAAAGATAAGATTCTAGAATTTAAAGATTGAACCTTTCTTAACAAGAAAGTAACAAACTTCAAATTTTTGAATCAATCACATTTACTTGTTAGCTAATTTTCGAAAATATGATGTAAAAGATAAGAAAAATATTTTGAAAAATATTTTAAAAAAAATTTCGAAAATTAATAAGAAAAAAGGAAAAGATTTAATTTTTGAAAAAGTTTTGAAAAGATAAGATTTTTAAAATTGAAAATTTGACTTGACTTGTAAGAAACAACTAATTTTTAAAATTTTTGACTAAGTCAACTCAAATTTTCGAAAATTAGGAGATAAAAAAGGAAAAGATATTTTTTTATTTTTGAATTTTTTTTATGATGAGAGAGAAAAACACAAAAATGACCCAAAACATGAAAATTTTGGATCAAAACACAAGATGCATGCAAGAACACTATGAATGTCAAGATGAACACCAAGAACACTTTGAAGATCATGATGAACATCAAGAACATAATTTTGAAAAATTTTTGATGCAAAGAAAACATGCAAGACACCAAACTTAGAAATCTTTAATGCATGGACTCTAACAAACGAAAAATGCATATAAAAAACAACAAACAACACAAAACAAGAAATCATCCAGATCAAACAAGAAGACTTGTCAATAACAACTTGAAGATCATGAAGAACACTATGAATGCATGGAATTTCGAAAAATGCAAGAAAAATTTTTTTAAAGCATGCAATTGACACCAAACTTAAAAATTGACTCAAGACTCAAACAAGAAACACAAAATATTTTTGATTTTTATGATTTCTAATTTTTTTTTGGATTTTTATTAATTTTTGTTTTCGAAAATATTTTTGGAAAAACTAAAAAGAAAAGAAAAATTTTGAAAAAGATTTTTGAAAAGAAAATTACCTAATCTGAGCAACAAGATGAACCGTCAGTTGTCTATACTCGAACAATCCCCGGCAACGGCGCCAAAAACTTGGTGGACGAAATTGTGATCACATACTCTTTGTATTTGTATGAAATTTAATAATTGGCTCTATTTGAAGTCACAACTCCGTTCAACTAACCAGCAAGTGCACTGGGTCGTCCAAGTAATACCTTACGTGAGTAAGGGTCGATCCCACGGAGATTGTTGGTATGAAGCAAGCTATGGTCATCTTGTAAATCCCAGTTAAGTGGACTCATAAAGTCAAATGTGATTAGATTGGATAAATAAAGATAAATAAAATAAAAAGGGATAGAAATACTTATGTAAATCAATAGTGGGAATTTCAGATAGGCATATGGAGATGCTGTACTCCTCTTGGATCTTTACTTTCTTATTGCATTCATCCAATCCTTCTTACTCCTTTCCATGGCAAGCTGTATGTAGGGCATCACCGTTGTCAATGGCTACATCCCATCCTCTCAGTGAAAACGTTCCTATGCTCTGTCACAGCACGGCTAATCATCTGTCGGTTCTCAATCAGGTTGGAATAGAATCCCTTGATTCTTTTGCGTTTGTCATCACGCCCAGCCTTCAGGAGTTTGAAGCTCGTCACAGTCATTCAATCCCAGAATCCTACTCGGAATACCATAGACAAGGTTTACACTTTCCGGATCCTCATGAATGCCGCCATCTATCTAGCTTATACCACGAAGATTCTGTTGGGGAATCTAAGAGATATGCGCCCGGCCTAGAGTAGAACGGAAGTGGTTGTCAGTCACGCGCGTTCATAGGTGAGAATGATGATGAGTGTCACGGATCATCACATTCATCAAAGTTAAGTGTAACGTATATCTTGGAATAAGAATAAAAGAGAATTGAATAGAAAATAATAGTAATTGTATTGAAACTTGAGGTACAGCAGAGCTCCACACCCTTAATCTATGGTGTGCAGAAACTCCACCGTTGAAAATACATAAGTGAAAGGTTCAGGCATGGCCGAATGGCCAGCCCCCATGATCTGAGAACTAATCTTCCCAAGATGTCTAATACACTAGTAAAAAGTCCTATTTATAATAAACTAGCTACTAGGGTTTACATGAGTAAGTAATTGATGCATAAATCCACTTCCGGGGCCCACTTGGTGTATGTTTGGGTTAAGCTTGGTCTATCCACGAGCTGAGGCTTTTATTGGAGTTGAACTCCAAGTTATAACGTGTTTTGGGCGTTCAACTCCGGATCATGACCTGTTTCTGGCGTTTAACTCCAGACAGCAGCATGTACTTGGCGTTCAACGCCAAGTTACGTTGTCAATTTCCGAATACAATATGGACTATTATATGTTGCTGGAAAGCTCTGGATGTCTACTTTCCAACGCCGTTAAGAGCGTGCCATTTGGAGTTCTGTAGCTCCAGAAAATCCATTTTGAGTGCAGGGAGGTTAGATTCCAACAGCATCAGCAGTCCTTTTGTCAGCCTTTTTCAGAGTTTTGCTCAAGTCCCTCAATTTCAGTCAGAATTTACCTGAAATCACAGAAAAACACACAAACTCATAGTAAAGTCCAGAAATGTGTTTTCTGTGATTTCAGGTAATTTCTGGCTGAAATTGAGGGACTTGAGCAAAACTCTTAAAAAGGCTGACAAAAGGACTGCTGATGCTGTTGGAATCTGACGTCCCTGCACTCGAAATGGATTTTCTGGAGCTACAGAACTCCAATTGGCATGCTCTCAATGGCGTTGGAAAGTCGACATCCAGAACTTTCCAGCAATATATAATAGTTCATACTTTATTCGGAAATTGATGACGTAACTTGGCGTTGAACGCCAAGTACATGCTGCTGTCTGGAGTTAAACGCCAGAAAAAGGTCATGATCCGGAGTTGAACGCCCAAAACACGTCATAACTTGGAGTTCAACTCCAAGAAAAGCCTCAGCTCGTGGATAGATTAAGCTCAGCCCAAACATACACCAAGTTGGCCCCGGAAGTGGATTTATGCATCAATTACTTACTCATGTAAACCCTAGGAGCTAGTTTATTATAAATAGAACTTTTTACTAGTGTATTAGACATCTGGGGGACGATTAGTTCTCAGATCATGGGGGCTGGCCATTCGGCCATGCCTGAACCTTTCACTTATGTATTTTCAACGGTGGAGTTTCTGCACACCATAGATTAAGGGTGTGGAGCTCTGTTGTACCTCAAATTTCAATACAATTACTATTACTTTCTATTCAATTCTCTTTTATTCTTATTCCAAGATATACGTTGCACTTCAACTTGATGAATGTGATGATCCGTGACACTCATCATCATTCTCACCTATGAACGCACGTGATTGACAACCACTTCCGTTCTACCTTAGGCCGGGCGCATATCTCTTAGATTCCCCAACAGAATCTTCGTGGTATAAGCTAGATAGATGGCGGCATTCATGAGGATCCGGAAAGTCTAAACCTTGTCTGTGGTATTCCGAGTAGGATTCTGGGATTAAATGACTGTGACGAGCTTCAAACTCCTGAAGGTTGGGCGTGATGACAAACGCAAAAGAATCAAGGGATTCTATTCCAACCTGATTGAGAACCGACAGATGATTAGCCGTGCTGTGACAGAGCATAGGAACGTTTTCACTGAGAGGATGGGATGTAGCCACTGACAACGGTGATGCCCTACATACAGCTTGCCATGGAAAGGAGTAAGAAGGATTGGATGAATGCAATAAGAAAGTAAAGATCCAAGAGGAGTACAGCATCTCCATATGCCTATCTGAAATTCCCACTATTGATTTACATAAGTATTTCTATCCCTTTTTATTTTATTTATCTTTATTTATCCAATCTAATCACATTTGACTTTATGAGTCCACTTAACTGGGATTTACAAGATGACCATAGCTTGCTTCATACCAACAATCTCCGTGGGATCGACCCTTACTCACGTAAGGTATTACTTGGACGACCCAGTGCACTTGCTGGTTAGTTGAACGGAGTTGTGACTTCAAATAGAGCCAATTATTAAATTTCATACAAATACAAAGAGTATGTGATCACAATTTCGTCCACCAAGTTTTTGGCGCCGTTGCCGGGGATTGTTCGAGTATGGACAACTGACGGTTCATCTTGTTGCTCAGATTAGGTAATTTTCTTTTCAAAAATCTTTTTCAAAATTTTTCTTTTATTTTTCGTTTTTCTAAACTTTATTTTCGAAAAAATTAATAAAAATTCAAAAAAAAATTCATAAAATCATAAAAATAAAAAATTATTTTGTGTTTTTTGTTTGAGTCTTGAGTCAATTTTTAAGTTTGGTGTCAATTGCATACTTTAAAAATTTTTCTTGCATTTTTTTCAAAAATTCCATGCATTCATAGTGTTCTTCATGATCTTCAAGTTGTTCTTGATAAGTCCTCTTGTTTGATCTTGATGTTTTCTTGTTTTGTGTTGTTTGTTGTTTTTCATATGCATTTTTCGTTTGTTAGAGTCCATGCATTAAAGATTTCTAAGTTTGGTGTCTTGCATGTTTTCTTTGCATCAAAAATTTTTTCAAAATTGTGTTCTTGATGTTCATCATGATCTTCAAAGTGTTCTTGGTGTTCATCTTGACATCATAGTGTTCTTGCATGCATCTTGTATTTTGATCCAAAATTTTCATGTTTTGGGTCATTTTTGTGTTTTCTCTCTCATCATTAAAAATTCAAAAATAAAAAAAATATATTTTCCTTATTTTTCTCCAAATTTTCGAAAATTTGAGTTGACCAAGTCAAAAATTTTTAAAATTAGTTGTTTCTTATGAGTTAAGTCAAATTTTCAATTTTAAAAATCTTATCTTTTCAAAATCTTTTTCAAAAATCACATCTTTTTCATTTTTTTTATAATTTTCGAAATTTTTTTTTTAAAATATTTTTCAAAATATTTTTCTTATCTTTAACATCATATTTTCGAAAATATAATCAATAATTAATGTTTTGATTCAAAAATTTGAAGTTTGTTACTTTCTTGCTAAGAAAGGTTCAATCTTTAAGTTCTAGAATCTTATCTTGTAGTTTCTTGTTAGTGAAGTAAATAATTTCAAATTTTTAAATTAAATCTTTTTTTATCTCTTATCTTATCTTTTTCAAAAAAAAAAAAAAAAATTTATCTTTTTATCTTATTTTTTTTATTTCAAAATATCTTATCTAAACTTCTTATCTTCTTATCTTTTCAAATTTGATTTCAAATCTTTTTCAATCAACTAACTAACTTGTTGTTTGTTTCTTATCTTTTTCAAAACCACCTAACTACTTTTCCCTCTCTAATTTTCGAAAATATCTCACCTCTTTTTCAAAAATTCTTTTTGTTTTAAATTTTAATTTTAATCTTATCTTATCTTTAATTTTCAAAAATTACTAACCCCTTTTTCAAAATTATTTTCGAAAATTCTCCCTCTCTTTTCTTATTTTATTTAATTAATTATTTACTAACACTTCTCTTCACTTCTCTTCATCTAAAAATCCGAACCATTCTCCTTTCCTTATCCCCTTTCTTTTTCTACTAACATAAAGGAATCTCTATACTGTAACATAGAAGATTCCTCTTCCTTTTCTTTTTCTCTTCTCTTTCATATGAGCAGGATAAAGAAAAAGGCACTCTTGTTGAAGCAAGGAAGAGACATAGAGGAGCTCAAAGAGCACCATTGGTTCTTCAAGAAGGCGCCACCCTCACTAAGGTGGACTCATTCCTTGGTCTTATTTTCTCTGCTTTTTCGGGTTTTATGCTTCATGTCTATCTAATGTTTGTGTCTTTATTACATGATCATTAGTAGTTAGTAACTATGTCTTAAAGTTATGAATAAATCCATTAATCCTTCACCTCTTTTAAATGAAAAATGTTTTAATTCAAAAGAACAAGAAGTACATGAATTTCGAATTTATCCTTGAATTTAATTTAATTATATTGATGTGGTGACAATACTTTTTGTTTTCTGAATGAATGCTTGAACAGTGCATATTTTTGTTCTTGTTGTTTATGAATGTTAAAACTGTTGGCTCTTGAAAGAATGATGAACAAAGAGAAATATTATTGATGATCTGAAAAATCATGAAATTGATTCTTGAAGTAAGAAAAAGCAGTGAATGGCAAAAATAAATAAATAAATAAATAAAAATAAAAATAGAAAGAAAAAGAAAAAGCAAGCAAAAAAAGCCAGTAGCCCTTAAAACCAAAAGGCAAGGGTAAAAAGGATCCAAGGCTTTGAGCATCAATGGATAAGAGGGCCCAAGGAAATAAAATCCAGGCCTAAGCGGCTAAATCAAGCTATCCCTAACCATGTGCTTGTGTCATGAAGGTCCAAGTGAAAAAGCTTGAGACTGAGTGGTTAAAGTCGTGATCCAAAGCAGAAAGAGTGTGCTTAAGAGCTCTGGACACCTCTAACTGGGGACTCTAGCAAAGCTAAGTCACAATCTGAAAAGGTTCACCCAGTTATGTGTCTGTGGCATTTGTGTATCCGGTGGTAATACTGGAAAACAAAGTGCTTGGGGCCACGGCCAAGACTCATAAGTAGCTGTGTTCAAGAATCAACATGCTTAACTAGGAAAGTCAATAACACTATCCGAAATTCTAAGTTCCTAGAGATGCCAATCATTCTAAACATCAAAGGAAAAAGTGAGATGCCAAAACTGTTCAGAAGCAAAAAGCTACAAGTCCCGCTCATCTAATTATAATTAATATTCATTGATATTCTGGAATGTATAGTATATTCTCTTCTTTTTATCCTATTTGATTTTCAGTTGCTTGGGGACAAGCAACAATTTAAGTTTGGTGTTGTGATGAGCGGATAATTTATACGCTTTTTGGCATTGTTTTTAGGTAGTTTTTAGTAAGTTCAAGCTACTTTTAGGGATGTTTTCCTTAGTTTTTATGTTAAATTCACATTTCTAGACTTTACTATGAGTTTGTGTGTTTTTCTGTGATTTCAGGTAAATTCTGACTGAAATTGAGGGACTTGAGCAAAACTCTGAAAAAGGCTGACAAAAGGACTGCTGATGCTGTTGGAATCTGACCTCCCTGCACTCAAAATGGATTTTCTGGATCTACAAAACTCCAAATGGCGCGCTCTTAACGGCGTTGAAAAGTAGACATCCAGAGCTTTCCAGCAACATATAATAGTCCATATTGTATTCGGAAATTGACAATGTAACTTGGCGTTGAACGCCAAGTACATGCTGCTGTCTGGAGTTAAACGCCAGAAAAACGTCATGATCCGTAGTTGAACGCCCAAAACACGTCATAACTTGGAGTTCAACTCCAAGAAAAGCCTCAGCTCGTGGATAGATTAAGCTCAGCCCAAACATACACCAAGTGGGCCCCGGAAGTGGATTTATGCATCAATTACTTACTCATGTAAACCCTAGGAGCTAGTTTATTATAAATAGAACTTTTTACTAGTGTATTAGACATCTGGGGGACGATTAGTTCTCAGATCATGGGGGCTGGCCATTCGGCCATGCCTGAACCTTTCACTTATGTATTTTCAACGGTGGAGTTTCTGCACACCATAGATTAAGGGTGTGGAGCTCTGTTGTACCTCAAATTTCAATACAATTACTATTACTTTCTATTCAATTCTCTTTTATTCTTATTCCAAGATATACGTTGCACTTCAACTTGATGAATGTGATGATCCGTGACACTCATCATCATTCTCACCTATGAACGCACGTGATTGACAACCACTTCCGTTCTACCTTAGGCCGGGCGCATATCTCTTAGATTCCCCAACAGAATCTTCGTGGTATAAGCTAGATAGATGGCGGCATTCATGAGGATCCGGAAAGTCTAAACCTTGTCTGTGGTATTCCGAGTAGGATTCTGGGATTAAATGACTGTGACGAGCTTCAAACTCCTGAAGGCTGGGCGTGATGACAAGCGCAAAAGAATCAAGGGATTCTATTCCAACCTGATTGAGAACCGACAGATGATTAGCCGTGCTGTGACAGAGCATAGGAACGTTTTCACTGAGAGGATGGGATGTAGCCACTGACAACGGTGATGCCCTACATACAGCTTACCATGGAAAGGAGTAAGAAGGATTGGATGAATGTAATAAGAAAGTAGAGATTCAAGAGGAGCACAACATCTCCATACGCCTATCTGAAATTTCCACTATTGATTTACATAAGTATCTCTATCCATTTTATTTTCTGTTTATTTTTATTAATCATATTTGATTTTCTAAATTCCATAATTTTATCCTCCTGACTGGGATTTACAAGATGACCATAGCTTGCTTCATACCAACAATCTCTGTGGGATCGACCCTTACTCACGTAAGGTATTACTTGGACGACCCAGTACACTTGCTGGTTAGTTGAACGGAGTTGTGTCCACACATAAGTGCCATAATAAGGATTCCATACAACAACAAAGAATACTACATTGATGTGATCACAATTTCGTCCACCAAGTTTTGGCGCCGTTGCCGGGGATTGTTCGAGTATGGACAACTGACGGTTCATCTTGTTGCTCAGATTAGGTAATTTTCTTTTCAAAAATCTTTTTCAAAATTTTTCTTTTATTTTTCGTTTTTCTAAACTTTATTTTCGAAAAAATTAATAAAAATTCAAAAAAAAATTCATAAAATCATAAAAATAAAAAATTATTTTGTGTTTCTTGTTTGAGTCTTGAGTCAATTTTTAAGTTTGGTGTCAATTGCATACTTTAAAAATTTTTCTTGCATTTTTTTCAAAAATTCCATGCATTCATAGTGTTCTTCATGATCTTCAAGTTGTTCTTGATAAGTCCTCTTGTTTGATCTTGATGTTTTCTTGTTTTGTGTTGTTTGTTGTTTTTCATATGCATTTTTCGTTTGTTAGAGTCCATGCATTAAAGATTTCTAAGTTTGGTGTCTTGCATGTTTTCTTTGCATCAAAAATTTTTTCAAAATTGTGTTCTTGATGTTCATCATGATCTTCAAAGTGTTCTTGGTGTTCATCTTGACATTCATAGTGTTCTTGCATGCATCTTGTATTTTGATCCAAAATTTTCATGTTTTGGGTCATTTTTGTGTTTTTCTCTCTCATCATTAAAAATTCAAAAATAAAAAAATATATTTTCCTTATTTTTCTCCAAATTTTCGAAAATTTGAGTTGACCAAGTCAAAAATTTTTAAAATTAGTTGTTTCTTATGAGTTAAGTCAAATTTTCAATTTTAAAAATCTTATCTTTTCAAAATCTTTTTCAAAAATCACATCTTTTTCATTTTTTTTTATAATTTTCGAAATTTTTTTTTAAAATATTTTTCAAAATATTTTTCTTATCTTTAACATCATATTTTCGAAAATATAATCAATAATTAATGTTTTGATTCAAAAATTTGAAGTTTGTTACTTTCTTGCTAAGAAAGGTTCAATCTTTAAGTTCTAGAATCTTATCTTGTAGTTTCTTGTTAGTGAAGTAAATAATTTCAAATTTTTAAATTAAATCTTTTTTTATCTCTTATCTTATCTTTTTCAAAAAAAAAATAAAAAAAAAAATTTATCTTTTTATCTTATTTTTTTTTATTTCAAAATATCTTATCTAAACTTCTTATCTTCTTATCTTTTCAAATTTGATTTCAAATCTTTTTCAATCAACTAACTAACTTGTTGTTTGTTTCTTATCTTTTTCAAAACCACCTAACTACTTTTCCCTCTCTAATTTTCGAAAATATCTCACCTCTTTTTCAAAAATTCTTTTTGTTTTAAATTTTAATTTTAATCTTATCTTATCTTTAATTTTCAAAAATTACTAACCCCTTTTTCAAAATTATTTTCGAAAATTCTCCCTCTCTTTTCTTATTTTATTTAATTAATTATTTACTAACACTTCTCTTCACTTCTCTTCATCTAAAAATCCGAACCATTCTCCTTTCCTTATCCCCTTTCTTTTTCTACTAACATAAAGGAATCTCTATACTGTAACATAGAAGATTCCTCTTCCTTTTCTTTTTCTCTTCTCTTTCATATGAGCAGGAATAAAGAAAAAGGCACTCTTGTTGAAGCAAGGAAGAGACATAGAGGAGCTCAAAGAGCACCATTGGTTCTTCAAGAAGGCGCCACCCTCACTAAGGTGGACTCATTCCTTGGTCTTATTTTCTCTGCTTTTTCGGGTTTTATGCTTCATGTCTATCTAATGTTTGTGTCTTTATTACATGATCATTAGTAGTTAGTAACTATGTCTTAAAGTTATGAATAAATCCATTAATCCTTCACCTCTTTTAAATGAAAAATGTTTTAATTCAAAAGAACAAGAAGTACATGAATTTCGAATTTATCCTTGAATTTAATTTAATTATATTGATGTGGTGACAATACTTTTTGTTTTCTGAATGAATGCTTGAACAGTGCATATTTTTGTTCTTGTTGTTTATGAATGTTAAAACTGTTGGCTCTTGAAAGAATGATGAACAAAGAGAAATATTATTGATGATCTGAAAAATCATGAAATTGATTCTTGAAGTAAGAAAAAGCAGTGAATGGCGAAAAAAATAAATAAATAAATAAAAATAAAAATAGAAAGAAAAAGAAAAAGCAAGCAGAAAAAGCCAGTAGCCCTTAAAACCAAAAGGCAAGGGTAAAAAGGATCCAAGGCTTTGAGCATCAATGGATAAGAGGGCCCAAGGAAATAAAATCCAGGCCTAAGCGGCTAAATCAAGCTGTCCCTAACCATGTGCTTGTGTCATGAAGGTCCAAGTGAAAAAGCTTGAGATTGAGTGGTTAAAGTCGTGATCCAAAGCAGAAAGAGTGTGCTTAAGAGCTCTGGACACCTCTAACTGGGGACTCTAGCAAAGCTAAGTCACAATCTGAAAAGGTTCACCCAGTTATGTGTCTGTGGCATTTGTGTATCCGGTGGTAATACTGGAAAACAAAGTGCTTGGGGCCACGGCCAAGACTCATAAGTAGCTGTGTTCAAGAATCAACATGCTTAACTAGGAAAGTCAATAACACTATCCGAAATTCTAAGTTCCTAGAGATGCCAATCATTCTAAACTTCAAAGGAAAAAGTGAGATGCCAAAACTGTTCAGAAGCAAAAAGCTACAAGTCCCGCTCATCTAATTATAATTAATATTCATTGATATTCTGGAATTTATAGTATATTCTCTTCTTTTTATCCTATTTGATTTTCAGTTGCTTGGGGACAAGCAACAATTTAAGTTTGGTGTTGTGATGAGCGGATAATTTATACGCTTTTTGGCATTGTTTTTAGGTAGTTTTTAGTAAGTTCAAGCTACTTTTAGGGATGTTTTCCTTAGTTTTTATGTTAAATTCACATTTCTGGACTTTACTATGAGTTTGTGTGTTTTTCTGTGATTTCAGGTAAATTCTGACTGAAATTGAGGGACTTGAGCAAAGCTCTGAAAAAGGCTGACAAAAGGACTGCTGATGCTGTTGGAATCTGACCTCCCTGCACTCAAAATGGATTTTCTGGAGCTACAAAACTCCAAATGGCGCGCTCTTAACGGCGTTGGAAAGTAGACATCCAGAGCTTTCCAGCAACATATAATAGTCCATATTGTATTCGGAAATTGACAACGTAACTTGGCGTTGAACGCCAAGTACATGCTGCTGTCTGGAGTTAAACGCCAGAAAAACGTCATGATCCGGAGTTGAACGCCCAAAACACGTCATAACTTGGAGTTCAACTCCAAGAAAAGCCTCAGCTCGTGGATAGATTAAGCTCAGCCCAAACATACACCAAGTGGGCCCCGGAAGTGGATTTATGCATCAATTACTTACTCATGTAAACCCTAGGAGCTAGTTTATTATAAATAGAACTTTTTACTAGTGTATTAGACATCTGGGGGACGATTAGTTCTCAGATCATGGGGGCTGGCCATTCGGCCATGCCTGAACCTTTCACTTATGTATTTTCAACGGTGGAGTTTCTGCACACCATAGATTAAGGGTGTGGAGCTCTGTTGTACCTCAAATTTCAATACAATTACTATTACTTTCTATTCAATTCTCTTTTATTCTTATTCCAAGATATACGTTGCACTTCAACTTGATGAATGTGATGATCCGTGACACTCATCATCATTCTCACCTATGAACGCACGTGATTGACAACCACTTCCGTTCTACCTTAGGCCGGGCGCATATCTCTTAGATTCCCCAACAGAATCTTCGTGGTATAAGCTAGATAGATGGCGGCATTCATGAGGATCCGGAAAGTCTAAACCTTGTCTGTGGTATTCCGTGTAGGATTCTGGGATTAAATGACTGTGACGAGCTTCAAACTCCTGAAGGCTGGGCGTGATGACAAGCGCAAAAGAATCAAGGGATTCTATTCCAACCTGATTGAGAACCGACAGATGATTAGTCGTGCTGTGACAGAGCATAGGAACGTTTTCACTGAGAGGATGGGATGTAGCCACTGACAACGGTGATGCCTTACATACAGCTTGCCATGGAAAGGAGTAAGAAGGATTGGATGAATGTAATAAGAAAGTAGAGATTCAAGAGGAGCACAACATCTCCATACGCCTATCTGAAATTTCCACTATTGATTTACATAAGTATCTCTATCCATTTTATTTTCTGTTTATTTTTATTAATCATATTTGATTTTCTAAATTCCATAATTTTATCCTCCTGACTGGGATTTACAAGATGACCATAGCTTGCTTCATACCAACAATCTCTGTGGGATCGACCCTTACTCACGTAAGGTATTACTTGGACGACCCAGTACACTTGCTGGTTAGTTGAACGGAGTTGTGTCCACACATAAGTGCCATAATAAGGATTCCATACAACAACAAAGAATACTACATTGATGTGATCACAATTTCGTCCACCAATATCTTTTCAATCATATCTTTTTAAAATCAAATTTTTTTAATCATATCTTTTTTATTTTCAAAATCTTTTTCTAACTTCTTATCTTTTCAAAATTATTTCCAAATCTTTTTCAACTAATCACTATTTCTTATCTTTTTCAAAATTTGATTTTCAAATCTTTTCACTAATTCTCATCTTTTTCAAAACCACCTAACCACTTTTTCACTTACAATTTTCGAAAATCACTAACCACTTTTTCAAAAATCTTTTTAATTAACCAATTATTTTAATTTTGATATTCGAATTTCTTCTCTCTCCTATCTCTTTCTATTTAATCACTAACACTCCTCCTCTCTTAATAATTAGGACTCCCTCCCTCTCTATAAGTTCGAATTCTTCTCTCTACCTCATCCTTCTATTCTCTTTTTCCTCTGATACATCAAGAAATCTCTATACTGTGACATAGAGAATTCCATACTTTCTTTATTTTCTTCTCTTTCATATGAGTAGGAACAAAGATAAAGGCATTCTTGTTAAAGTTGATCCTAAACCTGAAAGGACTCTGAAGAGGAAGCTAAGAGAAGGTAAAGCACAACTCTCTGGAGAGAACCTAATAGAAATTTTCAAAAAAGAAGAAGACATGGCAGCCAAAAATAACAACAATGCCAACAATGCAAGAAAGGTGCTTGGTGACTTTACAGCACCTACTCCCGACTTCTATGGGAGAAGCATCTCTATTCCTACCATTGGAGCAAACAACTTTGAGCTTAAGCCTCAATTAGTTTCTCTGATGCAACAGAATTGCAAGTTTCATGGGCATCTATTAGAAGATCCTCATTAGTTCTTGGCTGAATTTTTACAAATCTGTGACACTGTTAAGACCAATAGAGTTGATCCTGAGGTCTACAGACTTATGCTTTTCCCTTTTGCTGTAAAAGACAGAGCTAGTATATGGTTGAACTCACAACTTAGAGACAACCTGAACTCTTGGGAAAAGCTGGTCAATGCCTTCTTAGCTAAATTCTTTCCACCTCAAAAGATGAGTAAGCTTAGAGAGGAAGTGCAAACCTTCAAACAAAAGGAAGATGAATCCCTCTATGAAGCTTGGGAAAGATACAAGCAACTTATTAGAAGGTATCCTTCTGACATGCTTTCAGAATGGAGCATCATAGGTATCTTCTATGATGGTCTGTCTGAGTTATCCAAGATGTCATTGGACCATTCTACAGGTGGATCTATTCATCTAAAGAAAATGCCTGCAGAAGCCTAGGAACTCATTGAAATGGTTACAATAAACTAGTTGATGTACACTTCTGAAAAAAATCCTGTGAACAATAGGACAACTCAGAAGAAGAGAGTTCTTGAGATTGATACTCTGAATGCCATATTAGCTCAGAACAAAATATTAACTCAGCAAGTCAATATGATTTCTCAGAATCTGACTGGATTGCAAGCTGCATCTGGCCGTGCTAAAGAAGCCTCCTCTGAAGAAGAAGCTTATGACCCTGAGAATCGTGCAATGGAAGAGGTGAATTACATGGGAGAACCCTATGGAAACACCTACAATTCTTCATGGAGAAATCACCTAAATTTCTCATGGAAGGATCAACTGAAGCCTCAATAAGGCTTCAACAACAATAATGGTGGAAGAAATATGTTTATCAATAGCAAGCCTTTTCCATCATCTCAGCAACAGACAGAGAACTCTGAGCAGAATCGCTCTGGCTTAGCAACCATAGTCTCTAATCTATCTAAGACCACTCTCAGTTTCATGAATGAAACAAGGTCCTCTATAAGAAATTTGGAGGCACAAGTGGGTCAGCTGAGTAAAAGAGTCACTGAAACTCCTCCTGGTACTCTCCCAAGCAATACAGAAGAGAATCCAAAGAGAGAGTGCAAGGCCATAACCATGACTAACATGGCCGAACCTGGAGAGGGTGAGGAGGACGTGATTCCCAGTGAGAAAAACCTTATGTCATGTCCTCCGAATGAACAGGAGTTCCCTCCTGAGGAACCAAAGGAATTTGAGGCTCATACAGAGACTATAGAGATTCCATTAAACCTACTTCTGCCATTCATGAGCTCTGATGAGTATTCTTCCTCTGAAGAGGATGAAGACATTACTGAAGAGCAAGTTGCTAAGTACCTTGGAGCAATCATGAAGCTAAATACCAAGTTATTTGGTAATGAGACTTGGGATAATGAACCTCCATTGCTCATTAAAGAACTAAATGCCTTGGCTTAGCTAAAGATACCTCAAAAGAAACTAGACCCTGGAAGGTTCTTAATACCTTGCACTATTGGCACCATGACCTTTGAGAAGGCTCTGTGTGACCTGGGGTCAAGTGTAAACCTCATGCCACTCTCTGTAATAGAGAAACTAGGGATCTTTGAGGTACAAGCTGCAAGAATCTCACTGGAGATGGCAGACAATTCAAGGAAACAGGCTTATGGACTTGTAGAGGATGTCTTAGTGAAGGTTGAAGGCCTTTACATCCCTGCTGACTTCATAATCCTGGACACTGGGAAGAATAAGGATGAATCTATCATCCTCGGCAGACCCTTCCTAGCCACATCAAAAGCTGTGATTGATGTTGACAGAGGAGAGTTGGTCCTTCAAGTGAATGAGGACTACCTTATGTTTAAGGCTCAAGGATCTCCTTCTACACACATGGAGAAGAAGCATGAAACGTTTCACTCAATACAGAGTCAAACAGAACCCCCACATTCAAACTCTAAGTTTGGTGTTGGGAGGCCTGGTGGACGAAATTGTGATTCATACTTAAATTGTTGTTCGAAATTGATTCCCCAGTAATGACCCAAAAAACTTGGTGCTCAATACCATGGTCTAAACATAATTTCACAACTTCGCTTAACTAACCAGCAAGTGCACTAGGTCGTCCAAGTAATAAACCTTACGTGAGTAAGGGTCGATCCCACAGAGATTGTTGGTATGAAGCAAGCTATGGTCATCTTGTAAATCTCAGTCAGGCGGATAATAAATGGTTATGGAGTTTTCGAATAATAATAATAAATAAACTGAAAATAAAGATAAAAATACTTATGTAGATCATCGATGGATATTTCAGATAAGTGCATAAAGATGCTTGTTCCTGTTGGATCTCTGCTTTCCTACTGCCTTCCTTCAATCCTTCTTACTCCTTTCCATGGCAAGCTGTATGTAGGGCATCACCGTTGTCAATGGCTACATCCCATCCTCTCAGTGAAAAAGGTTCAAATGCTCTGTCACAGCACGGCTAATCATATGTCGGTTCTCGATCATGTTGGAATAGAATCCGTTGATTCTTTTGCGTTTGTCATCACGCCCAGCAATCGCGAGTTTGAAGCTCGTCATAGTCATTCAATCCCGGAATCCTACTCGGAATACCACAGACAAGGTTTAGACTTTTCGGATTCTCATGAATGTGATGAGCGGATAATTTATACGCTTTTTGGCATTGTTTTTAGGTAGTTTTTAGTAAGTTCAAGCTACTTTTAGGGATGTTTTCATTAGTTTTTATGTTAAATTCACATTTCTAGACTTTACTATGAGTTTGTGTGTTTTTCTGTGATTTCAGGTAATTTCTGGCTGAAATTGAGGGACTTGAGCAAAACTCTGAAAAAGGCTGACAAAAGGACTGCTGATGTTGTTGGAATCTGACCTCCCTGCACTCGAAATGGATTTTCTGGAGCTACAGAACTCCAAATGGCGCGCACTCAACGGCGTTGGAAAGTAGACATCCAGAGCTTTCTAGCAATATATAATAGTCCATACTTTTTTTGGAAATTGACGACGTAACTTGGCGTTGAACGCCAAGTACATGCTGCTGTCTGGAGTTAAACGCCAGAAAAACGTCATGATCCGGAGTTGAACGCCCAAAACACGTCATAACTCGGAGTTCAACTCCAAGAAAAGCCTCAGCTCGTGGATTGATCAAGCTCAGCCCAAGTATACACCAAGTGGGCCCCGGAAGTGGATTTATGCATCAATTACTTACTCATGTAAACCCTAGGAGCTAGTTTATTATAAATAGAACTTTTTACTATCATATTATCATCCTGGATTGTAATTTGAATCCTGTGATCACGTTTAGGGGGCTGGCCATTCGACCATGCCTGAACCTTTCACTTATGTATTTTCAACGGTGGAGTTTCTGCACACCATAGATTAAGGGTGTGGAGCTCTGCTGTACCTCAAGTTTCAATACAATTACTATTACTTTTCATTCAATTCTCTCTTATTCTTATTACAAGATATTCATTCGCACCCAAGAACATGATGAATGTGATGATTATGTGACGCTCATCATCATTCTCACCTATGAACGCGCGTGATTGACAACCACTTTAGTTCTACATGCAACCGAGCTTGAATGTGTATCTCTTAGATTCCCCAACAGAATCTTCGTGGTATAAGCTAGATAGATGGCGGCATTCATGAGGATCCAGAAAGTCTCACCTTGTCTGTGGTATTCCGAGTAGGATCCTGGGAATCCGAAAAGTCTAACCTTGTCTGTGGTATTCCGAGTAGGATTCCGGTAATGAATGACTGTGACGTGCTTCAGACTTGCAAGTGCTGGGCGTTAGTGACAGACGCAAAAGAATCAAGGGATTCTATTCCAGCAGGAGCGGGAACCAACCAGTGATTAGCCGTGCTGTGACAGAGCGCGTGAGCGTAGTTTTCACTGCGAGGATGGGACGTAGCCTTCGGCCAGTATGATGCCTCCAGACGATTAGCCATGCGAGTGACAGTGCAGATGACCATTTTCCAGAGAGGATACAAAGTAGCCATCGTCGAACGGTGAACCCCTATACACAGCTTGCTATGGAAAGGAGTAAGAAGGATTGAATTGAAGCAATAGGAAAGTAGGCGTTCTTGAGCCATACAGTATCTCCATTCGCTTATCTGAAATTCCCACCAATGAATCTGCATAAGTATCCCTTTTATTATTTTCTTATTTCTATTTTCGAAACCATAAACAAATTTAATCTGCCTAACTGAGATTTACAAGGTGACCATAGCTTGCTTCATACCAACAATCTCTGTGGGATCGACCCTTACTCACGTAAGGTTTATTACTTGGACGACCCAGTATACTTGCTGGTTAGTTGAACGGAGTTGTGTCCACTCGTGCCAATTTCAAATTCCATAAAAGTACAAGGAGTACAACTTAAAGAATATGGATCACAATTTTGTCCACCAAGTTTTTGGCGCCGTTGCCGGGGATTGTTCGAGTATGGACAACTGACAGTTCATCTTGTTGCTCAGATTAGGTAATTTTCTTTTCAAAAATCTTTTTCAAAATTTTTCTTTTCTTTTTCGTTTTTCTAAAATATATTTTCGAAAAAAATTTTAATAAAAATCCAAAAAATCATAAAATCATAAAAAAAAAACTAAAAATATTTTGTGTCTCTTGTTTGAAGTCTTGAGTCAATTTTTAAGTTTGGTGTCAATTGCATGCTTTTAAAAATTTTTCTTGCATTTTTCGAAAATCCCATGCATTCATAGTGTTCTTCATGATCTTCAAGTTGTTCTTGATAAGTCCTCTTGTTTGATGTTGATGATTTCTTGCTTTGTGTTGTTTGTTGTTTTTCATATGCATTTTTTTGTTTGTTAGAGTCCATGCATTAAAGATTTCTAAGTTTGGTGTCTTGCATGTTTTCTTTGCATCAAAAATTTTTCAAAATTATGTTCTTGATGTTCATCATTATCTTCAAAGTGTTCTTGGTGTTCATCTTGACATTCATAGCATTCTTGCATGCATTCATTGTTTTAATCTAAAAATTTCATGCATTGAGTATTTTTGTTGTTTTTCTCTCTCATAATTAAAAAATTCAAAAATCAAAAAAATATCTTTTCCTTATTTCCCTTCAAAATTTCGAAATTTTGGGATTGACTTGGTCAAAAATTTTCAAAATTAGTTGTTTCTTACAAGTCAAGTCAAAATTTCAATTTTAAAAATCTTATCTTTTCAAAATCTTTTTCAAAAATCATATCTTTTTCATTTTTTTTCGAAAATTTTAAAAAATTATTTTTCAAAAATCTTTTTCTTATCTTTATATCATATTTTCGAAAATTAGCTAACAATTAATGTGATTGGTTCAAAAATTTGAAGTTTGTTACTTTCTTGTTAAGAAAGGTTCAATCTTTAAATTCTAGAATCTTATCTTGTAGTTTCTTGTTAGTTAAGTCATTTTAAAAAATTAAATCTTTTTCAAAATATCTTTTTCTTAAAACTTTTATCTTATCTTTTTATCTTATCCTTTTTAAAATTTTATATTTTTCAAAATTTGATTTCAAAATATCTTATCTAACTTCTTTTCCTCTTATCTTTTTAAAATTTGATTTTAAATTCTTTTTTCAATCAACTAACTAACCTTTTGTTTGTCTCTTATCTTTTTCAAAACCACCTAACTACTTTTCCCTCTTCAATTTTCGAAAATACCTCTCTCTTTTTCAAAAATTATTTTTAATTAATTAATTGTTTTAAATTTTAATTTCAATTATATTTTATCTTTAATTTTCGAAAATTACTAACCCCTTTTTCAAAATTATTTTTGAAATTTCTCTTTTCTTTTCTTCTTCTATTTAATTATTTAATTACTAACACTTCTCTTCACCTCTCTTCATCCAAAAATCCGAATCCATCCTTCTTCATTCTTCTACCCCCTTCTTCTTCTACTAACATAAAGGAATCTCTATACTGTGACATAGAGGATTCCTCTTTCCTTTCTTGTTTTCTTCTCTTTCATATGAGCAGGAATAGGGAAAAAGGCACTCTTGTTGAAATTGATCTAGAACCTGAAAGGACTCTGAAGAGAAAATTAAGAGAAACTAAATTACAACAATCCAGAAACAACCTTTCAGAAATTTTCGAACAAGAGAAGGAGATGGCAGCCGAAAATAATAAAGAATGCTTGGTGACTTCACGAAGCCAACATCCAAATTTGATGGAAGAAGCATCTCCATTCCTGCCATTGGAGCCAATAATTTTGAGCTTAAGTCTCAACTAATTGCTTTAATGCAACAAAACTGCAAGTTTTATGGACTTCCATCTGAAGATCCTTACCAGTTTTTAATTGAGTTCTTGCAGATCTGTGAGACTATAAAGACGAATGGAGTTGATCCTAAAGTCTACAGACTCATGCTTTTCCCTTTTGCTGTAAGAGACAGAGCTAGAATATGGTTGGATTCACAACCTAAGGATAGCCTGGACTCCTGGGAAAAGCTGGTCACTGCCTTCTTGGATAAATTCTTTCCTCCTCAAAAGCTGAGCAAGTTTAGAGTGGGTGTTCAGACCTTCAAACAAAAAGATGGTGAATCCCTCTATGAAGCTTGGGAAAGATACAAGCAGCTGACCAAAAGATGTCCATCTGACATGTTTTCAGAATGGACCATATTAGATATATTCTATTATGGTCTATCTGAATTTTCGAAAATGTCATTGGACCATTCTGCAGGTGGATCTATTCACCTGAAGAAAACGCCTGAAGAGGCTCAAGAACTCATTGATATGGATGCAAACAACCAATTCATGTACACTTCTGAGAGGAATTCCTTGAATAATGGGATACCTCAGAAGAAAGGAGTTCTTGAAATTGATGCTCTGAATGCCATATTGGCTCAGAACAAAGTGTTGACTCAACAGGTCAACATGATCTCTCAAAGTCTGAATGGATGGCAACATGCATCCAACAGTACTAAAGAGGCAGCTTCTGAAGAAGCTTATGATCCTGAGAACCCTGCCATGGCAGAGGTTAATTACATGGGTGAACCTTATGGAAACACCTATAACTCATCATGGAGAAATCATTCAAATTTCTCATGGAAGGATCAACAAAAGCCTCAACAAGGCTTTAACAATGGTGGACGCAACAGGCTGAGCAATAGCAAGCCATATCCATCATCTTCTCAGCAACAGACAGAGAATTCTAAACAAAACACTTCTAATTTAGCCAATGTAATCTCTGATCTGTCAAAAGCCACTTTCAGTTTCATGAGTGAAACAAGATCCTCCATCAGAAATCTGGAGGCACAAGTGGGCCAGCTGAGTAAGAAAGTCATTGAAACTCCTCCCAGTACTCTCCCAAGCAATACAGAAGAGAATCCAAAAGGAGAGTGCAAAGCCATTGACATAGTCAATATGGCCGAATGCACAAGGGAGGAGGAGGACGAAAATCCTAGTGAGGAAGACCTCCTGGGACGTTCCTCAAGCAAGAAGGAGTTTCCTATTAAGGATCCAAAGGAATCTGAGGCTCATACAGAGACCATAGAGATTCCATTGAATCTCCTTCTGCCATTCATGAGCTCTGAAGACTATTCATCCTCTGAAGAGGATGAAGATGTAACTGGAGAGCAAGTTGCTCAATATTTAGGAGCTATCATGAAGCTGAATGCCAAGTTGTTTGGTAATGAGACTTGGGAAAGTGAACCTCCCTTGCTCATTAATGAACTGGATACTTGGATTCAGAAAATTCTACCTCAAAAGAAACAAGATCCTGGCAAGTCTTAATACCTTGTACCATAGGCACCATGACCTTTGCAAAAGCTCTGTGTGATCTAGGGTCAGGGATAAATCTTATGCCACTCTCTGTAATGGAGAAGCTGGGGATCATTGAGGTACAACCTGCCTTGTTCTCATTACAACTGGCAGATAAGTCATTAAGACAAGCTTATGGAATAGTAGAGGACGTGTTAGTAAAGGTTGAATGCCTTTACATCCCTGCTGATTTCATAATTTTAGACACTAGGAAGGAAGAGGATGATTGCATCATCCTTGGAAGACCTTTCCTAGCCACAGTAGGAGCTGTGATAGATGTCAACAGAGGTGAACTAGTCCTTCAATTGAATGGGGACTACCTTGTGTTTAAGGCACATGGCCATCCCTCTGTGACAAAGGAGAGTAAGCATAAAGAGCTTCTCTCAATTCAGAGTCAAGAAGAGCCCACACAGTCAAACTCTAAGTTTGATGTTGTGAGGCCACAACCAAACTCTAAGTTTGGTGTTAAGACCCCATATCCAAACTCTAAGTTTGGTGTTGGCAACTATACAACATTGACTTGATCACCTTGTGGCTCCATGAGAGCCACTGTCAAGCTATTGACATTAAAGAAGCGCTTGTTGGGAGTCAACCCAATTTTATTTATCTAATTTTTATTTTATTGTTATTTTGTGTTTTATTAGGTACATGATCATGAGGAGTCACAAAAAAATCATAAAAATTAAAAACAGAATCAAAAACAGCAGAAGAAAAAAATTCACACCCTGGAGGACGCACAGGCTGGCGTTCAACGCCAGAACAGAGCATCATTCTGGCGCTGAACGCCAGAAACAAGCAACATTCTGGCGCTGAACGCCAGGAATGTGCCCAGAGAGGAAAAACTGGCGCTGAACGCCAGTAACAAGCATGAAACTGGTGTTCAACGCCAGAAACATGCTTTACATGGGCGTTGAACACCCAGAATGTGCACCAATGTGCGTTTAAACGCCAGAATGGTGTGCAAAGGCATTTTACATGCCTATTTGGTGCAGGGATGGAATTCCTTGACACCTCAGGATCTGTAGACCCCACAGGATCACCTCAGGATCTGTGAACCTCACAGGATCCCCATTTACCTCGCCCTCTCTCTCTCATTCATGGTCATCCCTTCTGTTTTTCATTCACCACCTACATCTATCCACTCTTCCCCATACACCCCACCTACCTTTACAATTCAACTTCTCTTTCCCACCCAAACCCACCCATATAGCCAAATCCATCTCCCTTCACTCTCCTCCATTTTCTTCTTCTTCTTCTTCTTCTCTTCTTTCTTTTCTTGCTCGAGGGCGACCAATATTTTAAGTTTGGTGTGGTAAAAGCATAGTTTTTTTTTGCTTTTCCATTACCATTAATGGCACCTAAGGCCAGAGAAACCTCAAAGGGAAGACAAAAGCTTCCACCTCTGAGTCTTGGGAGATGGAAAGACTCATATAAAGCCGTCATAGCTCAGTGGTAGAACATGTGGCTGCAAATCAAGAGATTCCTGAGATACCTCAGGGGATAAGTTGTCCTCCACACAAATATTAGAAGCAACTAAGGGTAGAAACACCAAAATTACTAGGAATCATTCAACAGAAGCAAGGAAGAGACATAGAGGAGCTCAAAGAGCACCATTGGACCTTCAAGAAGGCGCCACCCTCACTCAGGTGGATTCATTCCTTGTTCTTATTTCTTTCTGCTTTTCAGTTTTTAATGTTGTGTTTATCTATGTTTTGTGTCTTTACTTCATGATCATTAGTATGTAGTAACTATGCCTTAAAGCTATGAATAAATTCCATTAATCCTTCACCTCTCTTAAAAGAAAAATGTTTTAATTCAAAAGAACAAGAAGTACATGAATTTCGAATTTATCCTTGAATTTAGTTTAATTACATTGATGTGGTGGCAATACTTTTGTTTTCTGAATGAATGCTTGAACAGTGCATATGTCTTTTGATCTTGTTGTTTATGAATGTTAAAACTGTTGGCTCTTGAAAGAATGATGAACAAAGAGAAATGCTATTGATAATCTGAAAAATCATGAAATTGATTCTTGAAGCAAGAAAAAGCAGTGAAAAAGAAAGCTTGCGAAAAAAAAAAACAGAAGGAGCAGTAGAAAAAGCCAATAGCCCTTAAAACCAAAAGGCAAGGGAAAAAAGGATCAAAGGCTTTGAGCATCAATGGATAGGAGGGCCTAAGGAAATTAAATCCAGGTCTAAGCGGCTAAATCAAGCAGTCCCTAACCATGTGCTTGTGTCATGAAGGTCCAAGTGAAAAGCTTGAGACTGAGTGGTTAAAGTCGTGATCCAAGGCAAAAGAGTGTGCTTAAGAGCTCTGGACACCTCTAACTGGGGACTCTAGCAAAGCTAAGTTACAATCTGAAAAGGTTCACCCAGTTATGTGTCTGTGGCATTTATGTATCCGGTGGTAATACTGGAAAACAAAGTGCTTAGGGCACAGCCAGACTCATAAGTAGCTGTTCAAGAATCAACATGCTTAACTAGGAAAGTCAATAACACTATCCGAAATTCTAAGTTCCTAGAGAAGCCAATCATTCTAAACTTCAAAGGAAAAAGTGAGATGCCAAAACTGTTCAGAAGCAAAAAGCTGCAAGTCCCGCTCATCTAATTAGAATTAATATTCATTGATATTCTGGAATTTATAGTATATTCTCTTCTTTTTATCCTATTTGATTTTCAGTTGCTTGGGGACAAGCAACAATTTAAGTTTGGTGTTGTGATGAGCGGATAATTTATACGCTTTTTGGCATTGTTTTTAGGTAGTTTTTAGTAAGTTCAAGCTACTTTTAGGGATGTTTCCATTAGTTTTTATGTTAAATTCACATTTCTGGACTTTACTATGAGTTTGTGTGTTTGTTTTCTGGCTGAAATTTTGAGCTGAAAAAGAGGACTGCTGATGCAATCTGAACTCGAAATGGATTTGCTGGAGCTACAGAACTCCAAATGGTGCGCTCTCAACGGCGTTGGAAAGTAGACATCCAGAGCTTTCCATCAATATATAATAGTCTATACTTTTTTTGGAAATTGACGACTTAACTTGGCGTTGAACGCCAAGTACATGCTGCTGTCTGGAGTTAAACGCCAGAAAAACGTCATGATCCGGAGTTGAACGCCCAAAACACGTCATAACTCGGAGTTCAACTCCAAGAAAAGCCTCAGCTCGTGGATTGATCAAGCTCAGCCCATGTATACACCAAGTGGGCCCCGGAAGTGGATTTATGCATCAATTACTTACTCATGTAAACCCTAGGAGCTAGTTTATTATAAATAGAACTTTTTTACTATCATATTATCATCCTGGATTGTAATTTGAATCCTGTGATCACGTTTAGGGGGCTGGCCATTCGGCCATGCCTGAACCTTTCACTTATGTATTTTCAACGGTGAAGTTTCTACACACCATAGATTAAGGGTGTGGAGCTCTGCTGTACCTCAAGTTTCAATACAATTACTATTACTTTTCATTCAATTCTCTCTTATTCTTATTACAAGATATTCATTCGCACCCAAGAACATGATGAATATGATGATTATGTGATGCTCATCATCATTCTCACCTATGAACGCGCGTGATTGACAACCACTTCAGTTCTACATGCAACCGAGCTTGAATGTGTATCTCTTAGATTCCCCAACAGAATCTTCGTGGTATAAGCTAGATAGATGGCGGCATTCATGAGGATCCGGAAAGTCTCACCTTGTCTGTGGTATTTCCGAGTAGGATCCTGGGAATCCGGAAAGTCTAACCTTGTCTGTGGTATTCCGAGTAGGATTCCGGTAATGAATGACTGTGACGTGCTTCAGACTTGCAAGTGCTGGGCGTTAGTGACAGACGCAAAAGAATCAAGGGATTCTATTCCAGCAGGAGCGGGAACCAACCAGTGATTAGCCGTGCTGTGACAGAGCGCGTGAGCGTAGTTTTCACTGCGAGGATGGGACGTAGCCTTCGGCCAGTGTGATGCCTCCAGACGATTAGCCATGCGAGTGACAGCGCAGAGGACCATTTTCCAGAGAGTATACAAAGTAGCCATCGTCGAACGGTGAACCCCTATACACAGCTTGCTATGGAAAGGAGTAAGAAGGATTGAATTGAAGCAATAGGAAAGTAGGCGTTCTTGAGCCATACAGTATCTCCATTCGCTTATCTGAAATTCCCACCAATGAATCTGCATAAGTATCCCTTTTATTATTTTCTTATTTCTATTTTCGAAACCATAAACAAATTTAATCTGCCTAACTGAGATTTACAAGGTGACCATAGCTTGCTTCATACCAACAATCTCTGTGGGATCGACCCTTACTCACGTAAGGTTTATTACTTGGACGACCCAGTACACTTGCTGGTTAGTTGAACGGAGTTGTGTCCACTCGTGCCAATTTCAAATTCCATAAAAGTACAAGGAGTACAACTTAAAGAATATGGATCACAATTTCGTCCACCAGAATGCCGCCATCAATTCTAGCGTATACCACGAAGACTCTAATCTCACGGAATGGAAGGCTCGGTTGTCAGGCGAGGGCAACCATGCATCGTGCATCAGGAATCCAAGAGATACACACTCTAGCTTTCGCTTGTAGAACGGAAGTGGTTGTCAGGCACGCGTTCATAGGGACGGATGACGATGAGTGTCACGGATCATCACATCCATCAGGTTGAAGTACGAGTAGTATCTTAGAACAGAAATAAGATTGAATTTGAATAAAAGATAGTAGTAATTGCATTAAAACTCGAGGTACAGCAGAGCTCCACACCCTTAATCTATGGTGTGTAGAAACTCCACCGTTGAAAATACATAAGTGATGAAGGTTCAGACATGGCCAAATGGCCAGCCCCCCAAAACGTGATCAATAGTCTCCTAAGATGAATAATGGAATAAAACCGAGACCAAAGATGTAACGTGGTCAAAAGGCACTGAATACAATAGTAAAATGTCCTATTTATACTAGACTAGCTACTAGGGTTTACAGAAGTAAGTAATTGATGCAGAAATCCACTTCCGGGGCCCACTTGGTGTGTGCTTGGGCTGAGCTTGAGCTTTACACGTGCAGAGGCTTCTTTTGGAGTTGAACGCCAAGTTGTAACGTATTTTTGGCGTTCAACTCTGGTTCGTGACGTGTTTCTGGCGTTTGACTCTAGAATGCAACATGGAACTGGCGTTGAGCGCCAGTTTACGTCATCTAATCTCAAATAAAGTATGGACTATTATATATTGCTGGAAAGCTATGGATATATACTTTCCAACTCCGTTAAGAGCAAGCCATTTGGAATTCTCTAGCTCCAGAAAATCTATTTCTAGTGCAGGAAGGTCAGAATCCAACAGCATCAGCAGTCCTTTATCAGCCTTTTATCAGAGTCTTGCTCAGGTCCCTCAATTTCAGCCAGAAAATACCTAAAATCACAGAAAAACACACAAAATCATAGTAAAGTCCAGAAATGTGAATTTAGCATAAAAACTAATGAAAACATCCCTAAAAGTAACTATATCCTATTAAAAACTACCTAAAAACAATGCCAAAAAGCGTATAAATTATCCGCTCATCACAACACCAAACTTAAATTGTTGCTTGTCCCCAAGCAACTGAAAATCAATTAGGATAAAAAGAAGAGAATATACTATAAAACTCAAACTATCAATGAATATTAATTCTAATTAGATGAGCGGGACTTGTAGCTTTTTGCTTCTGAATAGTTTTGGCATCTCACTTTCTCCTTTGAAGTTCAAAATGATTGGCATCTATAGGAACTTAGAATTTCAGATAGTGTTATTGATTCTCCTAGTTAAGTTTGTTGATTCTTGAACACAGCTACTTTTATGAGTCTTGGCCGTGGCCCTAAGCATTTTGTTTTTCAGTATTACCACCCGATACATAAATGCCACAGACACATGACTGGGTGAACCTTTTCAGATTGTGACTCAGCTTTGCTAAAGTCCCCAGTTAGAGGTGTCCAGAGCTCTTAAGCACACTCTTTTTGCTTTGGATCACAACTTTAACCACTCAGTCTCAAGCTTTTTACTTGGTCCTGCATACCACAAGCACATGGTTAGGGACAGCTTGATTTAGCCGCTTAGACCTGGATTTTAGCTCCTTGGGCTCTCTATCCATTGATGCTCAAAGCCTTGGATCCTTTTTACCATTGCCTTTTGGTTTTAAGGGCTATGGGCTTTTTCTGCTTGCTTTTTCTTTTTCTTTCTATTTTTTTTCGCAAATTTTTTTTTTCGCAAGCTTTTGTTATTCACTGCTTTTTCTTGCTTTAAGAATCAATTTCATGATTTTTCAGATTATCAATAGCATTTCTCTTTGTTCATCATTCTTTCAAGAGCCAACAATTTTAACATTCATAAACAGCAAGATAAAAAATATACACTGTTCAAGCATTCATTCAGAAAACAAAAAGTATTGTCACCACATCAATATAATTAAACTAAATTCAAGGATAAATTTGAAATTTATGTACTTCTTGTTCTTTTGAATTAAAAACATTTTTCATTTAAGAGAGGTGAAGGATTTATAGATTTATTCATAGCCTTAAGACATAGTTACTGAATACTAATGATCATGAAGTAGAGACACAAAACATAAACAAACATAAAGCATAAAAAATGAAAAACAGAGAGATAAGAACAAGGAAGTTAAGGAATGAGTCCACCTTAGTGAGGGTGGCGCCTTTTGAAGGACCAATTGTGCTTTTTGAGCTCCTTTATGTCTCTTTCTTGCCTCTGTTGCTTGATCCCTAGTGATTTTGGTGCTCCTATCCTTAGTTGCTCCCAATAATTGTGGAGGAAAATGTATCCCCTGAGGTATCTCAGGGATTTTTTGATGAGGGAATTCCTCATGCTCTCTTGATGTGCAGTCAAATGCTCTATTACTGAGCTATGGATCCTTGAGATGAATCTCTCAATCTCTCATGATTCAGAGGTGGAAGCAATTGTCTTCTCTTTTCTCTTCTCTTTTTTTTTTTTTTTGAGATTTCTCTGGCCTTAGGTGCCATCAATGGTTATGAAAAAGAAAAAAAAGCTATGTTTTTACCACACCAAACTTAGAATATTGCTCGCCCTCGAGCAAGAGGAGAAAGAATAGATGAAGAAAAAGAAGATATGGAGGAGAGGGAGAGAAGGTTGTGTTTCGGCCAAGGAGGAGAAGATAGGGTTGTGTTGTGTGAAAATGAAGAAGAATGGAGGGGTATTTATAGTGGAGGGCGAGGGGTTAAGTTTCGGCCATATTGGGTGGGTTGGGTGGGAAAAAAGGGATTTTGAATTTTGAAGGTAGGTGGGGTTTATGGGAAAGAGTGGTTATGGGGAAGAGAGTTTGAATGTGAAGAAGATGAGAGAATGTGAGTTGAGGTAGGTGGGGATCTTATGGGGTCCACAGGTCCTGAGGTGTCAAGGATTTACATCCCTGCACCAATTAGGCATGTAAAACGTCTTTGGATACAATTCTGGCATTTAAACGCTGAAGTGATGCTTATGTTGGGCGTTCAACGCCCAATTGCAGCATGTTTCTGGCGTTGAACGCCAGTTCCATGCTTGTTTATGGCGTTCAGCGCCAGCTCTCCTCAAGGTATATTCCTGACGTTCAAACGCCAGGTTGCTGCTTGTTTCTGGCGTTCAACGCCAGATCCATGTTCTGTTATGGCATTGAACACCAGCCAGATGCTCCTTACTGGCGTTTGAACTCCAGTAAGTCCTTCCTCCAGGGTGTGATTTTTCTTCTGCTATTTTTGATTCTGTTTTTAATTTTAGTATTTTTTCGTGACCCCACATGATCATGAACCTAATAAAATATAAAAGAATAATAAAAAGAAAAATAAAATTAGATAAATAAAAATTGGGTTGCCTCCCAATAAGCGCTTCTTTAATGTCAATAGCTTGACAGTGGCCTCTCATGGAGCCACACAGGTGATCAGGTCAATGTTGTAGACTCCCAACACCAAACTTAGAGTTTGGATGTAGGGATTCAACACCAAACTTAGAGTTTGGCTATGGCCTCTCAACACCAAACTTAGAGTTTGATTGTGGGGGCTTTGTTTGACTCTGTACTGAGAGAAGCTTTTCATGCTTCCTCTCCATTGTTAAAGAAGAACACCCTTGGGTCTTAAACACAAGGTAGTCCCCATTCAATTGAAGGACTAATTCTCCTCTGTTAACATCTATCACAGCTCCTGCTGTGGCTAGGAAAGGTCTTCCAAGGATGATACATTCATCCTCCTCCTTCCTAGTGTCTAAGATTATGAAATCAGTAGGGATGTAAAGGCCTTCAACCTTTACTAACACGTCCTCTACCAATCCATACGCCTGTCTTACTGACTTATCTGCCATTTGTAATGAAAATATGGCAGGATGTACCTCAATGATCCCCAGATTATCCGTTACAGAGAGTGGCATAAGATTTATGCTTGACCCCAGGTCACACAGAGCCTTTTCAAAGGTCATGGTGCCTATGGTACAGGGTATTAAGAATTTGCCAGGATCTTGTCTCTTTTGAGGTAAGGTTTGCTGAACCCATGTATCTAGTTCACTGATGAGCAAGGGAGGTTCACCTTCCCAAGAATCATTACCATATAACTTGGCATTCAGCTTCATGATAGCTCCTAGATATTGAGCAACTTGCTCTCCAGTTACATCTTCATTCTCTTCAAAGAAAGAGTAGTCTTCAGAGCTCATGAATGGCAGAAGGAGGTTTAATGGAATCTCTAAGGTCTCTATATGAGCCTCAGATTCCTTTGCGTCCTCAATAGGGAACTCCTTCTTGGTTAGGAGACGTCCCATGAGGTCTTCCTCATTGGGATTCACGTCTTTCCCTTCCTCCTTGCATTCGGCCATATTGACTATATCAATGGCCTTGCACTCTCTCTTTGGATTCTCTTCTGTATTGCTTGGAGAGTACTAGGAGGAGTTTTAGTGATTTTCTTACTCAGCTGGCCCACTTGTGCCTCCAAATTTCTAATGGAGGACCTTGTTTCACTTATGAAGCTTAAAGTGGCCTTAGACAGATCAGAGACTATATTTGCTAAGTTAGAGGTGCTCTGCTCCGAATTCTTTGTCTGTTGCTAAGAAGATGATGGAAAAGGCTCGCCATTGCTAAACCTGTTTCTTCCACCATTATTAAAGCCTTGTTGAGGCTTTTATTGATCCTTCCATGAGAAATTTGGATGATTTTTCCATGATGAATTATAGGTGTTTCCATAAGGTTCACCCATATAATTTACCTCTGCTATTGCAGGGTTCTCAGGATCATAAGCTTCTTCTTCAGAAGATACCTCTTTAGTACTGTTGGATGCATTTTGCCATCCATTCAAACTTTGAGAAATTATATTGACTTGCTGAGTCAACATTTTGTTCTGAACCAAAATGGCATTCAGAACATCAATTTCAAGAACTCCCTTCCTTTGAGGCATCCCATTATTCAAGGAATTCCTCTCAGAAGTGTACATGAACTGGTTATTTGCAACCATGTCAATAAGTTCTTGAGCCTCTGTAGGCATTTTCTTTAGGTGAATGGATCCACCTGCAGAATGGTCCAGTGACATCTTAGAGAACTCAGATAGACCATAATAGAATATATCTATCATGGTCCATTCTGAAAACATGTTAGAAGGACATCTTTTGGTCATCTGCTTGTATCTTTCCCAAGCTTCATAGAGGGATTCACCATCTTTTTGTTTGAATGTCTGAACATCCACTCTAAGCTTGCTCAACTTTTGAGGAGGAAAGAACTTAGCCAAGAAGGCTGTGACCAGCTTATCCCAGGAGTCCAGGCAATCTTTAGGTTGAGAGTCCAACCATGCTCTAGCTCTGTCTCTTACAGCAAAAGGGAAAAGCATGAGCCTGTAGATTTCAGGATCTACTCCATTAGTCTTAACAGTCTCATAGATCTGCAAGAACTCAGTTAAGAACTGGTAGGGATCTTCTAATGGAAGTCCATGAAACTTGCAGTTTTGTTGCATTAGAGCAACTAATTGAGGTTTCAGCTTAAAATTATTTGCTCCAATGGCAGGAATTGAGATGCTTCTTCCATCAAACTTGGATGTAGGTGCAGTATAATCACCAAGCATCCTTCTTGCATTATTGTTGTTGGGTTCGGCTGCCATCTCCTTTTCTTGTTCGAAAATTTCAGCAAGGTTGTCTCTGGATTGTTGTAATTTAGCTTTTCTTAGTTTCCTCTTTAGAGTCCTTTCAAGTTCTGGATCAGCTTCAACAAGAATGCCTTTTTCCTTGTTCCTGCTCATATGAAGGAGAAGAGAACAGAAAAAGAAGAAGAATCCTCTATGTCACAGTAAAGAGGTTCCTTATTGTTAGTAGAAGAAGAAAGGGAATAAAGAAAGGAGAATCCAAACACAAGGGTGAGGATAGGGGCAGTGATTTGAGATGAAGAGAAGTGTTAGTAAATGAATGAATAAATAGAATAAGATGAGAGAGAAGTTTTCAAAAACAATTTTGAAAAGGAGTTAATGATTTTCGAAAATTAAGATAAGAAATAAAATTGAAATTAAAATTTAAAACAATTAATTAATTAAAAAGAATTTTTGAAAAAGAGGGAGGTATGTTCGAAAATTAGAGAGGGAAGAGTAGTTAGGTGGTTTTGAAAAAGATAAGAAACAAACAAACAAAAAGTCAAATAGTTAGTTGAAAAAGATTTGAAAATTAATTTTGAAAAGATAAGAAGATAAGAAGTTAGAAAAGATATTTAAAATTAAATTTTTGAAAAAGATAAAATTTTGAAAAAGATATGATATAAAAGATAAGATAAAAAGATATGATTAAAATTAAAATTGATTACTTTACTAACAAGAAACTAAAAGATAAGATTCTAGAATTTAAAGATTGAACCTTTCTTAACAAGAAAGAAACAAACTTCAAATTTTTGAATCAATCATATTAATTATTAGTTAAGTTTCGAAAATTTGGAATAAAATAAGAAAAAGATTTTGAAAAATAATTTTAAATTTTCGAAAATAAAAAGTAAAAGAGATTTGATTTTTTTGAAAAAGATTTTGAAAAGATAAGATTTTTAAAATTGAAAATTTGACTTGACTTACAAAAAATAACTAATTTAAAAAAAATTGACTAAGTCAACTCAAATTTTCGAAATTTTGAGATAATTAAAGAAAAGATATTGAAGAGAAGCTTTTGTGTGGTCTAGAATTTAGAATAAATTCCCGTTGCAAGTATAGCTTCTAAACCAACAAAAGTCCTTTCTTACAAAAGTTTTGTTTGTCACTTAAGCAAACCCAATAAAATTAATAACCGAGTATTTAAACCTTTGGTCGTCTTCTCAAGGAATTGCAAGGAGGTATGACTTATTATTGGCTATGAAAAAGGTAAAATTTTGGGTTTTTAAAGATGAAGAACAAGTAATTTAAATGGCAGGTAAAATAAATAAATAACTGTAAAATAAACTCTTGGCAAGGTATGAAAAATTGGAAGTCCTATCCTAGTTATCCTTATCAATGATGATGAAAATTGAATCTTAATTCCACTTAGTTAACCTTTGCTGGTGCGAAGGAAGGTCAAGTGGCTAATTAGTTTGATCTTCAAATCCTAGTTAATTCCTAGAGAAAGATTGGGATTATAGAAGTTCAAGCTAATTAGCAAGGATAGCGATTATCGATCACGTTGAGTTTGATAACTCAAGAGTTACTGATTTCTTAACCAAAGCCAGGAATGTAGAAAGCTAAATTAGAATCATATATTTGAAAACATCTCAATAATGTATATTAAATAAGAAAATCAATCCTAACATGAAAATTTCATAAGCCAATTGGGCAACACAAATCAGATAAAATGAAAGCATCAGAGTAAATAAAAGTGGAAGGGAAACATAAATTATTGAACCTGATGAAGAGTTGAAATAAATCCTAATTTCTAAAAATCCTAATTTCTAAATCCTAAGAGAGAGGAGAGAGCCTCTCTCTCTAAAAACTACATCTAAAACTAAAATTGTGAATTATGAAAGCCTGATGAGTCTCTGCATGTTCCCTGACTTTAATCTGTGTTTCTGGGCCAAAAACTGGGTTGAAATCCGGCCCAGAATCTCTGCCAGTGACTTTTGTAATTCTGCAAATCGCGCACGTCACACGGACGCGTCATTCACGCGGACGCGTCATTCGGCGTTTTTTTCTTTTCCATGCGGGCGCGTCGTCCATGCCTCTGTGTCGCTTCTGCTTTTCCAATCCGCGCGTCCGCATCACTCATGCGGCCACGTCACTGCGAATTCCTTTCTTCCACGTAGTCGCATCGCTGACGCGTACGCGTCACTTCCCGCTGGTCATCTCCTCAATTTCTTGTGTTCCTTCCATTTTTGCAAGCTTCCTTCCCAATCTCTCACTCATTCATGCCCTATAAAGCCTGAAACACTTAACACACAGATCAAGGCATCAAATGGTAATAAGAGAGGATTAAGATTAGCTAAATTAAGACCAAAGAAGCATGTTTCCAATCATGTAATAATTTTAGGAAGGAAATATAAATGCATGCTAATTATATGAATGAGTGGGTAAAGACCATAATAAACCACACAATTAAACACATTGTAAACCATAAAATAGTGGTTTATCAACCTCCGCACACTTAAACATTAGCATGTCCTCATGCTAAACTCAAGGAGACTAAATAAATGAGTAGGGAAAGGCAAGACTTATGCAATGCAACCTATGAATGTGAATGCAACTACATGCAAAGATGATTCTACCTACTTGGTGAAAAAGTAAATAAATCTTTCAAGACAAATATGAATCAAATTCCACTAATTCAAATCATACAGTGAAAACAAGTAAACTTGTAAGAAGACAGCTCATGAAAGCAGGTAACATAGAATCAAGCATTGAACCCTCACTAGTAGTGTATGTTTTACTCTAGTCTCTCTAGTGTATAGAGTAATCACTCTATTCTTCCCTAATCATGCTTTCTAAACTTTGTCCTTCATCTAACTAATCAACAAATATTTAGTATACCCATGCACACATCATGAGGTCTTTTTCAAGGTTGTAATGGGGCCAAGGCAAGGGTGAGGATATATGTATGGCTAAGTGAGCTATAAATTGAATCTTTGAGTAACCTGAGCTATCACCTATCATACATACATTCTATATAATTTCTAAAATCATGCCTAGCTGCCCATAATTCCCACTTTTATATCACATACTCATGTGTCAACTTTTCTTTTGATTTGTGTCACATATGCATTGATCTTTTATTAACTTAACATTTGGGGTAATTTTGTCCCTTTATTTATTTATTTATATTGTATATTTTTTCTTTTTTTCTTTTTTTTATTTTTTTATAGAGATATAAAAACTAAAATAACATATCAATGCATATGGAATTTTTTAATTTTCTGTTTTACATGAGTAGGTTCCCGAATTTCTCAATCTTCAAAATTAATAACATGATACATTCCCTTTATTAACCCATGTTCCCACAGTTTCCCCACACTTAGTTGATACATAATCTCTATCTTAAGCTAACCAAAGATTCAATTTGGAATTTTTACTTTTGTTTTTCTGCTTAAGGCTAGTGATGTGGTTATAGAACAGAAGGGGATTAAAAGGCTTAAGGTGGCTAACAAGGGTGATGTAAAGGGTAGGCTTATTTGGGATAAGTGAGCTGAAATCAAATAATGGCCTCAATCATATGCAAACATGTAAATACACTAAATATTGGATATATAGACTGGAACAGAATAAAGATTGCAATCATAGAGAAGTAAAACACACAAGAATAAAATTTTATGGTTAAATAATGTAACCATACAATTAAGCTCAAATCTCACAGGTTGTGTGTTCTTTGGCTCAAAAACCATGTTCCAAATACAACTTCAAACCAATTTAACACATAGAAAATTTTAATTTTTAATTTAAATTAGTGAAATATTATAAAATAAAGTCTTGAAAAGAAATTTATTACTTCAACCAAGTGGTGGTAAAATATGCACAAAATCTAACTATAATGCAATCAAACATGCAAATGCAAGAACTAACTATAGAGAAGTTTAAACATTGGTGTTGAGTCAGAAAATAACTAACCCATGGAGATCTGTATTGACCTCCCTACACTTAAAGATTGCACCGTCCTCGGTGCATGCTAAGATGTATAAGTGGACGGGCTGCTCCAACTGATGCCTTTCGCTATAGATTGTGCAGATTGACTTGTCTATCTCCCCATGTAAACGTCTTCCAGTTCCCTTCCGGGTGGCCATCCTGAAAGAAAAAGAGAAGAAAAGTAACCCAGGAATAAAGATAAGAAAATAAATAAAGTATGTGTGGGTTAATGCCAATTGATAAGGGTCTCATTTACATGGAAGCTTCAACATGTAAGTGATAAAACAGTAGAAGCACATGGCAAATCAAGAATGCAAAAATTTGCAACATAGGGGAAGAGTGTGGGTAATGAAAGACAATATAAATTCATGTCAATGCAAAATTAATACAAGTATCATAAAAGATTAACATTGATTTAAATAATATTACCCAACAGTGTAAAACAAGTCATTGAGCACCAAAATAATACCAGAAAAGACACAACAGTTGAATATGAACAAGTGACACCGATGGAAAAATAATAAATTTAGAAAAGAAAAGAAAAATATGCACAAAATTAAAATGCAATGAATGAAATATGCAAATAAATTAAGAAAGATAGAATGAAGGTGAAAAAGAATGAGAAGTGAAAGAAATAAAGTAAGAAAGAAAGAGGAAAAGATAGAAGAAATTAGGATTAGAAAAAAAAAGATAAGATAATTGGCACTGATCTGGATAAGCTGTGCGTCGCATGTGATGCGGACGCATGAGTGACGCGGAAGCGTGGTGCGCGATAAGGTCAGGTGACGCAGACGCGTGGATCACACGATCGCGTGACCTGATTTATGCGATTGGCGCGAGGGCAGCCTCGCGGTCGCGCAACTCTCTGTTCGAAACTCTTTTTGCCAATTTTTAGGGTGACGCGGTCGCGTGGGTGACGCGATCGCGTGCATGGCCTTATTTCCAATATGACACGGACGCGTGGGTGACGCGTTCGCGTGGTAGGGCTTGTGCTTCTAGCATAAGTCTAGCCACGTTCCAGCCCAACATTCTGCCAAGCACCCCGTTTTACGTCGATTTTAGGGCACGCGTTCGCATGGGTGACGCGGATGCGTGGGAGGCATTTTTCCCACATGACGCGGACGCGGCATCGACGCGGTCGCGTGGATCAATCTGTGCTAAAGGCACGCCTCCAGCCACGCTTTCACGTGACTCTTTGTTCACTTTTCTTTTCTCCCTAATGCACCTGCGACGCGGACGCGTCGTGTGCGAATATATTTTTTTATTTTTTTTGTATGCAGTATGCAGAATGAAGAATGCAATGAATGTCATGCAAAAATTCCAGGTTCAAATAAAATTCAAAAACAGAGTAAAATAGAGAAGGAACGATTATACCATAGTGGGTTGTCTCCCACCTAGCACTTTTAGTTAAAGTCTTTAAGTTGGACATTTGATGAGCTTCCTGCTATGGTGGCTTGTGCTTGAATTCATCCAGAAATCTCCACCAGTGTTTGGAATGCCAGCATCCTCTGGGGTCCCAAACAAGGTATGTAAAGCCCTTACGTGAGTTCAAAAAGGCTTCAAGGCTCCCGGAGTGTTTAATGTCGGGATAGATTCCAGGATCCCAAACTCTACTTTTACACCCATTTTTATCTTGATCTACATTTTTCCAGTCGGGTGACAAGTAATTTGAATTTTCACTGCAGTGACCAAACAGCTTCCGAGATCCTTTCAATTGAGCTTGACACCAATCCTTGCACCTTAAATTGAAGTGCGAAGCCTCATTGAATCTTGTACACCAACTCTGAGTGCGAGTCATTTCTCTTTTACTCTCAAAGCCACAAAGAGCTCTAAGTTGGTCATCTGTTTCAAGTAAACCATATTCAAGTGGAAAAGTAAAGATAAAAGCTAAGGATTTTACCCACTTGAGGTTTGTATTGGGTGGTAGTGGCCTTGGGATAGGTGTTTCCAGTGGTTTTGCAAGCTCTACTCCCTTGTGGTCTTCTGTGAATTCCTCCACTTCCTTGCAAACCTTTTCCAATCCATCCATGTCCTGGTCAAAGTCTTCCACATCTTCCTCATCACTTGAGTCATAATTAGGAGGTTGAGAAAAGTCGACCTCTGCATCGTCTTCGTATTTACTTGGGAAAGATTCTTCTGTCTCAAAGAATTCACTTGCGGGTGCAAGTTCATCACTAGGAGGACTTGACTGGTGACTATCATCATCAAGGAAACATGCGTCTTGAGTTACTCCGTCCAGTTCTTCATAAGATATCTGCATTGGAGGCTGCGCAACATCCTCTTGAGCATTAATTGTAACATCATTGATGGAATTCTCCACAACTCTGGATTCAAGTGGCGGTTTGGCATCTCTTAAATCTTCAACCAACTCTTCTTATTCTACCATGACAGCTTCCTCTAATTGTTCTAGTACGAAGTTATGCTCTATGCTGTCCACTGGAGCTTCTAGTGTCTTCTTTGTGTTGCGTTCTTCATTGGATTCTCTGCATAAAGCCATGGGAGTCTGTTGAGGGGTTGAACGTCTGGAAGATAATTGATTTCTTGCTTGATCTAGGTATTTAAGTATGAAATCATATTCATCCTTGATGATTTCCTGTTCAACTATTTCTTCACCTTCAAGTACAAAATCCTTCTTATTGTCTTCTTTCACTAGTTCTTCAACCGCGCTGTCAACTTCAAGGGTCTCTACTACCTTCACCTTTAGTGCCTCCTCTAGCTCCTTATGAAGTATGGATTCGCGAAGATGATCCTTTCTCTCTTGTTCCATGTCAATAGTATCAGTGGGATCATGTTGCTCTTGGATTGATGGATGTTGGCGCTCTTCCATGGATGGTGGTGATGGGATAGGTGGATCGTTATGTGGTTGAGATGGAAGTGCAGTGGAGCTTGAGGGTTGAGTATTGGGTGTAGAGGGTTGGTTCATGCGGGATATTATTACTTGAAGAGTAGAGGTGAGACTAGTGATAGTGGCAAGTTTGCTTTCCATGGAGGTTTGGGGTGGATAGGAGGGTTCATTTGTTGGGAGAAAAAGTTCATAACACGGAAGTGGTTCCTCTTGATAAGGATATGGAGATGGTGTATATTGAGGTGGTGGTTCTGGGTATGGTTCATATGGTGGTTGGTGCGGTGAATAAGGATTGGGGTCATACGGAGGTGACTGGTGGAAAGGGGCTTGTGAGTGTGGTGGTTCAAAGTTATGTTGTGAGGATGGTCTCTGAGCATACGGTGGGGCTTATTGGTAGCTACTAGGCGGTCTACCATATCTATCAGCTTGGTATGCATTGTAGGATGGTCTTTGTCTGTGATATCTAGGAGGGTGTTGTTACCTAAAGGGTTGATCAGATCCTCTTGGCTCCGTCCATCTTTGATTGCTTTGACCTTGATGCATATTCCTGTTATAGCTTCCATTCCTTGCAACGAAATTAGAACTAAACTCAAAGCGAGAGGGGTGAGAATTCATAGTACCTATCAGAAATAAGGGGAAAAAGAAGAAACAAATAAACAAGTAAAAGAAAAATATTTTGTTTTTTTTTAAATATTTACAATAACCAATAATAAGGCACACGTTTGCAATTCCCCGGCAACGGCGCCATTTTGAAGAGAAGCTTTTGTGTGGTCTAGAATTTAGAATAAATTCCCGTTGCAAGTATAGCTTCTAAACCAACAAAAGTCCTTTCTTACAAAAGTTTTGTTTGTCACTTAAGCAAACCCAATAAAATTGATAACCGAGTATTTAAACCTCGGGTCATCTTCTCAAGGAATTGCAGGGAGGTATGACTTATTATTGGCTATAAAAAAGGTAAAATTTTGGGTTTTTAAAGATGAGGAACAAGTAATTTAAATGGCAGGTAAAATAAATAAATAACTGTAAAATAAACTCTTGGCAAGGTATGAGAAATTGGAAGTCCTATCCTAGTTATCCTTATCAATGATGATGAAAATTGAATCTTAATTTCACTTAGTTAACATTTGCTGGTGCGAAGGAAGGTCAAGTGGCTAATTAGTTTGATCTTCAAATCCTAGTTAATTCCTAGAAAAAGATTGGGATTATAGAAGTTCAAGCTAATTAGCAAGGATAGCGATTATCGATCACGTTGAGTTTGATAACTCAAGAGTTACTGATTTCTTAACCAAAGCCAGGAATGTAGAAAGCTAAATTAGAATCATATATTTGAAAACATCTCAATAATGTATATTAAATAAGAAAATCAATCCTAACATGAAAATTTCATAAGCCAACTGGGCAACACAAATCAGATACAAATGAAAGCATCAGAGTAAATAAAAGTGGAAGGGAAACATAAATTATTAAACCTGATGAAGAGTTGAAATCAATCCTAATTTCTAAAAATTCTAATTTCTAAATCCTAAGAGAGAGGAGAGAGCCTCTCTCTCTCTAAAAACTACATCTAAAACTAAAATTGTGAATTATGAAAGCCTGATGAGTCTCTGCATGTTCCCTGACTTTAATTTGTGTTTCTGGGCCGAAAACTGGGTTGAAATCCGGCCCATAATCTCTGCCAGTGACTTTTGTAATTCTGCAGATCACGCACGTCACACGGACGCGTCATTCACGCGGACGCGTCATTCGGCGTTTTTTACTTTTCCATGCGGGCGCGTCGTCTATGCCTCTGCGTCGCTTCTGCTTTTCCAATCCGCGCGTCCGCATCACTCATGCGGCCGCGTCACTGCGAATTCCTTTCTTCCGCGCGGTCGCGTCGCTGACGCGTACGCGTCACTTTCCGCTGGTCATCTCCTCAATTTCTTGTGTTCCTTCCCTTTTTGCAAGCTTCCTTCCCAATCTCTCACTCATTCATGCCATATAAAGCCTGAAACACTTAACACACAGATCAAGGCATCGAATGGTAATAAGAGAGGATTAATATTAGCTAAATTAAGACCAAAGAAGCATGTTTCCAATCATGTAATAATTTTAGGAAGGAAATATAAATGCATGCTAATTATATGAATAAGTGGGTAAAGACCATGATAAGCCATACAATTAAACACATTGTAAACCATAAAATAGTGGTTTATCAGATATATTTTTTTATTTTTCATAAAAAATGACTCACAACATGAAAATTATGAATCAAAACACATGATGCATGCAAGAACACTATGAATGTCAAGATGAACACCAAGAACACTTTAAAGATCATGATGAACATCAAGATCATATTTTTGAAAAATTTTCGATGCAAAGAAAACATGCAAGACACCAAACTTAGAAATCTTTCATGTTTAGACACTATGAATGCAAAAATACACATGAAAAACATCATACAACACAAAACAAGAAAATTTAAAGATCAAACAAGAAGACTTACCAAGAACAACTTGAAGATCATGAAGAACACTATGAATGCATGAATTTTCGAAAAATGCAAGAACAAGATGAATATGCAATTGACACCAAACTTAAAACATGACACTAGACTCAAACAAGAAACACAAAATATTTTTGGTTTTTATGATTTTATGAATTTTTTGTATTTTATTTTATATTTTTTGAAAAACATATAGGAAAAAGGAAGTAATGAATTCAAAGTTCTCAATCAAAATCCTAGGAATCATACCAGGTTAGTCTAAAGCTTGATGGCCAGCTAAGCTTCAGCATACCATTTTGAAACTCTAGAATTCATTCTTAAAAACTCTGAAGGATTTTTCGAAAACAAAGGGAAAACTTTGAAAAATATTTTGGAAACTTTTTGAAAAAAAGATAAAAAAAGGAAATTACCTAATCTGAGAAACAAGATGAACCGTCAGTTGTCCAAACTCGAACAATCCCCGGCAACGGCGCCAAAAACTTAGTGGACGAAATTGATTCCCCAGTAATGACCCCAAAAACTTGGTGCTCAATACCATGGTCTAAACATAATTTCACAACTTCGCTCAACTAACCAGCAAGTGCACTGGGTCGTCTAAGTAATAAACCTTATGTGAGTAAGGGTCGATCCCACGGAGATTGTTGGTATGAAGCAAGCTATGGTCATCTTGTAAATCTCAGTCAGGCGGATAATAAATGGTTATGGAGTTTTCGAATAATAATAATAATAAATAAACTGAAAATAAAGATAAAAATACTTATGTAGATCATCGATGGGTATTTCAGATAAGTGCATAGAGATGCTTATTCCTGTTGGATCTCTGCTTCCCTACTGCCTTCCTTCAATCCTTCTTACTCCTTTCCCTGGCAAGCTGTATGTAGGGCATCACCGTTGTCAATGGCTACATCCCATCCTCTCAGTGAAAAAGGTCCAAATGCTCTGTCACGGCACGGATAATCATCTATCGGTTCTCGATCATGTTGGAATAGAATACCTTGATTCTTTTGCGTTTGTCATCACCCCCAGCAATCATGAGTTTGAAGCTCGTCACAGTCATTCAATCCTGAAATTCTACTCGGAATACCACAGACAAGGTTTAGACTTTCCGGATTCTCATGAATGCCGCCATCAATTCTAACTTATACCACGAAGACTCTAATCTAATGGAATGGAAGGCTCGGTTGTCAGGCGAGGGCAACCATGCATCGTGCATCAGGAATCCATGAGATACACAATCTAGCTTTCGCTTGTAGAATGGAAGTGGTTGTCAGGCACGCGTTCATAGGGACGGATGATGATGAGTGTCACGAATCATCACATCCATCAGGTTGAAGTACGAGTAGTATCTTAGAATAGAAATAAGATTGAATTTGAATCAAAGATAGTAGTAATTGCATTAAAACTCGAGGTACAGCAGAGCTCCACACCCTTAATCTATGGTGTGTAGAAACTCCACCGTTGAAAATACAAAAGTGATGAAGGTTCAGGCATGGCCAAATGGCCAGCTCCCCAAAACATGATCAATAGTCTCCGAAGATGAATAATGGAATAAAACCGAGACCAAAGATGTAACATGGTCAAAAGACACTGAATACAATAGTAAAATGTCCTATTTATACTAGACTAGCTACTAGGGTTTACAGAAGTAAGTAATTGATGCAGAAATCCACTTCTGGGGCCCACTTGGTGTGTGCTTGGGCTGAGCTTGAGCTTTACACATGCAGAGGATTCTTTTGGAGTTGAACGCCAAGTTGTAACGTGTTTTTGGCGTTCAACTCTGGTTCGTGACGTGTTTCTGGCGTTTGACTCCAGAATGCAACATGGAACTGGCGTTGAGCGCCAGTTTATGTCATCTAATCTCGAATAAAGTATGGACTATTATATATTGCTGGAAAGCTCTGAATGTCTACTTTCCAACGCCATTGAGAACTCGCCATTTGGAGTTTTGTAGCTCCATAAAATTCATTTCGAGTGTAAGGAGGTCAGAATCCAACAGCATCAGCAGTCCTTTGTCAGCCTTTTATCAGAGTCTTGCTCAGGTCCCTCAATTTCAGCTAGAAAATACCTGAAATCATAGAAAAACACACAAACTCATAGTAAAGTTCAGAAATGTAAATTTAGCATAAAAACTAATAAAAACATCCCTAAAAGTAACTATATCCTATTAAAAACTACCTAAAAACAATGCCAAAAAGCGTATAAATTATCTGCACATCAAGGCCCCAACCATGCTCTGAACATCTGTGAAGCTCCATAAGAGCTCACTGTCAAGCTATTGACATTAAAGAAGCGCTTGTTGGGAGGCAACCCAATTTTTATTTATCTATGTCAAATTTCCATTGTTATTTTATGTTTTCTTTAGGTTGATGATCATGTAGAGTCACAAAAACACCTGCAAAAATCAAATTAAATTCAAAAACAGCATTAAAAATAGCACACCCTGGAGGAAAATTGGCGTTAAACGCCCAGTCTGGCACTATTCTGGGCGTTTAACGCCAGAAAAGGGCACCAGACTGGCGTTTAACGCTAGAAAAGGGCACCAAGTTGGCGTTCAACGCCAGAAAAGGAAGAAAAGTTGGCGTTCAACGCCAGAAATGGGTAGCAACCTGGCATTTAACGCCAGGATTAGCACTAGGAGAGCGTTTACACGCCAGAATGGTGCAAGGATGAGAAATCCTTGACACCTCAGGATCTGTGGACCCCACAAGATCCCCACCTGCTTCAACTCACTCTCTCTCTCTCTTCTTCACACATTCCAATAACACCCTTCCCCAAATACCCCTCACCAATCACCTCCACCCACTCTTCCCCAAAAACCCCACCTACCTCACCATCCAAATTCAAATCTTTTCCCTCCCAAACCCAACCCCTAATATATGAACCCAACCCTCTCTTTCCACTTCTATATAAACCCCTCATCCATCCTTCAAATTCACAACTCAAAAACACCTCTTCTCCCCCTTGGCAGAACCTCTCACACCTCTCCATCTCCTCCACTTCGTCTTCTTCTTTGTCCTTCTTTCTTCTTTTGCTCGAGAACGAGCAAATCTTTTAAGTTTGGTGTGGAAAAAGCATTGCTTTTTATTTTTTCATAACCATTTATGGCACCTAAGGCCAGAGAAATGATGAGCGGATAATTTATACACTTTTTGGCATTGTTTTTAGTATGTTTTAGTTAGTTTTTATTATATTTTTATTAGTTTTTAGCTAAAATTCACTTTTCTGGAATTTTCTATGAGTTTGTGTGTTTTTTTGTGATTTCAGGTATTTTCTGGCTAAAATTGAGGGACCGGAGCAAAAATCTGATTCAGAGGCTGAAAAGGACTGCAGATGTTGTTGGATTCTGACCTCCCTGCACTCGAAGTGGATTTTCCGGAGCTACAGAAGCCCGATTGATGCGCTCTCAATTGCGTTGGAAAGTATACATCCTGGGCTTTCCAGCAATGTATAATAGTTCATACTTTGCCCGAGATTTGATGGCCCAAACAAGCGTTCCAAGTTAGCTCAAGAATTCTGGCGTTTAACGCCGGAACTAGCACAAGAATGGGAGTTAAACGCCCAAACTGGCACAAAAGCTGGCGTTTAACTCCAAGAAAAGTCTCTACACATGAAAGCTTCAATGCTCAGCCTAAGCACACACCAAGTGGGCCCGGAAGTGGATTTTTATGTCATTTACTCATCTTTGTAAATCCTAAGCTACTAGTTCTCTACAAATAGGACTTTTTGGCTATTGTATTTTCATCTTTGGATCACTTTAGATCTTCTGATCATCTTTGGATGTTTAGTTCTTAGATCATTTGGGGGCTGGCCTCACGGCCATGCCTAGACCTTGTTCTTATGTATTTTCAATGGTGGAGTTTCTACACACCATAGATTAAGGTGTGGAGCTCTGCTGTACTTCGAGTATTAATGTAATTACTATTGTTCTTCTATTCAATTCAGCTTATTCTTGTTCTAAGATATCACTTGTTCCTCAACTTGATGAATGTGATGATCCGTGACACTCATCATCATCATTCTCACCTATGAACGTGTGCCTGAAAACCACCTCCGTTCTACCATAGATTGAGTGGATATCTCTTGGATTCCTTAATCAGAATCTTCGTGGTATAAGCTAGAATTGATGGAGGCATTCAAGAGAATCCGGAAGGTCTAAACCTTGTCTGTGGTATTCTGAGTATAGGATTCAAGGATTGAATGACTGTGACGAGCTTCAAACTCGCGATTGTGGGGCATTAGTGACAGACGCAAAAGAATCACTGGATTCTATTCCGACATGATCGAGAACCGACAGCATAATAGCCATGCTGTGATAGAGCGCGTTGAACATTTTTACTGAGAGGACGGGACTGTAGCCATTGACAACGGTAATGCCCAACATACAGCTTGCCATGGAAAGGAGTAAGAAGGATTGGATGAAGACAGTAGGAAAGCAGAGAGATGGAAGGGACAAAGCACCTCCATACGCTTATCTGAAATTCTCACCAATGAATTACATAAGTATCTCTATCTTTATTTTATGTTTTATTTATCTTTTAATCCTCCATAGCCATTTGAATCCGCCTGACTGAGATTTACAAGATGACCATAGCTTGCTTCATACCAACAATCTCCGTGGGATCGACCCTTACTCGCGTAAGGTTTATTACTTGGACGACCCAGTGCACTTGCTGGTTAGTTGTGCGAAGTTGTGATAAAGAGTTGAGATTGCAATTGAGCGTATCATGTTGATGGCACCATTGATGATCACAATTTCGTGCACCAAGTTTTTGGCGCCGTTGTCGGGGATTGTTTGAGTTTGGACAACTGACGGTTCATCTTGTTGCTTAGATTAGGTATTTTTCTTCAGAATTTTTAAGAATGAATTCTAGAGTTTCAAGGTGATGTTTTCATCATCACCAAAGCTGATTGATTCTCATCAATTTAGCTCTTGAATGCAATGTCCTTGCTGAAGCTTGGCTAGCCATGTCTAATTTCTTTAGACTAAAGCTTTAGACTAACATTGCATGATTCCTGGAATTCTTACTAAAAATTTTGAATCTCTTTATTTTCTTTTCCACATAATTTTCGAAAAAATCAAAAAAATTACAAAATCATAAAAACCAAAAATATTTTATGTTTCTTATTGAGTCTCGTGTCTCATTTTAAGTTTGGTGTCAATTGCATGTTTTTATTCTTCTTGCATTTTTTTGAATTCAATCATGTGTCTTCATTGATCTTCAAGTTGTACTTGATGATTTCCTTGCTTTGATCTTTAAATTCTCTTGTCTTGAGTGTTTTGTTGTTTCTCATATGCATTCTCAATTTTTTAGTGTCAGTAGTATACAAACTTCTAAGTTTGGTGTCTTGCATGCATTGTTTATTTGATCTTAGTGGCATTTTGATTATTCCTCGTCATTAAAAATTCAAAAAAATTTTTAATTTGTGTCTTTTCAAGTCAATAATACAGAGAATTGAAGATTCAGAACATACAGCAGGGGAATTACACAGAAAAAGCTGGGCGTTCAAAACGCCTAGTGAGGAAGCAAAATTGGTGTTTAAACGCCAGCCAGGGTACCTGCCTGGGCGTTTAACGCCCAAAAGGGTAGCATTTTTGGTGTTAAATGCCAGAATGTATACCATTCTGAGCGTTTAACGCCAGGATGGCACAAGAGGGAAGATTCTATTTTTAATTCAATTTTTTTTTTCAAGTTTTCATAATTTTTCAAAATCAAATCTTTTTCAAATCATATCTTTTCAATCATATATTTTCAAAATCAATTTCTTTCCATTTTCAAAAATACTTGCTAACAATTAATGATTTGATTCAAACATTTCAAGTATGTTGCCTTTTCTGTTGAGAAAGGTTTAATGCCTGAATCATATCTTTTAAATTTCTTGTTAGCCAAGTCATTAATTTTCAAAATCAAATCTTGTTTTCCAAATCATATCTTCTCAATCATATCTTTTTAAAACTATATCTTTTCAATCATATCTTTTTATCACATTTTTTTCAAAATTAATTTTTCAATCATATCTTTTTTATTTCTAATTTCAAAATCTTTTTCAAAAATCACTTTATTTCTTTTCCAACTTTAATTTTCGAAAATCATTCTTCAATTTTTCAAAATTTTTTTCAAAATCTTTTAATTTATTTTCGAAAATTCTTCCCTCTTTTCACATCCTTCTATTTATGGACTAACACTCCTCCTCAATGCACAATTCGAACCCTATCTCTCTTGATAAGTTCGAATTCTTCTACCTCCTCCTTCTATTCTTCTTTTCCTCTGACATCTCAAGGAATCTCTATACTGTGACATAGAGGATTCTATACTTTCTTGTTCTCTTCTCTTTCATATAAGCAGGAGCAAGACAAAGACATTCTTGTTGAGGCTGACCCTGAACCTGAAAGGACCTTGAAGCGAAAGCCAAGAGAAGCTAAAGCACTACTCTCTGTAGAGGACCTAACAGAAATCTTCAAATAAGAAGAAGACATGGTAGCCGAAAATAACAACAATGCCAACAATGCGAGGAAGGTGCTGGGTGACTTTACTCCACCTACTCCCGACTTCTATGGGAGAAGCATCTCTATCCCTGCCATTGGAGCAAATAAATTTGAGCTTAAGCCTCAATTAGTTTCTCTAATGCAACAAAACTGCAAGTTCCATGGACTTCCATTGGAAGATCCTCATCAGTTTTTAGCTAAATTCTTGCAAATCTGTGACACTGCCAAGACCAATGGGGTTGACCCTGAGGTCTACAGACTTATGCTATTCCCATTTGCTGTAAGAGACAGAGCTAGGATATGGTTGGACTCACAACCTAAAGAAAGCCTGAACTCTTGGGAAAAGCTAGTCAATGCCTTCTTGGCAAAGTTCTTTCCACCTAAAAAATTGAGTAAGCTTAGAGTGGAAGTCCAAACCTTCAGACAGAAGGAAGGTGAATCCCTCTATGAAGCTTGGAAAAGATACAAACAATTGATCAGAAAGTGTCCTTCTGACATGCTTTCTGAATGGAGCATCATAGGTATCTTTTATGATGGTCTGTCTGAACTGTCCAAGATGTCATTGGACAGCTCTGATAGAGGATCTCTTCATCTGAAGAAAACGCCTGCAGAAGCTCAAGAACTCATTGAAATGGTTGCAAATAACCAATTCATGTACACTTCTGAAAGGAATCCTGTGAACAATGGGACGAATCAGAAGAAAGGAGTTCTTGAGATTGATACTCTGAATGCCATATTGGCTCAGAACAAAATATTGACTCAGCAAATCAATATGATTTCTCAAAGTCTGTCTGGAATGCAAGCTGCACCAAGCAGTACTAAGGACGCTTCATCTGAAGAAGAAGCTTATGATCCTGAGAACCCATCAATGGAAGAGGTTAATTACATAGGAGAACCCTATGGAAACACCTATAATCCTTCATGGAAAAATCATCCAAATCTCTCATGGAAGGATCAACAGAGAGCTCAACAATGTTTTAACAACAATAATAGTGGAAGAAACAAGTTTAGCAATGGCAAGCCTTTTCCATCATCTTCTCAGCAACAGACAGAGAATTCTAAGCAGAGCCACTCTGACTTAGCAACCATGGTCTCTGATCTAATCAAAACCACTCAAAGTTTCATGACTGAAACAAGGTCCTCCATTAGAAACTTGGAGGCACAAGTGGGTCAGCTGAGTAAGAAAGTTACTGAACTCCCTCCCAGTACTATTCCAAGCAATGCAGAACAGAATCAAAAAGGAGAGTGTAAGGCCATCAACATGGCCAAATTTGGAGAGGAGGAAGAGGCAGTGATCGCCACTGAGGAAGACCTCAATGGACGTCCACTGGCCTCCAATGAGTTCCCTAATGAGGAACCATGGGAATCTGAGGCTCACACTGAGACCATAGAGATTCCATTGGATTTACTTCTGCCATTCATGAGCTCTGATGAGTATTCTTCCTCTGAAGAGGACGATGATGTCACTGAAGAGCAAGTTGCTAAGTACATTGGAGCAATCATGAAGCTAAATGACAAGTTATTTGGTAATGAGACTTGGGAGGATGAACCCCCTTTGCTCACCAAAGAACTGGATGACTTGACTAGGCAGAAATTACCTCAAAAGAGACAGGACCCTGGGAAGTTCTCAATACCTTGTACCATAGGCACCATGACCTTTGAGAAGGCTCTGTGTGACCTAGGGTCAAGCATAAACCTCATGCATCTCTCTATAATGGAGAAGCTAGGGATCTTTGAGGTGCAAGCTGCAAGAATCTCACTAGAGATGGCAGACAATTCAAGAAAACAAGCCTTATGGACTTGTAGAGGATGTTCTGGTAAAGGTTGAAGACCATTACATCCCTGCTGATTTCATAATCCTAGAGACTGGAAAGTGCATGGATGAATCCATCATCCTTGGCAGACCCTTCCTAGCTACAGCAAAGGCTGTGATGGATGTTGACAGAGGAGAATTGATCATTCAAGTGAATGAAGAATCCTTTGTGTTTAAGGCTCAAGGATACCCCTCTGTAACCATAGAGAGGAAGCATGAAGAGCTTCCCTCAAAACAGAGTCAAACAGAGCCCCCACGGTCAAACTCTAAGTTTGGTGTTGGGAGGTTCCAACATGGCTCTGAGTATCTGTGAGGCTCCATGAGAGCCCACTGTCAAGCTACTGACATTAAAGAAGCGCTTGTTGGGAGGCAACCCAATGTTATATTTATCTATTTTCCTTTGTTATTTTATGTTTTCTATAGGTTGATGATCATGTGAAGTCACAAAATCAATTGAAAAAGCAAAAACAGAATGAAAAACAGAAAGAAAAATAGCACACCCTGGAGGAAAAACTTGCTGGCGTTTAAACGCCAGTAAGGGTAGCAAATGGGTGTTTAACGCCCAGTCTGGCACCATTCTGGGCGTTTAACGCCAGAAAGGGGCACCAGACTGGCGTTTAATGCCAGAAAGGGGCAAGAAGCTGGCGTTAAACACCATAAATGGGCACCAGCCCAGCGTTTAACGCCAGGATTGGCAGAAGGAGTATTTTTGCTCACCACTTGGTGCAGGGATGAATTATCCTTGACACCTCAGGATCTGTGGATCCCATAGGATCCCCACCTACCCCACCACTTTCTCTCTTCTTCACCCATTCCCCAATCACCTCAACACCTCTTCCCAAAAAATCCCACACCTATCAAATCCCACCATTCTCTTCACCACTCACATCCATCCTTCATAAAACCCAACCTACCTCACCATTCAAATTCAAACCACTTTCCCTCCCAAACCCACCCATAATGGCCAAACCTTACCCCTCTCTCCACCCCTATATAAACCCATCTTCACTCCTTCATTTTCACATAACCTACACACTACTTCTCCCCCTTGGCCGAAAAACAAAGCCACCTCCATCTCCTCTATTTTTTCTTCTTCTACTCTATTCTTTCTTCTTTTGCTCGAGGACGAGCAAACCTTCTAAGTTTGGTGTGGTAAAAGCATTGCTTTTTGTTTTTCCATAACCACTTATGGCATCTAAGGCCGGAGAAACCTCTAGAAAGAGGAAAGGGAAGGCAAAATCTTCCACCTCCGAGTCATGGGAGATGGAGAGATTCATCTCAAGGGTGCATCAAGACCACTTCCATGAAGTTGTGGCCATGAAGAAGGTGATCCCCGAGGTCCCTTTCAAACTCAAAAAGAGTGAATATCCGGAGATCCGACATGAGATCCAAAGAAGAGGTTGGGAAGTTCTTACCAACACCATTCAACAAGTCGAAATCTTAATGGTTCAAGAGTTCTATGCCAATGCATGGATCACCAAGAACCATGATCAAAGTGTGAACCTGGACCCAAAGAATTGGCTTACAATGGTTCGGGGGAAATGCTTAGATTTTAGTCTGAAAAATGTAAGGTTGGCATTCAACTTGCCCATGATGCAAGGAGATGAACACCCTTACACTAGAAGGGTCAACTTTGATCAAAGGTTGGACCAAGTCCTCATAGACATTTGTGAAGAGGGCGCTCAATGGAAGAAAGATTCAAGAGGGAAGCCGGTTCAACTGAGAAGGCATGACCTCAAGCCCGTGGCTAGGGGATGGTTGGAGTTTATCCAACGCTCAATCATTCCCACTAGCAACCGGTCCGAAGTCACTATAGACTGGGCTATCATGATTCATAGCATCATGGTTGGAGAGGAAGTAGAAGTTCATGAGGTTATATCCCAAGAACTTTATAAGGTGGCGGACAAGTCCTCTACCTTGGCAAGGTTAGCCTTCCCTCATCTCATTTGTCACCTCTGTAATTCAGTTGGAGTTAACATAGAAGGAGACATCCTCATTGATGAGGACAAGCCCATCACTAAGAAAAGGATGGAGCAAACAAGAGATCCCACTCATCATGAAATCCCTGAGATACCTCAAGGGATGCACTTTCCTCCACAAAACTATTGGGATCAAATCAACACCTCCCTAGGAGAATTGAGTTCCAACATGGGACAACTAAGGGTGGACCACCAAGAACATTCCATCCTCCTCCATGAAATTAGAGAAGATCAAAGAATTATGAGAGAGGAGCAACAAAGACAAGGAAGAGACATAGAGGAGCTCAAGCACTCCATAAGATCTTCAAGAGGAAGAACAAGCCACCATCACTAAGGTGGACCCGTTCTTTAATCTCCTTGTTCTTTATTTTTCTGTTTTTCAAATTTTCATGCTTATGTTTATCTATGTTTGTGTCTTATGATCATTAGTGTCTTAGTGTCTATGCCTTAAAGTTATGAATGTCCTATGAATCCATCACCTTTCTTAAATGAAAAATGTTCTTAATTGAAAACGAGAAGAATTGTATGAATTTTGAATTTTATAACAGATTAATTATTTTGATGTGGTGGCAATACTTTGACTTCTGAATGTATGCTTGAACAGTGCATATGTCTTTTGAATTTGTTGTTCATGAATGTTGGCTCTTGAAAGAATGATGAAAAAAGGAGACATGTTACTGAGGATCTGAAAAAATCATAAAAATGATTCTTGAAGCAAGAAAAAGCAGTGAATACAAAATAATAATAATAATAATAATAATAATAAAGTCGTGAGCCAAGGCAAAAAGAGTGTGCTTAAGAACCCTGGACACCTCTAATTGGGGACTCTAGCAAAGCTGAGTCACAATCTGAAAAGGTTCACCCAGTTATGTGTCTGTGGCATGAATGTATCCGGTGGTAATACTGGAAGACAGAGTGCTTTGCGCCACGGCCAAGACTCATAAAGTAGCTGTGTTCAAGAATCATCATACTTAACTAGGAGAATCAATAACACTATCTGGATTCTGAGTTCCTATAGAAGCCAATCATTCTGAATTTCAAAGGATAAAGTGAGATGTCAAAACTGTTCAGAGGTAAAAAGCTAAAAGCCCCGCTCATCTAATTAATACTGATCTTCATAGATGTTTTTGGAATTCATTGCATATTCTCTTCTTTTTATCTTATTTGATTTTCAGTTGCTTGGGGACAAGCAACAATTTAAGTTTGGTGTTGTGATGAGCGGATAATTTATACACTTTTTGGCATTGTTTTCAGTATGTTTTAGTTAGTTTTTATTATATTTTTATTAGTTTTTAGTTAAAATTCACTTTTCTGGACTTTACTATGAGTTTGTGTGTTTTTCTGTGATTTCAGGTATTTTCTGGCTGAAATTAAGGGACCTGAGCAAAAATCTGTTTCAGAGGCTGAAAAGGACTGCAGATGCTGTTGGATTCTGATCTCCCTGCACTCGAAGTGGATTTTCTGGAGCTACCAAAGCCTGATTGGCGCGCTCTTAATTGCGTTGGAAAGCAGACATCCTGGGCTTTCCAGCAATGTATAATAGTCCATACTTTGCCCGAGATTTGATGGCCCAAACAGGCGTTTCAAGTCAGCTCAAGAATTCTGGCGTTTAACGCCGGAACTGGCAAAAGAATGGGAGTTAAACGCCCAAACTGGCACAAAAGCTGGCGTTTAACTCCAAGAAAAGTCTCTACACATGAAAGCTTCAATGCTCAGTCCAAGCACACACCAAGTGGGCCCGGAAGTGGATTTTTATGTCATTTACTCATCTTTGTAAACCCTAAGCTACTAGTTCTCTACAAATAGGACCTTTTGGCTATTGTATTTTCATCTTTGGATCACTTTAGATCTTCTGATCATCTTTGGACGTTTAGTTCTTAGATCATTTGGGGGCTGGCCTCACGGCCATGCCTAGACCTTGTTCTTATGTATTTTCAACGGTAGAGTTTCTACACACCATAAATTAAGGTGTGGAGCTCTGCTGTACCTCGAATATTAATGCAATTACTATTGTTCTTCTATTCAATTTAGCTTATTCTTATTCTAAGATATCACTTGTTCCTCAACTTGATGAATGTGATGATCCGTGACACTCATCATCATTCTCACCCATGAACGTGTGCCTGACAACCACCTCCGTTCTACCTTAGATTGAGTGGATATCTCTTGGATTCCTTAATCAGAATCTTCGTGGTATAAGCTAGAATTGATGGTGGCATTCAAGAGAATCCGGAAGGTCTTAACCTTGTCTGTGGTATTCTGAGTAGAATTCAAGAATTGAATGACTGTGACGAGCTTCAAACTCGCGATTGTGGGGCGTTAGTGACAGACGCAAAAGAATCACTGGATTCTATTCCGACATGATCGAGAACCAACAGCTGAATAGTCGTGCTATGACAGAGCGCTTTGAACATTTTCACTAAGAGGACGGGACTGTAGCCATTGACAATGGTGATGCCCAACATACAGCTTTCCATGAAAAGGAGTAAGAAGGATTGGATGAAGACAGTAGGAAAGCAAAGAGACGGAATGGACAAAGCACCTCCATACGCTTATCTGAAATTCTCACCAATGAATTACATAAGTATCTCTATCTTTATTTTATGTTTTATTTATCTTTTAATCCTTGATGAGCGGATAATTTATACGCTTTTTGGCATTGTTTTTAGGTAGTTTTTAGTAAGTTCAAGGTACTTTTAGGGATGTTTTTATTAGTTTTTATGTTAAATTCACATTTCTGGACTTTACTATGAGTTTATGTGTTTTTCTGTGATTTCAGGTAATTTCTGGCTGAAATTGAGGGATTTGAGCAAAACTCTGAAAAAGGCTGACAAAAGGACTGCTGATGTTGTTGGATTCTGACCTCCCTGCACTCAAAATCGATTTTCTGGAGCTACAAAACTCCAATTGGCGCGCTCTCAACGGCGTTGGAAAGTAGACATCCAGGGCTTTCCAGCAATATATAATAGTCCATACTTTATTCGGAATTTGACGACGTAACTTGGCGTTTAACGCCAAGTACATGCTGCTGTCTGGAGTTAAACGCCAGAAAAACGTCATGATCCGGAGTTGAACGCCCAAAACACGTCATAACTCGGAGTTCAACTCCAAGAGAAGCCTCAGCTCGTGGATTGATCAAGCTCAGCCCAAGCATACACCAAGTGGGTCCCGGAAGTGAATTTATGCATCAATTACTTACTCATGTAAACCCTAGGAGCTAGTTTATTATAAATAGAACATTTAACTGATGTATTTGACATCTTTGGTCTCAGTTTTGTTTTATTCTTCATCTTAAGAGGCTATTGATCACGTTTTAGGGGGCTGGCCATTCGGCCATGCCTGGACCTTTTACTTATGTATTTTCAACGGTGGAGTTTCTGCACACCATAGATTAAGGGTGTGGAGCTCTGCTGTACCTCAAGTATTAATGTAGTTCTATTTTCTTTTATTCAAATCTCTCTTATTCTTATTCCAAGATATTCATTCGTACCCAAGAACATGATGAATGTGATGAGTAAATAACCCTCATTATCATTCTCACTTATGAATGCGCGTGATTGACAACCACTTCCGTTCTACATGCAATAGAGCTTGAATGTGTATCTCTTAGATTCCCCAACAGAATCTTCGTGGTATAAGCTAGATAGATGGCGGCATTTATGAGGATCCGGAAAGTCTCACCTTGTCTGTGGTATTCCGAGTAGGATCCTGGGAATCTGGAAAGTCTAACCTTGTCTGTGGTATTCCGAGTAGGATTCCGGTAATGAATGACTGTGACGTGCTTTAGACTTGCAAGTGCTGGGCGTTAGTGACAAACGCAAAAGAATCAAGGGATTCTATTCCAGTAGGAGCAGGAACCAACCAGTGATTAGCCGTGCTGTGACAGAGTGCGTGAGCGTAGTTTTCACTGCGAGGATGGGATGTAGCCATCAACCATGGGTGATGCCTCCAGACGATTAGCCATGCGAGTGACAGCCGCAGAGGACCATTTTCCCGAGAGGATTGAAAGTAGCCACCGCTGATGGTGAACCCCTATACACAGCTTGCCATGGAAAGGACTAAGAAGGATTGAGTTGAAGCAGGAGAATAGCAGGCGTCCTTGAGCCATACAGCATCTCCATATGCTTATCTGAAATCCCCACCAAATGAATCTGCATAAGTATTCTATCCCTTTTATTATTTCTTCTTTTTATATAATTTTCGAAACCCATAACTATTTAATCTGCCTAACTGAGATTTACAAGGTGACCATAGCTTGCTTCATACCAACAATCTCTGTGGGATCGACCCTTACTCACGTAAGGTTTATTAGTTGGACGACCCAGTACACTTGCTGGTTAGTTGAACGGAGTTGTGAATTCAACCAGTGCCATAATAAATGATTTCTCTCACAATAGTTTTTGTGTACATACCAAAGAGCCAATATTGTTGATCACAATTTCGTCCACCAAGTTTTTGGCGCCGTTGCCGGGGATTGTTCGAGTATGGACAACTGACGGTTCATCTTGTTGCTCAGATTAGGAAATTTTCTTTTCAAAAATCTTTTTCAAAATTTTTCTTTTATTTTTCGTTTTATCTAAAATTTATTTTCGAAAAAAATTAATAAAAATTCAAAAAAAAATTCATAAAATCATAAAAATAAAAAATATTTTGTGTTTCTTGTTTGAAGTCTTGAGTCAATTTTTAAGTTTGGTGTCAATTGCATGCTTTTAAAAATTTTTCTTGCATTTTTCGAAAATCTCATGCATTCATAGTGTTCTTCATGATCTTCAAGTTGTTCTTGACAAGTCTTCTTGTTTGATCTTGATGATTTCTTGTTTTGTATTGTTTGTTGTTTTTCATGTGCATTTTTGCATTCATATTTTCCAAGCATTAAAAATTTCTAAGTTTGGTGTCTTGCATGTTTTCTTTGCATCAAAAATTTTTCAAAATTATGTTCTTGATGTTCATCATGATCTTCAAAGTGTTCTTGGTGTTCATCTTGACATTCATAGCATTCTTGCATGCATTCATGGTTTTGATCTAAAAATTTCATGCATTGAGTATTTTTGTTGTTTTTCTCTCTCATCATTAAAAATTCAAAAATCAAAAAAATATCTTTTCCTTATTTCCCTCCAAAAATTTCGAAATTTTGGGATTGACTTGGTCAAAAAAATTTTCAAAATTAGTTGTTTCTTACAAGTCAAGTCAAAATTTCAATTTTAAAAATCTTATCTTCTCAAAATCTTTTTCAAAAATCATATCTTTTTCATTTTTTTTCTATTTTTCGAAAATTTTAAAAATTAATTTTCAAAAATCTTTTTTTCTTTCTTATCTTTTATATTTAGTTTTCGAAAATTCACTAATAATTAATGTAATTGGTTCAAAAATTTGAAGTTTGTTACTTTCTTGTTAAGAAAGGTTCAATCTTTGAGTTCTAGAATCTTATCTTGTAATTTCTTTGTGAAGTAAATAATTTTAAAATTTTTGAATTAATTCTTTTTATCTTTTAATTTATCTTTTTCAAAAATTTTATCTTTTTCAAAATTTGATTTCAAAATATCTTATCTAACTTGCTATCTTCTTATCTTTTTCAATTTTGATTTCAAATCTTTTTCAATCAACTAACTAACTTTTTGTTTGTTTCTTATCTTTTTCAAAACCACCTAACTACTTCTCCCTCTTCTATTTTCGAAAACATCTCTCTCTTTTTCAAAAATTCTTTTTAATTAATTAATTGTTTCAAATTTTAATTTTAATTACATTTTATCTCTAAATTTTCGAAAACTACTAACTCCTTTTTCAAAATTATTTTCGAAATTTCTCCTCTCTCTCTTCTTATTCTATTTAATTATTTAATTACTAACACTTCTCTTCACCCCTCTTCATCCAAAAATCCGAATCACCTTCTTCATTCTTCTACCCCTTTCTTTTTCTACTAACATAAAGGAATCTCTATACTGTGACATAGAGGATTCCTCTTCTTTTCTTGTTTTCTTCTCTTTCATATGAGCAGGAACAGGGATAAAGGCACTCTTGTTGAAATTGATCCAGAACCTGAAAGGACTCTGAAGAGAAAATTAAGAGAAGCTAAATTACAACAATCCAGAAGAAACCTTTTAGAAATTTTCGAACAAGAGAAAGAGATGGCAGCCGAAAATAATAATAATAATGCAAGGAGAATGCTTGGTGACTTCACAAAGCCAACGTCTAAGTTTGATGGAAGAAGCATCTCCATTCCTGCCATTGGAGCCAATAACTTTGAGCTGAAACCTCAGCTAGTTGCTTTAATGCAACAAAACTGCAAGTTTTATGGACTTCCATCTGAAGATCCCTATCAGTTTTTAACTGAGTTCTTGCAGATCTGTGAGACTGTAAAGACGAATGGAGTTGACCCTGAAGTCTACAGACTCATACTTTTCCCTTTTGCTGTAAGAGACAGAGCTAGAATATGGTTGGATTCACAACCCAAGGATTGCCTGGACTCATGGGATAAGCTGGTCACTGCCTTCTTGGATAAATTCTTTCCTCCCCAAAAGCTGAGCAAGCTGAGAGTGGATGTTCAAACCTTCAAACAAAAAGATGGTGAATCCCTCTATGAAGCTTGGGAAAGATACAAGCAGCTGACCAAAAGATGTCCATCTGACATGTTTTCAGAATGGACCATATTGGATATATTCTATTATGGTCTCTCTGAATTTTCGAAAATGTCATTGGATCATTCCGCAGGTGGATCTATTCACCTGAAGAAAACGCCTGAAGAGGCTCAAGAACTCATTGACATGGTTGCAAACAACCAGTTCATGTACACTTCTGAGAGGAATTCCGTGAACAATGGGATACCTCAAAAGAAAGGAGTTCTTGAAATTGATACTCTGAATGCCATATTGGCTCAGAACAAAGTGTTAACTCAACAGGTCAACATGATCTCTCAAAATCTGAATGGATTGCAACATGCATCCAATAGTACCAGAGAGGCAGCTTCTGAAGAAGCTTATGATCCTGAGAACCCTGCCATGGCAGAGGTTAATTACATGGGTGAACCTTATGGAAACACCTATAACTCATCATGGAGAAATCATCCAAATTTCTCATGGAAGGATCAACAAAAACCTCAACAAGGTTTTAACAATGGTGGACGCAATAGGCTGGGCAATAGCAAGCCATATCCATCATCTTCTCAGCAACAGACAGAGAACTCTGAACAAAACAATTCTAATTTAGCCAATATAGTCTCTGATCTGTCAAAAGCCACTTTCAGTTTCATGAGTGAAACAAGATCCTCCATTAGAAATCTGGAGGCACAAGTGGGCCAGCTGAGTAAGAAAGTCATTGAAACTCCTCCCAGTATTCTCCCAAGCAATACAGAAGAGAATCCAAAAGGAGAGTGCAAGGCCATTGATTTAATCAAAGTGGCCGAATGCACTAGGGAGGAGGAGGACGAAAATCCTAGTGAGAAAGACCTCCTGGGACGTCCCTCAAGCAAGAAGGAGTCTCCTATTAAGGATCCAAAGGAATCTGAGGCTCATCTAGAGACCATAGAGATTCCATTAAATCTCCTTCTGCCATTCATGAGCTCTGAAGACTATTCATCCTCTGAAGAGGATGAAGATGTGACTGGAGAGCAAGTTGCTCAATACTTAGGAGCTATCATAAAGCTGAATGCCAAGCTGTTTGGTAATGAGACTTGGGAAAGTGAACCTCCCTTGCTCATTAGTGAACTAGATACTTGGATTCAGAGAACTCTACCTCAAAAGAAGCAAGATCCTGGCAAGTTCTCAATACCTTGTACCATTGGCACCATGAGCTTTGAAAAAGCTCTATGTGACCTGGGGTCAGGGATAAATCTTATGCCACTCTCTGTAATGGAGAAGCTGGGGATCATTGAGGTACAACCTGCCTTGTTCTCATTACAATTGGCAGACAAGTCCATGAGACAAGCTTATGGAATAGTAGAGGACGTGCTAGTAAAGGTTGAAGGCCTTTACATCCCTACTGATTTCATAATCCTAGACACTAGGAAGGAAGATGATGAATGCATCATCCTAGGAAGACCTTTCCTAGCCACAGCAGGAGCTGTGATAGATGTCAACAGAGGTGAGTTAGTCCTTCAATTGAATGGGGACTACCTTGTGTTTAAGGCACATGGCCATCCCTCTGTGACAAAAGAGAGTAAGCATGAGGAGCTTCTCTCAGTTCAGAGTCAAGAAAAGCCCACACAGTCAAACTCTAAGTTTGGTGTTGTGAGGCCACAACCAAACTCTAAGTTTGGTGTTCAAACCCCATATCCAAACTCTAAGTTTGGTGTTGGGACCACACAAAAATTGACCTGATCACCTTGTGGCTCCATGAGAGCCACTATCAAGCTATTGACATTAAAGAAGCGCTTGTTGGGAGGCAACCCAATTTTAATCATCTAATTTTATTTTATTTTGTTTCATTGTTATTTTTGTGTTTTATTAGGTACATGATCATGAGGAGCCACGAAAAAAATCAAAAAAATTAAAAACAGAGTCAAAAACAGAAGAAAAAAATTGTTCACCCTGGAGGTAGCGCAGACTGGCGTTCAACGCCAGTAAGATGCATCTGGCTGGCGTTCAACGCCAGAACAGAGCACCATTCTGGCGCTGAACGCCAGAAACAAGCAACAACCTGGCGTTAAATGCCAGGAATGTGCACAGAGAGGACAAACTAGCGCTGAACGCCAGGAACAAGCATGAAACTGGCGTTCAACGCCAGAAACATGCATTACATGGGCGTTGAACGCCCAGAACATGCACCAATGGGCGTTTGAACGCCAGAAAGATGCATGAAGGCATTTTACATGCCTATAGGGTGAAGGAATGGTATTTCTTTACACCTCAGGATCTGTGGATCCCACAGGATCACCTCAGGATCTGTGGACCCCACAGGATCCCCACCTACCATATTCCCACCTTACCTTTTAATCCTAATCACACTCTCCTAATCCTAAATCTCATTCTTCCTACTTCCTATGTCACACTTCCCAACAACCATCACCAATCACCTCAATTCCTCTTCCCAATTCCCCCATTCACCATTCACATCAACCCACTCTTCCCCATAAACCCCACCTACCTTCATAAAATTCAAATTCAATTTCCCCCCATTCCCACCCATTTTGGCCGAACACCCACCCTCCCCTTTCCCTATAAATACCCTTCCCTTCTACTTCATTTTCACACACCACAACCCCTTCTTCTCCCACATAGCCGAACCTACCTCTCTCCCTCTCTACCATATTTTCTTCTTCTTCTTCTTCTCTTCTTTCTTTTATTGCTCGAGGGCGAGCAATATTTTAAGTTTGGTGTGGTAAAAGCATAAGCTTTTTTTTTTGTTTTTCCATTACCCATGGCACGGCTAGCCTTCCCTCACCTTATTTGCCATCTATGTTACTCAGCTGGAGTTATCATAGAAGGAGATGTCTCCATTGAAGAAGACAAGCCCATCACCAAGAAAAGGATGGAGCAAGCTAGAGAAGCTCCTCACGGCCCTCAAGAAGTGCATGAGGAAGCTCAACATCAACAAATTCCTGAGATGCCTCAGGGAATGCACTTTCCTCCCAACAACTATTGGGAGCAACTCAATACCTCCTTAGAAGATTTGAGCCACAATGTGGGACAATTAAGGGTGGAACATCATGAGCACTCCATCATTCTCCAAGAAATAAGAGAAGATCAAAGAGCAATGAGGGAGGAGCAACAAAGGCAAGGAAGGGACATAGAAGAGCTGAAGAACATCATTGGTCCTTCAAGAAGAAGACGCCACTAGAGGTGGATTTATTCCTTGTTCTTTATTTCTTTCTGTTTTCGGTTTTTAACATTGTGTTTATCTATGTTTTGTGTCTTTATTTCATGATCATTAGTATGTAACCATGCCTTAAAGCTATGAATAAAATCCATTAATCCTTCACCTCTCTTAAAAGAAAAATGTTTTAATTCAAAAGAACAAGAAGTACATAAATTTCGAAAATAGCTCTTGAATTTAGTTTAATTATATTGATGTGGTGACAATATTTTTGCTTTCTGAATGAATGCTTGAACAGTGCATATGTCTTTGGATCTTGTTGTTTATGAATGTTAAAATTGTTGGCTCTTGAAAGAATGATGAACAAAGAGAAATGTTATTGATGATCTGAAAAATCATGAAATTGATTCTTGAGGCAAGAAAAAGCAGTGAAAAAAAAATGGCTAAAAAGAGTATATAGAAAAAGAAGGAGCAGTAGAAAAAGCCAATAGCCCTTAAAACTAAAAGGCAAGGGTAAAAAGGATCCAAGGCTTTGAGCATCAATGGATAGGAGGGCCCAAGGAAATAAAATCCAGGCTTAAGCGGCTAAATCAAGCTGTCCCTAACCATGTGCTTGTGTCATGAAGGTCCAAGTGAAAAGCTTGAGACTAAGTGGTTAAAGTCGTGATCCAAGGCAAAAGAGTGTGCTTAAGAGCTCTGGACACCACTAACTGGGGACTTTAGCAAAGCTAAGTCACAATCTGAAAAGGTTCACCCAGTTATGTGTCTGTGGCATTTATGTATCCGGTGGTAATACTGGAAAACAAAATGCTTAGGGCCACGGCCAAGACTCATAAGTAGCTGTGTTCAAGAATCAACATGCTTAACTAGGAAAGTCAATAACACTATCCGAAATTCTAAGTTCCTAGAGAAGCCAATCATTCTAAACTTCAAAGGAAAAAGTGAGATGCCAAAACTGTTCAGAAGCAAAAAGCTACAAGTCCCGCTCATTTAATTATAATTAATATTCATTGATATTTCTGAATGTATAGTATATTCTCTTCTTTTTATCCTATTTGATTTTCAGTTGCTTGGGGACAAGCAACAATTTAAGTTTGGTGTTGTGATGAGCGGATAATTTATACGCTTTTTGGCATTGTTTTTAGGTAGTTTTTAGTAAGTTCAAGGTACTTTTAGGGATGTTTTTATTAGTTTTTATGTTAAATTCACATTTCTGGACTTTACTATGAGTTTATGTGTTTTTCTGTGATTTCAGGTAATTTCTGGCTGAAATTGAGGGATTTGAGCAAAACTCTGAAAAAGGCTGACAAAAGGACTGCTGATGCTGTTGGATTCTGACCTCCCTCCACTCGAAATGGATTTTCTGGAGCTACAGAACTCCAATTGGCGCGCTCTCAACGGCGTTGGAAAGTAGACATCCAGGGCTTTCCATCAATATATAATAGTCCATACTTTATTCGGAATTTGACGACGTAACTTGGCGTTGAACGCCAAGTACATGCTGCTGTCTGGAGTTAAACGCCAGAAAAACGTCATGATCCGGAGTTGAACGCCCAAAACACGTCATAACTCAGAGTTCAACTCCAAGAGAAGCCTCAGCTCGTGGATTGATCAAGCTCAGCCCAATCATACACCAAGTGGGCCCCGGAAGTGGATTTATGCATCAATTACTTACTCATGTAAACTCTAGGAGCTAGTTTATTATAAATAGAACATTTAACTGATGTATTTGACATCTTTGGTCTCAGTTTTGTTTTATTCTTCATCTTAAGAGGCTATTGATCACGTTTTAGGGGGCTGGCCATTCGGCCATGCCTGGACCTTTTACTTATGTATTTTCAACGGTGGAGTTTCTGCACACCATAGATTAAGGGTGTGGAGCTCTGCTGTACCTCAAGTATTAATGCAGTTCTATTTTCTTTTATTCAAATCTCTCTTATTCTTATTCCAGGATATTCATTCGTACCCAAGAACATGATGAATGTGATGAGTAAATAACCCTCATTATCATTCTCACTTATGAATGCGCGTGATTGACAACCACTTCCGTTCTACATGCAATAGAGCTTGAATGTGTATCTCTTAGATTCCCCAACAGAATCTTCGTGGTATAAGCTAGATAGATGGCGGCATTTATGAGGATCCGGAAAGTCTCACCTTGTCTGTGGTATTTCGAGTAGGATCCTGAGAATCCGGAAAGTCTAACCTTGTCTGTGGTATTCCGAGTAGGATTCCGGTAATGAATGACTGTGACGTGCTTTAGACTTGCAAGTGCTGGGCGTTAGTGACAAACGCAAAAGAATCAAGGGATTCTATTCCAGTAGGAGCAAGAACCAACCAGTGATTAGCCGTGCTGTGACAGAGTGCGTGAGCGTAGTTTTCACTGCGAGGACGGGATGTAGCCATCAACCATGGGTGATGCCTCCAGACGATTAGCCATGCGAGTGACAGCCGTAGAGGACCATTTTCCCGAGAGGATTGAAAGTAGCCACCGCTGATGGTGAACCCCTATACACAGCTTGCCATGGAAAGGACTAAGAAGGATTGAGTTGAAGCAGGAGAATAGCAGGCGTCCTTGAGCCATACAACATCTCCATATGCTTATCTGAAATCCCCACCAAATGAATCTGCATAAGTATTCTATCCCTTTTATTATTTCTTCTTTTTATATAATTTTCGAAACCCATAACTATTTAATCTACCTAACTGAGATTTACAAGGTGACCATAGCTTGCTTCATACCAACAATCTCTGTGGGATCGACCCTTACTCACGTAAGGTTTATTAGTTGGACGACCCAGTACACTTGCTGGTTAGTTGAACGGAGTTGTGAATTCAACCAGTGCCATAATAAATGATTTCTCTCACAATAGTTTTTGTGTACATACCAAAGAGCCAATATTGTTGATCACAATTTCGTCCACCAATCCTCCATAACCATTTGAATCCGCCTGACTGAGATTTACAAGATGACCATAGCTTGCTTCATACCAACAATCTCCGTGGGATCGACCCTTACTCACGTAAGGTTTATTACTTGGACGACCCAGTGCACTTGCTGGTTAGTTGTGCGAAGTTGTGATAAAGAGTTGAGATTGCAATTGAGCGTACCATATTGATGGCGCCATTGATGATCACAATTTCGTGCACCAAGAAACCTCTAGAAAGAGGAAAGGAAAGGCAAAAGCTTCCACCTCTGAGTCATGGGAGATGGAGAGATTCATCTCAAAGGTCCATCAAGACCACTTCTATGAAGTTGTAGCCAAGAAGAAAGTGATCCCTGAGGTCCCTTTCATGCTCAAAAGGAATGAGTATCCGGAGATCCAACATGAGATTCGAAGAAGAGGTTGGGAAGTTCTCACTAACCCCATTCAACAAGTCGGAATCTTAATGGTTCAAGAGTTCTATGCTAATACATGGATCACTAAGAAACATGATCAAAGTGTGAACCCGAACCCAAATAATTGGCTTATAATGGTTCGGGAGAAATACTTAGACTTTTGTCCAGAAAATGTAAGGTTGGCATTCAACTTGCCAATGATACAAGGATATGCACGCCCATACACTAGAAGGGTCAACTTTGATCAAAGGTTGGACCAAGTCCTCATGGACATATGCGTGGAAGGAGCTCAGTGGAAAAGAGACTCCAAAAGCAGCCGGTTCAAATGAGAAGGCATGACCTTAATCCCGTGGCTAGAGGATGGCTAGAGTTCATCCAACGCTCCATCATTCCTACTAGCAACTGATCCGAAGTGACTGTAGATCGGGCTATCATGATCCATAGCATCATGATTGGAGAGAAAGTGGAAGTTCGTGAGATCATACCTCTAGAATTATACAAGGTTGCTGACAAACCTTCCATTTTGGCAAGGTTAGCCTTCCCTCATCTCATTTGTCACCTATGCAGTTTAGCTGGAATTGTTATAGAGGAAGACATCCTCATTGAAGAGGACAAGCCCATCACTAAAAAGAGGATGGAGCAAATAAAAGAGCCCACTCATGGACCTTAACAAGAGCATGAGGAAGTCCCTCATCAAGAAATCCCTGAGATGCCTCAAGGAATGCATTTTCTTCCACACAACTATTGGGAGCAACTCAACACCTCTTTGGGAGATTTGAGTTCCAACATGGAGCAACTAAGGGTGGAGCACCAAAAGCGCTCCATTATTCTCCATGAAATTAGAAAGGATCAAATAGCCATGAGAAAAGAGTAACAAAGGCAAGGAAGAGACATAGAAGAGCTCAAGCATTCCATTGGATCTTCTAGAGGAAGAACTAGCCGCCATAACTAAGGTGGACCCGTTCTTTGATTTCCTTGTTCTTAATTTTCTATTTTTCGATTTTATGCTTTATGTGTTATCTATGTTTGTGTCTTCATTACATGATCATTAGTGTCTAGTATCTATACCTTAAAGCTATGAATAATTCCATGAATCCTTCACCTCTCTTAAATGAAAAATGTGCCTAATTACAAAAGAACAAGAAGTACTTGAATTTCAAATTTTATCTTGAAGTTAGTTTAATTATTTTGATTTGGTGGCAATATTTTTTGTTTTCTGAATGAATGCTTGAACAATGCATATTTTTTATAGTGAAGTTTATGAATGTTAAAATTATTGGCTCTTGAAAGAATGATGAATAAAGAGAAATGTTATTGATAATCTGAAAAACCATGAAATTGATTCTTGAAGCAAGAAAAAGCAGTGAAAAAAATGGCAAAAAAAATGAGAGAGAAAGAAAGAAAAAGAAAAAACAAGCAGAAAAAGCCAATAGCCCTTTAAACCAAAAGGAAAGGATAAAGATGATCCAAAGCTTTGAGCATTAATGGATAGGAGGGCCCAAAGGAATAAAATCTTAGCTTAAGCAGCTAAACCAAGCTGTCCCTAACCATGCGCTTGTGGCGTAAAAGTCCAAGTGAAGAACTTGAGACTGAGTGGTTAAAGTTGTGGTCCAAAGCAGCAAGAGTGTGCTTAAGAACTTTGGACACCTCTAACTGGGGACTTTAGCAAAGCTGAGTCACAATTTGAAAAGGTTCACCCAGTTATGTGTCTGTGGCATTTATGTATCCAGTGGTAATACTAGAAAACAAAGTGCTTAGGGTCACGGCCAAGACTCATAAAGTAGCTGTGTTCAAGAATCAACGTACTAAACTTGGAGAATCAATAACACTATCTAAAATTCTGAGTTCCTATAGATGCCAATCATTATGAATTTCAAAGGATAAAGTGAGATGCCAAAACTGTTCAGAATTAAAAAGCTACTAGCCCCGCTCATCTAATTGGGACTAAGTTTCATTGATATTGTGGAATTCATTGTATATTCACTTCTTTTTATTCTATTTTGTTTTCAGTTGCTTGGGGATAAGCAACAATTTAAGTTTGGTATTGTGATGAGCGGATAATTTATACGCTTTTTGGCATTGTTTTTAGGTAGTTTTTAGTATGATTTAGTTAGTTTTTAGTATATAATTATTAGTTTTTATGCAAAAATTACATTTCTGGGATTTACTATGAGTTTGTTTGTTTTTCTGTGATCTCATGTATTTTTTGGCTGAAATTGAGGGACCTGAGCAAAAAGGACTGCAGATACTATTGGATTCTGACCTCCCTACCCTCAAAGTAAATTTTCTAGAACTAGAGAAGCCCAATTGGTGCACCCTTAATTGCGTTGAAAAGTAGACATCTTGGGCTTTTCATCAATGTATAATAGTCCATACTTTGCCCGAGATTTGATGGTCCAAACTGGCGTTCCAAGTCAGCTTAAAAATTCTGGCGTAAAATGCCCAAACTGGCATAAAAGCTGGAGTTAAACGCCCAAACTGGCACCAGAGCTGGCATTTAACTCTAAGAGAAGCCTATGAACGTAAAAGCTTCAATGCTCAGCCTAAGAACACACCAAGTAGGCCCCGAAAGTGGATTTCTGCATCATTTACTTATTTTTGTAAACCCTAGGTTACTAGTTCTCTATAAATAGGACCTTTTACTATTGTATTTTCATCTCTTTGATCATTTGTGATCTTTTGATCATCTTTGATCTTGGGATCAGGTCTTTGAACCCTTTTCAATTGTTTCATGTTTTTGGGAGGCATGGCCATTCGGCCATGTCTAGACCTTTCACTTATGTATTTTCAACGGTGGAAATTCTACACCCCATAGATTAAGGTGTGGAGCTCTGCTTTTCCTCATTAATGAATGCAAGTACTATTGTTTTTCCTTCAATTCACGCCTACTTCTTCTCCAAGATATACTCTTGTTCTTAATTCAGTGAAGTCAGAATAAAGGGGTGACCCGTGACAATCACCCAATCTTTGTTACTCGCTTAGCCAAGATCCGCGTGCCTGACAACCACAAAAGCGGTCTACATGATGTTCAACGTAGTCATTGGATGCCAGCTGGAGTATACTCTCTTGGATATCTAATACAGGGACCGAGTCCGTGAGATTAGTATCTTCGTGGTATAGGCTAGAACCATTGGCAGCATTCCTGGGATCCGGAGAGTCTAAACCTTGTCTGTGGTATTCTGAGTAGGATCCGGGATCCGAAAAGTCTAAAACCTTATCTGTGATATTCCGAGTAGGATCTGAGAAGGGATGGCTGTAAAGAGCTTCAAACCTGCGAATGTTGGGCGCAAGTGACAGTGCGCAAAAGGACAGTGGTCCTATTCCGATGCTAATGGGAACCGACAGATGATTAGCCCTGTAGTGACAGCGCAGATGGATTTGTTTTCATCCGAGAGGATCATACAACTTGTCGTGGAAGGAGGTAATGCATGGTTAGAAGAAGGCAGTAGAAAAGTAGAGGTTCAGAAGCGACAAAGCATCTCCATACACTTATCTAAAATTCCCACCAATGAATTACATAAGTATTTCTATCTTATTTTATGTTTTAATTACATTTTAATTATCAAAACCTCATAACCATTTGAATCCGCCTGACTGAGATTTACAAGGTGACCATAGCCTGCTTCAAGCTAACAATCTCCGTGGGATCCACCCTTACTCAAGTAAGGTATTACTTGGACAACCCAGTGCACTTGCTGGTCAGCTGCACAAAGTTGTGTATCACGATTCTGTGTATTAGTAAACCTAAAATTATTAATTTGGAATGAGGGTATTTTGGGAAGAAATTATTTGTTAAAGTTCCAGTTTTCGTCTCCAAAATTTTAATCTCCTGTGTTTCTACTTTGTAAAAGTATTGAAGAGATTGAAATTTTGTGTTCCAAGATTGAAATTTCAATTCTTTTCTCTGGCTACCAAACACAATACATAGTCTCAGTTCCTCAGTCTCAATCTTAGTTCCTCATACCAAACACTAGCTTAGAGAATTGGTTAATGCACTAGAGAAGAAGAATGATGTTGTAATTATGAAAATAGGCTAGTCTAGGAATTATGCAAGCATGGTTTTTCTTCTCCCTAGGATTTGTGATTTGTCTTATTATCTCTAGAATGTAGGTCACTTAACAAGGGATTTAGGTGGCTTTTGGGTATTTAGAAGGTGAATTGACAGATGTTGTGAGAATGAATATTGTAATTGCTGATCCTAATATGTAAAACATTGAGCTTGTTAAATATCATTATGAGTGTTCAACCTCTGAAGAAAGTAAGAACAATATCAAAGTATGATTACGTCAAAGTAAACTAAATAAATAATAACTTCTATATTAAAACTAACTTAAGTATTTGGTATTAAAATCATAGTAGCTATCTGCCGACAATAGGCAATTAAAATAAGTGTTTGGTATCACATCATAGGCAATAGCATCCAAAATAAAGGTTATAATCCCAAACAGTTGGAAGTTTGCAATGATTATACACATCATGAACTTTAAAACTAAAAAGTAAAAAAAGGCAGCAACAAACTCCTAGAGTGCACGTAGCAAGCCCTACCATATCCAAGAACAAGACAAAATCATACTCATCAATCACATAGAACAAGACAGAATATAGCATAAAATGAACATAATCAAACATATTAGTCTCTAACAAATTATATTATAAGTCAGATTAGTTCCTAGAAAATGACTATGCTTTTGTATTTTGTAAGACCCTCGATCCCATGTGTTAGTTAATGTCTGACTCAGTTGGTTAATGTGCCATGTAGGACACATTACAAGAAAAACGTTAAACACTGTCAGATTTAGTGCCGGACATTACCGGTGGATTTAGTGACAGTTTTTTCGATGGTTACGAGTAAGAATTTGTTCCTCGAATTAGTTACTGTCGGATTTAAAATTCAGTTTCTAAATTCGATGGTAAATAGACGTGCAAAAACTATTTTATTAGCGTCAGATTTTCTGTCAAAATTTTACAATAGTAAAAGGATTTCAGTGAAACGTGGCGTTTAGAGAATGCTGACCACTTTACCGTTGGATTTTCCACTAGTAAATCCGACGGTAAAATTAGGGTAAAAGTAAAACGCGAAACCCTTCTCCTTCACTTCTACAAACTCTCCTCTTCTTCAGTGCGCCCTAACCACCACCACCCCCCTCTCAACCTTTTGTTGACTAACTGAACCACCATCACAGTACCACCTTCTACCATCTCCGTCGTTGACACCACCTTTCTACACTTTCTTCTTCCTCTTCACCGACCTTCTCTTCCTCTCTTTATCTATCTATTTTGACTTCGTCGCCGGCCACCAATGCCATCGCGGTCCGATATCTTCCTTCTCTTGTCACCTTCTCCTTCTTCTTCACCCTCCGCTTGTCTAGCTCTCCAACTCTTAACCCTAAACACAGCACCAGAACAACTCTGTTTCTTTATTTCTAGAGTTCTCCAAACAGACCTACGACCACCGTTCGCCACCCCTAGCTCCGATGACATCATGGTGCCCTAGCACTGCCTCCCCTCTTCTCTGTTTCATTTATCTTTGTTCAGCACTCTAGGTTTTTATCAAACTACTTTTTTTAACTTTCTTTGGTTAGTATTAGTTATTAGGTTGATTTTAGTTAGTTAGATTAATTTAGTTAGATTCAATTTTCTGGTTTTAGTGGATTTAGGTTGTTAAGACAAGTTTAATTTAGGTTAGTAGGTTTGAACTGTTGAAAGTGTTTGAGAATTCCTTATTATGGATTGATATTGATGTTGATTTTGTGTTGTATATGTTGAATTGTGTGAATTGATAAAAAAAAGAATACTTGTTTGTGCTATCTCTTGTTGTTTATGCCTATACATGCTAAGTGTTTGATAATATGCCTCTATGAATATTTTGGATTTCAAATTTCATGTTGTAGCTACCATGTGATTTCGAATGTTTGAGTTTGTTTGGAATATATAATGACATATTGGTTTATTTGTGAATTGTTTAAGTGAATTGTTGATGGATAGAGCCTTAAACACCATCTAATTATAGATGAAACTCTGTCAATTTTTCTTAAAAATCTAAGTGTAATTGAAGTTGATAGATTACTTCAAATTTACTATAAATAAGAAGTCTAAATAGAATTAAACTTGAATTTAATTGGTATGTGTTATGAAGCGGCCTTGTGGTCGTGGTAGAGGGAGGGTGTCTACTAGTACCGCTGGGTCATCGCCCTCTACTTTGCAACCCCTGGGATGTCACATGAGATGGGTCCATAGGATTAGCTGTACATCATGGTTCCTAACTCCAACTACGTGCCTCCTTCTGCTGTGCCACCCCCGCCACCAGGAAGTCATCCGACTGCTTCACAAGAGTGGACTCCTTCACCACCTCCGTCTGCTCAGTAGCCCACTATTTTGATGACGACGCCTCTTCTAACAATAAAAACTGCGGTGCCAAATCCTCTCATGGATCCTAGTCAGATGCCACTCCACCACCTCCTATCGTACAGATGATGATTTGGCCTGATGGTTTGACAACATGAGTACTATTATTCTTTAATATATAAACTATTTTGACATTCTCATTCAACATATGTGGTTTCTAATCTTAAGTTTTCCATTTCAATTAGTTAATTTAATTTAGTTACACTCAATTTTCTAATTTTAGTGGATTTAGGTTGTTAAGATATGTTCGATTTAGGTTAGTAGGTTTGAACTGTTGAAAGTGTTTGAGAATTCTTAACTATTGATGGATATTGCTGCTTAAGTCATATAATTTCATATTGGTTTGTTTGTGAATTGTTTAAGTTAATTGTTGATGGATAGAGTTTTTGACGCCTTCTAGTTATAGATGAAACTCTGCCGAAATTTATAAAAAATATAAATATAATTGAACTTTATAGATTATTTCAAATAATTTTTAGTAAATTACTAATCTTAAGTTTTTCATTGATAGGTTTGCACCAAATAACAATGCATGTACACAGGAGTGTACTAATGTCATTAAGCTGATGTAGACCTTCCATGGCCAAGCTATAAGAAAATCCCTGCTATGACTAGAGAGTGATGATTTTAGAAGTTGAAAGTAAAAACTCAACATATTCAAACTCAATTTATATCTTCTATTTTGTTTAATTATGTATTTAATTTTGATTTACTAATGCTAAATATTCTTTGTGATGAGACAAGACTCGTGATGTCATGATAAGGAAGATCTTCGACCATCAGATGGCTAGCTAGGCGGCTTCAGCAGATGATGGAGGACATACGTGAGAGGCACGACCACCTCACTATTTGGCTCCGCCAAGACATCAAGAAGACAATATGCATCCATTGGGAGACTGATGAGGGGTTAAGGCATCACTGTCTCACAACATAGCTAACAGGGTATCAGTCAGGTCGTCGAAATATACTGGTGGGTCAACGACTTTCATGATGACAAAGGCCAAGCTGGCATGTAAGTTATTACATTTTGTTGTTAAGCTCATTTTTTTCTTTGAAAAATGTTATTGTTACTTGATTTAACATATTGTTTCAACATATTTAGTCTAAGTCTTGGATCGTGATGCGACAATGACGGAGACCTTCAATTATACTCACACCTTGAACGAGAATAGTGAGAGATTTTTTTATCATCAGTCTGCGGATTATTATGTAAGTAAACATCATGTGATATAAAATTTTCAATTAACTACAATCCTAATCATAACATATGTTACACAGGATGTAAAGATTGGAGTCTGTAACCCAGCAATCTCAACATACTAGAGAAGACGATAACAACTCTACTGCATCAGAAGTCAATCCTAATATGGTTTGGCACAAAACCGCATCTGAGCCGTACAAGAATCGCGTCTACAGTTTGAAATCGTTCTTCTCCAATAACCTCCACACCTCCACATTGAGATCTTCATCCGCTTCTACGACCAGTCAGCTCGTCGATCCCGAGAATGGCATCGATTTGAGAGAACAGGTACTAGAGCTCATCCGAAGCCTTCACTAACAGGCTCAAGAGCTGCAGCAGTCTGAAGAGAGGTATCAAGAGATCCTCACATGCGTGTTAGACACAGATTCTCTCAGATTGGAGTGGAGGCGGGAGTTGGAGCGACTTCAGCAAATAGAGCAACAAATGGCTGTTGATGAAAAACTTTCCACTGAAAGAGCCAATAGCATTATGGGATTAATATTTATACTCGAATAAAATTATAATTTATAAAATAAAAGAATATATATATATATATATATATATATATATATATATATATATATATATGTAATTTTATACTTATAAAAACGTCTTGTTAACGAGTGTTTTTAAGATATTAGTAAGAATATGCTTAAAATAGTTTTTTCGAAAAAAAATATTAGATTTAGTGTGATACAAAACATGAAAATATATAGGATCCCGCTAGGGAGACAATGGACTATTTGTACAATGTGTACAATGGCTATTGAGTTATGAAATGAACATCCCCTATACTATTTAGAATAACCATCCGAGTACAAGGAATAATAAACATCTTCTCGAAAAATTAGTTTAATTTTTGGGTTCACCAAGGATCGAACTCTTGACCTTTTGGATCTAACACTTTAATACCATGTCATGATAGCACTCATCCCAAAAACTTCAGCTGATAGGAAAATGTAATACTAATAATTATATCTCTAATACTCCATAAACTTTTATTGTACACATTGTATAAATATTTTATTGGCTCCTCATACTTTCCCAAATATATATAGGTACAATATTAAATCTCAAGAAAAGAATAAAGTGAGTTGGAATATTATTTCACTAGAATCAATAACTTCTGGCAAAAAGAAAATACATGAATAAAGATGACAACGACGTAGGATAACAGAGTTGTCTGCCTCAGTAATAAAATTAACCACCATATTAATAACGTTGGTTGAAATAACGAGGATGCAGTGAAAATAGACTATGATGAAGGTAGGCAGTTCGTACTTTAAAGCCACCAAACTTTTTAAATTTTACCAACAAAAAGCATAGTAACTAATGAAGTATTTTTTATATCCAAGCATCAACATTTTAACCCCATTGAAGACCTCCATTTAATTGGGTTTTTAATTAATCATCATTATAGGCCCTCAAATTTCAAAGATAAAGGGCTAATCAACTGAATAATCAATTTATGTATGTATATATTGGTAGAATCAAGCATTAACACTAGCATTAGTATTAACATTAGCATTAGTACAACTAACACATGATTGTGATATCTACCAACTGAATAATACTATAGTGAGGAAAACTTTGAGTGTGACATAACATTAGATTAGGGTTAGTGGTGGGGAGAGGATTTGATTTGTCCTAAAGTCATTGGAAATATGGTCAAGCCGACCACTATAGAGAGACATGTATGCACAATATAAATATTCTGTTCAATTCAATTAAGGAACAAATTTTTTTAGCCAACAATTAATTAAAAAAAATTCAAATACTCTTCTTTTAAAAAAGAAATAAATAATTTAAAAGAGAAAAAAGAAAAAAAATCTACTGAATGTTTGTTAAAAAATGATTCCCTAAGTTTTTTTTTTATCTAAGAGATTAATACGCTCTTTTACTTTTCTTTTCTTTTTAGTTTTTATTGGTGTTGGGTTGTTTAGTAAGGGAATTTGCTAAAAGGCACTAATTTAGTAGCACCTAAATGATCCTAATGATAATCTTAAGGATGCATCATGCATGACTAGGATTTTACCTCATTCTTCACTAGTGAAAGGAAAAAATAAATAAATAAAAATAAAAACTTTTTTCAAAAATTATTTTTTAATTTTTTACGGCATCTCAAATCTTATATCAGAACTCTATTTAAAAATTTGTTATTGACTAATAAATTATTACATACATAAAGTAAGATTCGAACTATTATACCACTAGTAGAAAGATCACTTTTAATGGTCATTTATTTTTAATAAAAATATAAATAATTGTAAATATATTTATAAACAATTAGACATTAATTAGCCGTCTTATATTTTGTTTTTAAAAGATTTTAGCATCAAAGATGATTTTAATAGTCACAAAGAGTGTATAAATTATCATTATAATATATGATAATAACAATAAATATATAATTACTACAAAAATATAAATTAAATAAAATATATATATTGATTATTATATTTTTATCACTAAAAATTTGTCATTAAAAATATTTTTTGTTAAAATATATTTATTTAAGTAGATGAGGCAAAGTTAAGTTTTTTTTTTCCTTTTTGGTAGACATTAGTTTCTTCTTATATTTAAGTGATCCTAGATCTAAAAAGGAAAGAGTAAAATTTTTTTTCATTTTTATCTTTTTTTAATTTAGACAATATGCACTTTAATGATTGAAAAATGATAATTCGTCTCTTATCTTTTTTTTTTTGTTAGATGTATAAGCCCTTTTATGAGAATTTTTGATAAAAAATAGTAGAAAATGCTTACGTATGACGCTAACTTATATAATTTGACATTCACTTGTCCTATATGGATGATAATTATTTGATTGAGACTATTTATTGCTTATATAGTCATCAAAATAATACTGCAGATAAATAATAATTATTTGATTGAAACATCGTTTTGATGATTATGGAGGAGCTAAACAGTCTGAATCGAATGATTAATTATCATTCACATAAGACTGATGAATGTCAGATTATACAAATTACATCACATGTAAATATTTTTCGTCATCCTTTACCAAAAATTCTTATAGAAGGGTTTATATATTTAATAAAAAAGAAAGATAAAGACTCATGCATTTCATGAAAAGAAAAGATAAATAATGAATTGTCATTTTTTAATCATTAAGATGCGAATTGTCTAAATTAAAAAATAATAGAAATTAAAAAGAAATTTACTAAAAACAAGAAGAGTAAAGTAAATTAGAGTTTTCGAATAGTTTTGAAGTTTTAACTATTTGAAAAAAAAAAAGATTTAACTAGCTGCTTGTATTATATATAAATGACGTAATTGAATTAGATTAGTTGGACTCTAATTAATATATATATATATATATATATCTAAAATTTCGTATGCTAAGAGATTTTTTTAAAAAAAATACAAGTTGCATATTGATTAGATTTATACATAGAAAATAAAAAATTGTGTAAATTTGTATATATCACGAGCTTCATCGTGAACAAACGTCATAGCTTATTTCGAAGAAGAGATCAAATATGGACTGTGATAGAATATTAGAAGCTGAAAAATAAATAAATAAATGGAACTTGGTTGGATGCCTTATCCTCATTGATCAATTTGACTTCAGAATTAGGCATTTAGCTACAAATTTAAAGTACAGTGACCCGGCCCTGTTCCCTGTCATTTTGACAGGCATCATCATCGTAAACAGCTCAAAACGAAAAAATCATTAGGTTCTCAAAAATATATCCACACTAAATTAGAAAAATAACTTTTTAAATTATCAGTAATTAAAAATTTATTTAATCGGTTGTGAGTAATAAATTACACATAATAATAATAATAATAATAATAATAATAATAATAATAATAATGTATTAATTAAACTATTTTGATACGTGACTTATTATATAATCACTTTTATAATAAGAATTGAAAAATGTCTAAAATCATATCCCTTATTTTTATTTGAGTAATATCTCAAATAAATTTTTAAAAAATTCATCTGACAGTAGAGACGGATTCAAGAATTTTAATATGAAGGGGCCGAATTTTAGATAAATTTTATAATTTTTTATTGTATTTTTTCATTTTATAAAAACAATTTAGACATAACATATAATTATATATTGAATTAGTTTTTCAAAAAGTTTATCAATATATGCATATATTAAAAAATTATAAATTCTTTTTTATAATTTTATTTTTAGCATAAGAGTTGTATAAAAGAAATACATCAATATTAATTATAAAATTATAAAATATCAATAATTTATAATATATTTAGTTACAAAATTATAATTTGACAACACCCTTATAGAATATATTTATAAAATTTTTTTAATAATGTTTAAAAAAATATAAGTATTTCTTATAAAAAATATTTAAAGTACACAATGTGATTACTAAAATATAATTGTGTAAGTCATTGTTAATACTTTATATAATAATATAAATGTTAAATATGTTGATATTAAAAAATAAATAAATTTTTTTAAAAATAAATATAAAGATGATTATATAAAAGCTAATTTAAAAAGTATAAAGACTCGAGAGTATGATATTAAATTGGTTAAATAAAAAATATTAGTAAGTAAAATAATTGAGATATTTTAAAAAAAGTTATGCGTATATTTTTGAAAAACCCAATTTTTTTTATTTTTTTTAAATTAGCGGCGGTTTTAAACCGTCGATATTTGTGACCGAAACTATAGAATTATTTAGTGGCAGTTTAAAACCGCGGCTAAATGTGTGGCAACTTAGACATATCGAGATAAATCGCGACGGTTTGAAAACCGCCGGTAAATATAAAGCAAATCGTGTAAGTCTGGTTTGGCGGCGGTTTTCTATTGGTGTACCACAAAATTTTGATTTAGCGGCAGTTTATACCAGCGGTTGCTGGAAACCGCTGCCAAATCCAATCCCGGCACCCATATTCATGGCGGTCCAATTAGCCGCTGGCATTTGATTTTGCGGCGGTTTAAAACCGCCGCTAATCAAGAAAAAACCGCCGCCATTTCGCACCTCCCTTGTAGTGTTATTATATAATAAAAAATAATACATATAAAATTAATAAATTACATAATATTTTTATTTTTTTAAATACATATATCATATATAAATAGAGTTTCTTAAAATTTTGGGTGGGTTGAAGCCACTACTCATCTCCTCTAAATCTGTTCTTGTTTGACAGTTTAATCATAAAATCAATTTTTAATTTTTTATTTTGTTAAATAAATAAATATTTACGTCAAATTTTAGTAAGAAATTAATCAAATCGGTCTCATTTATTACTTAATAAAGGCATAACACTTTTTGACAAATAATATGATGTGAAGATTGATTTGTCAAATACAATAAAATTTGAGAAAATAATTTGATGATTAAAATTTGTTAAAGACTAAATATCCAACTAAAAATTTTTTATTGGAGTATTATTTTTTTATTTTTCTTAAATACCTAAACTTTTGTAAATGAAAGAAATGAAAAGAAAGGTTGGATCAGATGTGTTTGCTGTCTATACGAACCAAAAGTATACATACAAATGGTGCCGTCCCACATGGATATGACTCATGAATATTGAAATAGAGAACTTGGCAACTAAAGAAGAGGCAGATTTGTCTGCTAAACACACCTTATAATAGGGGCGGTTTATACTTTCTCTCATTTTTCTTCTTTCTTATTATTATTATTATTATTATTATCAATTTAATGGCTAGCTATATTTCTTTGTAGCAATAATGATACAAGTCGTGTGTATAAATCATCAAAGGAAAAGTTGATAGGTCCATAACACATATCCCAACTTGTCCTTAAATAATAAAGTACATGAAATAAATTAAGATAGAAAAATATGTGACTGAGAAATCCAATTTTGCTCACGCAAAGAAAACTGGTTTTAGAGAATTGTAGACTACGAAATAATAAAGGGCCAACAAGGTAAGGTAAGTCACTTGTTAATTAATAATAATAATGGAAATATTTTAAACAAGGACATTTTAATTTGTTTGAAAATAAAAGAAAAGGCATTGTATCTTTCGGCACACCTCAGCAAGCACACTACCTCTGAAGATGTTGTCTATCCACCAAACCGTTTCCAAACAAATGCTACCAAACCCTTTCTCACCTGTTATTAAGTTTGCATAGGACATGTCATTTCTTCATTCTCATTACCTTCTCTTCTGTATGAATAATATTATAAGAAACATTTTAATTATTCTAGTATTTTAGTAATTTTAGTCATTAGTTTCAACAAAATTTTATGATTAAAATTAATAATTAAAACTAATAAAACATCTGAAATAATAAAGCATTTGACATATTTTCATATGAAGTTTACATTTAGTTACGAGAGATTATTGATATAATTTTAACAAATATATATTTTTTTTTTAAAATACAAAGCAATACAACAAGGTAGAACAAAGAAACAAACAAGACCTATAAAAAATTAGTAATAATTTTAATTTATTCGTTATTTTCAGTATTATCATCAATAACTAAAAGAATTAGTACAACTTGACTCCCTTAGCTTCTAAATGAAGATGCAACAACATCCGCAACTTCTAACACCTTATTTTAAAAGGTCATCATTTGATTTTTTTCTCACTATATATTCCAAACAATAGTGAAGAAACTCATCAACCACTTCTTATAAAGATTCTTTTTCATTGTCACTCCTGTCCAACTTTTAAAATGTTCCTTTGCAGTACTTGGAATAGCCCAAGGACGGCCACCATCACAAACCCAAGTACACTACACCTGCCAAAAATTGTAACACCGTATCACTTATTGCCTTATGCTTAAGTCATAATTCAATATGGTTTGGTGCTACGACACAAGGTTAAGATATAAATACGTATATATAGAAAGGAAAATTATATTAGAAATCTGCGAAAGGATTCAAAAATTCAAAACAAGACAATTCGCCAATCGTTCATACTTGATAATAAACATAAGCGCGTCGGAAAATGTAGATAATCAAAAGTTTGAAGGAAGAATAAGAGTAAAGAGACATTTATATATATAAGTATCTACTAGACTCGGCCCGCGAAGATTAGATTGGCTAGAGTCACAACAATTAAACAGTTGGATAGACATACCCTATCTCTCCAAAATACATCATAAGCCTCTACAGGCAAGTCTTCAAAACAAGTGAATAATATAAGTGTTTCCAAAAGAATGAGAGAGTCTAAAATTAAAGCAGAATAAATGTCTTCTTCGTTGTCCTTGCAGATAAACCTCTCGATCACTAAGAAGCACCAGGACATGCATCTGAAATGTAATAATTCCCGAAATGGGTGAGAATATCATCCCTTACGAGATTCTCAGCAGGACAATAATTTTAAATAGAGACTATGTAAAATCACATGAACCCGCTAGGCAATCCTAATCTCCAATCACACAAGGTTCAACCCAAGGGTTCTTACGAATCCGATTCAAGGTATATAAACTAAATCTCAACAATATTGGTGATCTTTAAATCTCAATATTCCTTTATACAAATCATCATCTCTCTCTATATCATAGATTCCCAACTCATTTAATAATTCATTATTAATATTTAGTTTCAATATTATAATTTTATTCTCAGTCTGATCTTTTTCACAATTTTCAATCATCACCTCTCGTCAAGAACAACCCTCAGCGTCACCACCATCACCATAAGAGATCTCTCAATTGTGCAAACACATATAAGACAATACAAAGAATACACAAATGGAGAGAATAGGTAAAATAACTAGTTCAATTAGCATATAGATACAATTATTCAAATAGGTAAGCCAGATACAAGATGCACACCCAAACAATACACATAAATGAAAATGATGTATGCCTGCCCTATGGCCAATGAGCTCATCTGTCGGTTATACAGCCAAAATCCGACACATCCGGTAGTTAACCCAGACATTATCCTTTATGCTATTTACTCGCTTTATAAATAGTATAGCCTCGCAGGGTGAGTGCCTTGTTTACCTCATAGAGTTAATACTTTGTATATCTCGCAGGATGAGTGTCCTGTACACTTCGTAGATAGAGAGAACCTCGCAGGGTTGAGTGTCCTGCACACCTCGCAGAGTTAAGTGCTCTGTACACCTCTCGAATCAACTCAATATTACCATTTAAACATATCATCTCATTCTCATTATCCTCTCGAATCATCTCAATCTCATCATTCAACCATATAATCTCATTCTCATTATCCTCTCGAATTAATTCAATCTCATCATTCAATTATATCATCTCATTCTTATTATTCTCTATACCCATTATAGAATTTACGAAAGTTTAAAACATTAAGAAAATGGTTTAGAGGCATAAGATTTGTTTGAAAATAGTTATTAGATCTCAAATAGGGACTACGAAAGTGAAAGAGCAGAGTGGAATAGGCAAAATAGTTTAAAATCACATTTTCAGCAAAACAGGACATTCATGCAACATAGCACTAACATATATCACAATATCCAATTGCAACAATATCACATAGCACTTTTCAATTCATCAAAACTTTATTATTTTCACTCTCAATTTTATGTCAAAATACATCAATTAACTCAATATTCATACTGACCATTATTAAAGCATATCAACAATCAATTCCATTCAACTTTTCTTAGGGGCAAGTAACGTAAGTTTTCACATAAACTTACATAATGCCTACTCAAAACTACCACCCGTACCTTAATATTGCAATTCCAAGCTTTCTTTTCTAAAATTCCACAAAGCCAAGCTTTTAATTACTTAATCTAAGACCATATTATACAATTTGGCACAATATTGAAAACTAAAATTTTCATAAATTGATGAACCAAGATAATAAAAGGGTTTCTTACCTTTACCCACTAAAATTAGTGATGAATACCACTAAGAACATAAGCTAGAAAACTCCCATAACATCAAAATCACCAAAAATCTTCGATACCCAAACCAAAAATGCAATTTCATCTTTGAATGAGAAACTGGGATTGGGATTTCGAGTTACTCACCAAAATATTTAGAAAGAATTAAAGAGGAAAAGACAAACCTCGTGAGGCCGCAAACACCTCGTCAATCAGAGCTCCGTAGCAAAAGTTATGGAGGTTTGAAGGTAAAGGTGTCTAAGGTTTCTCTTCTCTCTTTTCTCTCCTCTCTCTAACAGCATTTCACACCAAATGGGGGGAAATGATGCTGAACTTTCATTAAGTGTGGGTACATATATATGTGGGTTTGGGCTTGGTATGGCTCAATTTTATTTTCTTAGCCCGTTGGCCCAATTTTAGGCTAAAACCTTTAAGATAAGCATTTTAATTCGCACTCTAAATATTTTTATTTTTTCAAATTATAAATATTAAATATCTAATCCATTGTTTCTCTCATTTAATTTATTTGTTAGTTGTCACTTAATTATTTAGTGTTTTGCGGGGTCTTACAAGAATACTCACAAGCAACAAATAAGTGGTGTACACTCTCAACATCCTTATCACACAAAACACACAAATTATTATTAGAATCAATTACACCAAATCTACTCAACATCTCTTTAGTAATAACTTTATTGACTAATAGAAACTAAGTAAAAATTTCAACTTGAGATGGAACTAACCCCCTCTAGATAGCTTTAGTAAAACTATAACTTGATATATCCTCTAGCAGTCTTTTTTCCTATAAAATCTACACAAAAAATTTAGTAGTAAATAGTCTATTTTTATCAAACTTTCACACAATTATGTCTTCTCATCCTCTTCTGAATTTGACAGGTTGTAGAACACCATATAATTGACTTAGTAGATCCAATTCCCATTGATAGAGATCTCTTCTCTATTGGAAGCTCCAAACCCACTCTAATCCATACCAAAATTTGCATTTATATATGGTGGATTCTTTTTGGTTTGATACCAAGAAAATTCAGAGAAAGAAAGACTTTAGAACACCACAAGTTAACCAATTATCTTCCTAAAAGCTAATCATTCTTTCATCTCCTAACTCCATATACAGACCATTAATCGTCTTCTCTTTTACTTGTTGCTCCTTGATCTACAGTTGACAGATGTCCTTCCATGAACCACCTCTAGTAGGGAACATCTCAGTGTATAGTATTTGATTTGGATATAGGTTATTATATGAGCAAACAACTATTTTTCAAAGTGAGCAATCTTCTTTAGAAAACTTCCACCACCATTTAAATAGAAAAGTTGTATTTCGCAACTACATCACCCACCCCAATCCTCCTAACTTCTTTGGTTCCTGTACCACTTTTCACTTGAGCAATTCTAGGTTTACCATCCTTCTTACCTCAAAACAATCTTTTCTATAACAATTAACTTTTCAGCAACCTCCTTTGGCATCTTATATAATTTAAGATAATAAACTGGCAAGCTATTGAGAACATATTTTATAAGAACCAACTTATCAACTTTATTTAACACTTTAGCTTTTCATAGACTAAGATTCTCTTCAACCTTGTCAATCACCAATTTCTATATTTTCATGAGTTGTAGATTCACCCCTAAATTGATACTGATGAGCAGATAATTTATACACTTTTTGGCATTGTTTTTATATAGTTTTTAGTATGTTTTATTCACTTTTTATTATATTTTTATTAGTTTTTATGCAAAAATCACATTTCTAGACTTTACTATGAGTTTGTGTATTTTTCTGTAATTTTAGATATTTTCTGGCTGAAATTGAGGGACCTGAGCAAAAATCTGATTCAAAGGCTGAGAAAGGACTGCAAATACTGATGGATTCTGACCTCCCTGCACGCGAAATAGATTTTCTGAAGCTACAGAAGCCCAATTGGCGCGCTCTCAATTGCGTTGGAAAGTAGACATCTTGGGCTTTCTAGCAATGTATAATAGTCCATACTTTGCCCAATATTTGATGGCCCAAACTGGCGTTTAAACGCCCACCAGAAACCCTTTTCTGGAATAAAACGCCAGAACTGGAACCAAAGCTGAAGTTAAACGCCCAAACTGGCACCAAAACTGGCGTTTAACTCCAAGGATGGCTTATGCACATGAAAGCTTCAAAGCTTAGCCCAAACACTCACCAAGTGGGCCCCGTAAGTGGATTTCTGCACTATCTGCACTTAGTTACTCATTTTCTGTAAATCTAGGTTACTAGTTTAGTATAAAAAATACTTTTAGAGATTGATTTGGTACCTCATGACATTTTTTACATTCCTTATTGTACCTTTGACGGCATGAGTCTCTAAACCCCATGGTTGGGGGTGAGGAGCTCTGCTATGGCTCAATGAATTAATGCAATTACTACTGTTTCTATTCAATCACGCTTGTTTCTGTTCTAAGATATTCACTCGTGCTTCAATATGATGAATGTGATGATTCGTGACACTCATCACCATTCTCACAATTATGAACGCATGCCTAACAACCACTTCTGTTCTATCTGAGCTCAACGTAATCATTGGGCGACAGCTTGAGTGTGTATCTCTTGGACTCCTGATTCACGAGTTTGATTGCCTCTCCTGACAACAGAGCTTTCAAATCCGTGAGACCAGAATCTCTGTGGTAAAGGCTAGAATCAATTGGCAGTATTCCTGAGATTTGGAAAGTCTAAACCTTATCTGTGGTATTCCGAGTAGGATCTGGGAAGGGATGACTATGACGAGCTTCAAACTCACGAATGTTGGGCGCAGTGATAGTGCGCAAAAGAATAGATGTATCCTATTCCAACACAAGTAAGAACCGACATATGATTAGCCGTGCGGAAACATACCTTGACCATTTTCACTGAGAGGACGGATGGTAGCCATTGACAACGGTGATCCACCAACATAAAGCTCGCCATAGGAGGAGCCAAGCGTATTTGAAGAGGAAGGCAGTAGAAAAGCAGAAATTCAGAAGGCAGAGTATTTCCGAAACCTCAACCTGTTCTCTATTACTGAATAACAAGTATCATCTAGTTCATGTTCTTTTATTTTATTGCAAACAAAACCCTTTTTCATTATTAATCTCCTGACTAAGAGTTACAAGATAACCATAGCATGCTTCAAGCCGGCAATCTCCGTGAGATCGATATTTACTCACGTAAGGTATTACTTGGACTACCCAGTGCACTTGCTGGTTAGTTGTACGAGTTGTGAAAAGTGTGATTTATAATTTCGTGCACCAGATACCAAGGTACTTCACAGGTAATTCTACCACCTTCACCCCAAAATACCACACATATACCCAGTCTAGCCCAAAATTTATTAGAATCAAACTAGAGTTTTCAAATTTAATACTTAATCCAGATATCAATTCAAAATACCAAAGTAGCCTCTTATAAATTCACACAGTCTCCTCCTTAAATGGGCAGAACAAAATACTATCATCTATAAATTGGAGATGAGAAAACTTAATAATATCCCTCCTTACAAATAATGGGAAAATGCTCCCATTACTAACTGTTGCTTCTATAATCCTGTGCAGAACATCAACAACAAAAACAAAAAGAAAAGAAAAGAAAATAAAGGGTCTCAAACACCTTTTCATCCTGGAAGACTTCGTTGGTGACCCATTTATCAACAATGACATTAATATAATATGTAAGACCCCAAATTTTTAGAAGTTCTATTATAAATTATTTTTGATTTAACGTAATTGAATCAAGTTTTAATAAATTGAGCTTAAATTAATTAGTACTCAGAGATTTTTATAGTAATTGAATAAAATTCATGGTTAAAATTTAAAGTTTTAGTAGTTTAAAAAAATGAGAATTTTATAGAATTTAATTTGAATAATTGAAACTTCTAGTCAATCTTATAAACTAAAAGAAAATTAATTATAGCATCTCTAGTTTTAAATTAGAGTACTTATTTAAAAACTAATTAGGAAAATGATAAATAAATAATGTTCTTGAAATAATTTTAATGAATTACATTTGGTTTTTAATTACTATCATACCCTCCAATTTTATCAAAATACCAATTCTACCCTGACTTTCTTTTTCAATCCTAACCCTAAAATTCCTAATTTTCTCACTCGTTGCCTTAACCATATTATAATACGCACACACACACTCAGCCGCCACCCACACACTCAGAAAAGAAGAAGAAAAGAGGGAATGAGGAAGAAAAAATAATAGAGGACGTAGGAGAGAGAGAGAGACAGCACCGACGAGGCTTGGTGCTGTCGCCAACATCGCCATCGCTGTCGCGAGAGAGTGGAGCTCGCAGAGGAGAGAAACAAATGTGACAGCCAGAGAGAAAGAGGAAGAGACGTGATGACGAAGGGAATGGGGACCCTGTTCCGTCACTCGCAGAGCTTCCATAGTCGTCGTTGATGTTAATCGATGTCGCCGTCGTTGCTGTCACAAAATGCAACAGAGAAGAGGAAAGAAGGGTCATTTCTATCGCTGCCAAGTCGTCACCCACGAGATCATTGTCATCGCTGGTTAGGGTCAACTCTATTGCCATTGTCGTTTTGCAAAACACAATCGGAGGGAGGGTGCTGTTATTACATGAGTCTGGAGGGATGATAAACCCATATTTTGTGATATATTTTGTGCTTAGTTTGAGTGATTTATTCAATCCTTCACCCACTTATTCATATTAATTGCATAGTTTTACTTTTCCTTCCTTATTATGTGATGTATGTGAAAAACATGTTTCCTATGCTTTAAAATTAATTATTTTAATTATCTTTTATTGCCATTCGATGCCGTGATTCGTGTGTTGAGTAATTTCAGATATTCCAAGGCAGGAATGACATAAAGGATGAAAAGAAAACATGCAAAAATGGAAGGAAAGCTTGAAACGGAGTTGTTGAAGAAACTGGCAGCTACGCGACCACATGGGTAACACGGCCGCATGCCCGCGCGAAACGGTAGTGACGCGATCGCATGACTGACGCAATCGCGAGCCTTGAGAGAAACGCATATGACGCGGACGCATGAATGACACGGCCGCGTGACATGGAAAACTCCGAATGACACGACCGCGTGACCCACGCGGATGCGTGACAGAGGCCACACACCAGAAATTGCAGAAAATGATCCCAGCATTTTCTGGAACCCTTTTCGGCCCAAATCCAAGTCCAGAAGGCATAGACCAGAAGTTATAAAGTGGAGAAATGCATCCATTCATAATCATGCTTTTGATAATTCATAATTTTAGTTTTAGATATAGTTTTTAGAGAGAGAGGTTCTCTCCTCTCTCTTAGGATTTAGGTAGGATTTTTAGAAATTAGGATTTAATTCGACTCTTCATCAGGTTCAATATTCCCTTTATATTTATCTCTTATTTTAGATACTTTAATGCTTTTATTGGTATTTGATTTATGTTGCCCAATTGGCTTATGAACTTTTCATGTTAGGATTATAGATTATTAAGATGTTTTTAGATTTGTGATTTCAATTCAGCTTTCCACACTTTTGGTCTTAGTTAAGAAATCAGTAACTCAGGAGTTATCTTAGCTCAACATAATTGATAACTGTTATCTTTGCTAATTGAACTGAACTTCAATAATCCCAACCTTTTCTTAGGAAATAAATAGGATTCGAAGGTCAAACTAATTAGTCCCTTGACTTTCCTTTGCTTTAGCAAAGGTTAACTAAGTGGAATTAAGATTCAACTTTCATTATTATTGTTAAGAATAACTAAGTCTGGACTTCCAATTTCTCATACCTTGCCAAAGGGTTTGCTTTACAGTATTTATTTATTTTAATCGCCATTTAAATTATTTGCCATATTAATTCTTCATTCTCAAACCCCAATTTACAATCTCCATAACCAATAATAAGAACATACCTCCCTACAATTCCTTGAGAAGATGACCCGAGGTTTAATACTCGGTTATCAATTTTAAAGGGGTTTGTTACTTGTGACAACCAAAACGTTTGCACGAAGGTATTTCTGTTGGTTTAGAATCTATATCTATAACGCGACTATTTTTATAAAATTCTTTACTAGCAAAAATCTTAACGTCAAAATGGCGCTGTTGCCAGGGAATTGCAAACGTGTGCCTTATTATTGGTTATTGTAAATATTTTAAAAAAATTTCAGATTTTTATTTTAAAATTTTTATCTTATCTTATCTTATTTTTCAAAATTCAATTTTTTTTAAAATCATCTCTTTTTCAAAATATTTTCTTTTTGTTAGTTTTTGTTTTTATTTTCTCTCACTACTATGAACTCTCACCCCTTTGGCTATGAGTCTGGTTACAATTATGTTGCAGGAAGAAGAAATTACAATGAGAACAAGCATCAAGGTTGGAACAATCAAAGATGGGAGGAGCCACAAGGATTTGATCAACCTTCATGGCAACAACCACCTCCAATGGACTATCAACAACCACCACCATATGCCTATGAACCCTCTCCTCAACATGACTTTGGACCACCATACTCACAAGCCCCTTTCCACCATTCACCTCCATATGACCCTAACCCTCAACCACCATACCAACCACCTTATGAGCCATATGAACCATATATAGAACCACCCCAATTCCAACCCAATTACTCCCAAGAACCACCACTTCAATATTCACCATCTCCATATCCATCAATCTAAGAGCACTATGATCCTATTTATGAAAGTCGAGCGCATCAAGAGACAAAGGATCGTTTCAAGGAAACAGTGGATCGATTTCAGGCAACCATTCGTTAATTGAATCAAGTGATAAATCAATTAGCTTCCCAATGTTCGGACACTCAAGGAACCCCCATGGCTTCATGTGGACAATCTAATGAAGAACGTCGCATGAAAGAGACACTAGAGACTCTAGTGGATAATAAGGAGCATGACTTTGTACTGGAACAAGTGGAGGAAGCTATAATAGTTGTAGAGGAAGAAGTGGTTGAAGATTTAGGAGATGCAGAACCTCCACGGGAACCTCAAATCACAGAACCCTCTTTTAAGGAGTTTGAATTTGTTGTTGAGGAGGGTGTACAACCTCCAAAGCATATCACAGTTGAAGACTTGGAAGAGGTTGATCAAGAGATGGAGATTCAAGAAGAAGAAGCACAACCTCCCATGCCCTTGGAAAGCAATGAAGAGGAGATTGAATTGGAAGAAAGCTACCAAGAGGAAGAGGTTAAAATTGAAGAAACTTGCAAAGAGGTGATAATTATCTGAGAAGAGCACAAGGGAGTGGAGCTTGCAATTTCATTAAAAATACCTCCCCCTAAGTTGCCATCATCCTTCACAACATTCAAGTGGGTAAAATTCATATCCCTTAGCTTTCTAATTCCACTTGAATATGGGCTACTGGAGACGGATGGTCAACTTAGAGCTCTTTGTGACATTAAGAGTAAGCGGAAGATGGCCAGTGGTAAGATTTATCCTGCAAGGTTCATTATGGTTGGAAGCTCTAAGTTTAAACGCAAAGGTTGGTGTAAAGCTCAACTGAATGGGTCTAGGAAGCTGTTTGGTCGCTGCAGTGAGAATTCAGATCACCTTTCACCCGGCTGGAAAAATGCAGATCGAGACAAAAACGGGTGTAAAAGTAAGGTTTGGGATCCTGGAATCTGTTCTAACATTTGTCAACCCGGGAGCCTAAGAATCTGTTTGAAGCTCTTTAAGGGCTTTACATGCTTAGTTTGGGACCCCGGAGGCTACTGGAAGTACAAACACTGGTGGGGATTCCTAGATCAGTACAAGCATAAACCACCATAATAGGGAGCTCACCAAAGGTCCAACTTAAGGACTTTAACTAAAAGTGCTAGGTGGGAGACAACCCACCATGGTATGATCGTTCTTTTTCAATTTTATTTCATGTTGTTTATTTTTTCTATTTTATTTTATTTTCGTTGAACCTGGGAGTTTTCATAGCATCTACATTAACACTGCATACTGCATACTGCATAATTGCATAGTAAAAAAAAGGAAAACACGCACGCGACGCGGCAGCGTTGCTGACGCATCCGCGCCACTAGTGCGTTGGGAAAAAAGAATAGAACAGAAAGTCACGCGAAAGCGTGGCTGGAGGCGTGCCAGTGGCACAAATCGTCCCACGCGACCGCGTTGCTGACGCGTCCGCATCACATGGGAATAATGGCCTCCCACGCGACCGCGTGACCCACGCGGCCGCGTGCCCTGGATTTCGACGTAAAAGGGTGCACAACCAATTATTGTGCTAGAGTGGTGCTGGATTGGTGCTGAACGCACAATTCTACCCACGCGGCCGCGTGACCTACGCGACCGCGTCACATTCTTCTAAAGCCCACTCACGCGATTGCATGCCCTATGCGATCGTGTCACTTAAAATTTGGCACTAATAATAATTTGAACAGAGAGTTGTGCGAGCGCGAGGCTGTCCTCACGCCAGTAGCATGAATTGTGTCACGCGACTGCGTGACCAACGCGACCGCATCAATCAGTATCAGCGCAAGTTACACGACCGCGTGCCCTATGCGATCGCGTCGCTTGCGCCGCACAACTTATCCTAATTTGCCAAATATCTTATCTTTTCTTCCCCAATCCTAATTTTTCCTCCCTCCTTTCTTACTTACTTCTTCTTCCCTTCTTTCCCTTCTCATTCTTCTTATCTCTTATTTTATTTTACTTAATTTATTTACATATTTCATTCATTGCATCTTCATTTTGTGCATAATTTTTATTTTCTTTTCTAAATTCATTATTTTTCCTTTGGTGTTTGATTTTTTAACTGTGCATCTTCTCTTGAACTATTTTGGGTGCTTAGTGACTTGTGTTGTTCTGGTTAGGTAATATTATCAATGCCAATCTTTTGTTTTTTCTTTGTTTTACTTTTGCATTGACATGAATTTATATTATCTTTCCTCCTCCACTCTCTTTCCCATTGTTGTACATTTTGTACCACTGGCATGCCATGACTTCTATTGTTTTCTCACTTGCATGTTGTAGCTACCATGTAATTAAGACCCTCATTATTTGGCATTAACCCACCCATACTTCATTTATTTTCTTATCTTTACTTCTGGGTATTACTGTTCTTCTTTTTCTCTTCTTCCAGGCTGGCCACCGGAGACGGAAAAAGGGAGAAACTTCTAAAAGGGGAGACAAACAAGTCCATCTGTACAATCTTTGAAGGAAAATATCAGTTGGAACAACCCGTCCACTTGCACATCTCAGCATGCACCGAGGACGGTGCAATCTTTAAGTGTGGGGAGGTCGATACCGATCTCCATGGGTTAGTCACTCTTCTATCTCAACACCAATGGTTTATTTTTCTTGTTAGTTGTTGCATTTGCATGTTTGATTGCATATTTATTTGATTTTGTGCATTTAGTTACTACTTGGTTGAAGTAATATTTTCTTTTTCAAGAAATCTTTATAGTATTTCACTAATTTAAATTGAAAATTTTTTTTAAATTTGTTTGAAGTTGTATTTGGAACATGGTTTTTGAGCCAAAGAACACACAACCTGTGAGACTTTGAGCTTATTTATATGATTACATTATTTAACCATAAATATTTTATTCCTGTGTTCCATTCTCTATGATTGTAATCTATATTTTGTTCCAATCTATATGTCCATTATTTAGCATATTTACATGCTTACATATGATTGAGGCCATTGTTTGATTTTAGCTCACTTATCCCAAATAAGCCTACCCTTTAAATCACCCTTGTCAAGCCACTTTGAGCCTTTTAATCCCCATTTGTTCTGTATTTTACCATATCACTAGCCTTAAAGCAGAAAAATAATTAAATATCCCAATTGAATCTTTGGTTAGCTTAAGATAGGGATTGTGTAAAAATTAAGTGTGGGGAAACTATGGGAACATGGGTTAATAAGGGAATGTATCATGTTTCTAAATTATTTGAATATTGGGAATTTGGGAACCTACTCATGAAAAACCAAAATAGAAAAATAATGGAGAATCCATGTGCATTGATAAGTTATGTTTGCTTTTATGATTCAAAAAAAAGAGAAAAAAAAAAAAAAATAAAATATATATATATAAAATAAATAATTAAATAAATAAGGGAACAAAATTACCCCAATGCTAAGTTAATGAAAATATCAATGCACATGTGACAAAAATAAAGAAATATAAAAAAAAATTTTGGTACATGAGTATGGAAATCATACAAAAGTGGAAATTTTGGGTAGCTAGGCATGATTCTAGAGTTATATAAAGTATATGTATGCTAGGCGAGAGCTTGGTTAGTCAAAGATTCAATTTATAGCTCACTTAACCATATATATATATACCCTCACCCTTACCTTAGCCCCATTACAACCTTGAAAAGACCTCATGATGTTTGCATTGGTATACTAAATTTTGTTGATTGATTAGATGAAGAACAAGGTTTAGAAAGCATGATTAGAGAAGAGTAGAGTGAATTACCCTATACACTTGAGAGATTAGAATGCATATACACTACCAGTAAGGGTTCAGTGCTTAATTCTATGTTCCCTGCTTTCATGAGCTATCTTCTTACAAGTTTACTTGTCTTTATTTTATATGATTTGAATTACTGAAATCTGATTTATGTTTGTCTTAGAGAACTTATTTATTTTTAACCAAGTAGGTAGAAACATTTTTTTGCATGTAGTTGCATTCATATAGATAGGTTGCATTTCATACATCCTACCATTCCTCTTCATCTTTATAGTTTCTCTTGAGCTTAGCATGAGAACATGCTACTGTTTAAGTGTGGAGAGGTTGATAAACCCATATTTTGTGATATATTTTGTGCTTAGTTTGAGTGATTTATTCAATCCTTCACCCACTTATTCATATTAATTGCATGGTTTTACTTTTCCTTCCTTATTATGTGATGTATGTGAAAAACATGTTTCCTATGCTTTAAAATTAATTATTTTAATTATCTTTTATTGCCATTCGATGCCGTGATTCGTGTGTTGAGTAATTTCAGATATTCCAAGGCAGGAATGACATAAAGGATGAAAAGGAAACATGCGAAAATGGAAGAAAAGCTTGAAACGGAGTTGTTGAAGAAACTGGCAGCGACGCGACCGCATGGGTGACGCGGCCGCATGCCAGCGCGAAACGGCAGTGACGCGATCGCACGACTGACGCGATCGCGTGCCTTGAGAGAAATGCATATGACACGAACGCATGAATGACGCGGCCGCGTGACATGGAAAACTCCGGATGACGCGACCGCGTGACCCACACAGATCACGCACCAGAAATTGCAGAAAACGATCCCAGCATTTTCTGGAACCCTTTTCGGCCCAAATCCAAGTCCAGAAGGCATAGACCTGAAGTTATAAAGTGGGGAAATGCATCCATTCATAATCATGCTTTTGATAATTCATAATTTTAGTTTTAGATGTAGTTTTTAGAGAGAGAGGTTCTTTCCTCTCTCTTAGGATTTAGGTAGGATTTTTAGAAATTAGGATTTAATTCGACTCTTCATCAGGTTCAATATTCCCTTTATATTTATCTCTTATTTTAGATACTTTAATGCTTTTATTGGTATTTGATTTATGTTGCCCAATTGGCTTATGAACTTTTCATGTTAGGATTATAGATTATTGAGATGTTTTTAGATTTGTGATTTCAATTCAGCTTTCCACACTTTTGGTCTTAGTTAAGAAATCAGTAACTCAGGAGTTATCTTAGCTCAACATAATTGATAACTGTTATCTTTGCTAATTGAACTGAACTTCAATAATCCCAACCTTTTCTTAGGAAATAAATAGGATTCGAAGGTCAAACTAATTAGTCCCTTGACTTTCCTTTGCTTTAGCAAAGGTTAACTAAGTGGAATTAAGATTCAACTTTCATTATTATTGGTAAGAATAACTAAGTCTGGACTTCCAATTTCTCATACCTTGCCAAAGGGTTTGCTTTACAGTATTTATTTATTTTAATTGTCATTTAAATTATTTGCCATATTAATTCTTAATTCTCAAACCCCAATTTACAATCTCCATAACCAATAATAAGAACATACCTCCCTGCAATTCCTTGAGAAGACGACCCGAGGTTTAATACTCGGTTATCAATTTTAAAGGAGTTTGTTACTTGTGACAACCAAAACGTTTGCACGAAGGGATTTCTGTTGGTTTAGAATTTATATTTACAACGCGACTATTTTTATAAAATTCTTTACTAGCAAAAATCCTAACGTCAAGGGAGCTACAAGAAAGAGAGGTTCGAGGTTGCACTCATTTCTGTCGCTGCTGAGCTATTGTCATCTCCCACAGCCACTGCCGGAGACCGCCTCTCTGTGTTTTTGGCTGTCAGAAATGGCGCTGTCATCGTTGGAAGCATCGTTAGAGCTACTACTGCTTTGTTTCCTCATTCCTCTCTAATTACAATAAGTTGTTCTTGTTTCCAAACCCTTGCCATTAGTGTTCTATTATAAGTTTTATTGAGGTTGTTGTGATGTTAATGTCTCAGGGTTGAGCCACTGCAGCTGTGGTCTGGGATTGTTGTTGTCGCTGCCACATTGTTATGGCAGAGCAGTTGTGAATATTGCGACTGCCACTATCGCTGTAGCTGTTGTGTTGTTGAGTTGTTTTGATAAGGTAAGGGCTTTTTCTTAAACTTATTTTACTTTGAAGAATTGTTATAAATCGATATCAATATGAAAATATATTTTAGTGATTGTGTGATTCTTATAAATTAAATTGGACTATTTTGGAGAAATAGAATTGGTTAAATGAAGATGGACATTAAAGTAATAAAATAGATTAGAAACAATGGTTGAAGCCTCTTGGTGGTGGATTAGGATCTGCACATATTTTTGTTTGTTAGTTGAAACTAAAAGATGTTGTTGATTGTGAATTGGATTGATGAACGAACGCTATGGTTGAACTTTTGGTGAATATGAATGTTGAGTTTTAAGTTGATAGATTTAGTATGATTATTATGCTTTGGTACTTCAAAAGTTTGAAAGGTAAATTGGATGTTAACTGATGATGTTATTTTTAGTTTGAAATTAGAGGACCAATTGACCAAGTAAAGCTCATATGTAAAATCTAATAAATTATTGGATATGATAACTAATTTAAATCAAATTTGATCTTATTAGATTAGATTAGATTAGATTTAAATTTGAAATCCCTAAAAATACTATTAAGCAAATCAGAAGTAAATCAAATCTTCCAACAAACTCTAACAGCAAAACAAACTAAAATAAAGACCTAATAAATTCGAAAATTAATAACTAATTTATATCTTCCATTGGATTTGAAAAATACTATTGGGCCTTCTGCTGTCCTGTCATAGCCCAATGAGCCTTATGAGTTGCTGCTGTTTCAGCACCACTGTTTTTTTAGGATATCCAAAATCGGCATGGTATAATTATTCTAGTATTCAGATCTTTGAATGTGACAAAATTAACATTCTACCCGTTGTCTCTAATCTGACGAAAATGCCCTCTGGAACATGTATCAGTTTTGATATATTATTGCATTTCATGGTTTAAAATTATGTTTATGAGAATTGGTAAAGTAACTTGTTCTTGATGAATGTTGAGGATTTTAGAATATGTGGTATGAGGTTAGTTGAATCTGAAGAAATCTTTAATGGTGGTTATCTCTATATTTTAGGGGAGATTATGTCAACATTTTTTCAAGATTTCAAGTGAGAGTAATTAGCACAAACTTTTTATAAGATTTTAAACTTTTTATCTCTACAAGGTATGGTGATTATGTGCAATTGGTTAATATGGATAATTATTATGATTAAAAAGTGATTTGTTATATATGTACATAAACTATGCTTGAGTAAAGAGTAGTCAAGAATGGTGAATTTTCCTTAGGTCGGTTGAGGTATTACGATCCTTGAGGTTTAAGATTTTCGATTTTTATATTATGTTGAAAAAATGAAAGTTTGGTTAAATTTAGAAATGTACTAAGGACCTTAAATGAAATTTGAGTCTTAGGATGAATCTAAGCATCATTTGGGTCATTTTGAGAAAGCTTAGAAGTGAATGATATATTTTATTATCTGATAACAGAGTATGACATCTGATTGAATTTTTGAAGGTATGTGAATCCGATTGTGAATTTAAGAATAAATGAGTAAGGAATGTGATTCCTGGCATAGTGTGAACCTAATATACTATTATTGAAAATAAAGGTCAAAGTAGGATTTTAAAAAGAAAATGTCCAATATATGATTAAAGAAAATATGTTAGTTGAATTGTGATATGATTGTTTAATTAACAAGGACATGGTTTTATCCCATTTGCGTGAAGAGATATGATTATTCAAATCGAGAATTAGTTAATGATTATTGATTACTTCCCTGGCAAGGATAGTGTAACACCCTACCATACAGAGTCTTATGCTTAAGTCATAATTCAGAGATGGCAAGGTATTACGACCTCTAAAATAAAAATTTAGTACGTATAGTAGTATGAATGATTGATTATAACTAGGAGCCTTTGTAGAAAAAGGGGTAAACAAAAAAAATCGCAACTCAAAAGCGCAACACTCCGATCGATAACGTAACGAACAAGGATAACCACGCGAGATTATATATATACAAAGGAGTGTCAAAAACAGGAATATCAAGACTTAAAATCCGGCTGCGAAGAAAACCGGTCCGAGCATAGCAATATATACATATGATAAAATAAGGAAAACCCCAAAGGAAACCCAAAGGGACACAAATACATAAAACCTATTCTCCAAAATCTCCCATAAGAGGAGTCATCACAGTTTGTATTATTTAATGGAGATAAGAGTATCTAAGCAAATCATATAAACCAAAACATAGCCCCGAGAACAAAGGATCTTCGCAACTCTAGAAGTCTCCAGCATGCCTCAGCGGGAAACCACACGTCCTGCATGGGTGAGAACCAGAGGTCCCCAACATGGTAACAGCTTCCACATATATAATACATAATAATAGAGGAAAGCCGAAGGCAATCCTAGAACTTCCTCCAGATAATATCAAAGCTTATAAACAAGCTAAACCATATAAGGGCATCTGACTAAAGATTCTTCAGTCTAACTAGTACTTCCCTTTCCAATTCCTTCAAACCTCCCAACCACCAACAGAAGTATAATGTAGCAAACACAGTTATATCAAACAAGGAATATACAAATAGGAACAGATAAGGCATTTAGACAATTAGCAAGTAATATGCAGTCAAATAGGCAATCTCAAACAATTCATAGAGTATGCATATGATGAATGCCTGTCCCTAGTGGCTGATGATATCATCTTGTCGGTTATAGAGCCAACCCGACAAGTCCTGGTAGCTAACCATTGGACTGTCCCTCTGTCACGCATCCCCAACTCGAGTTATACTCATCATAAACTTGATCATAATCATGATCTATATCCATCACCTTCACTGGTGAATATTTACGGGGGCGAGCTCATCCGGGTTTTTCACAGTGCCCGGCCACACTTACGACATAGGGTCAACAGAGTATCAAGTCTCAACCTGGAGCACGTGGTGGCTAGCCACTGCTACTACCCAAGGAAACTCGTATCTCAGATAGTGGAAGTGCAAATCTCAATTATCAATAATTCAGCATATACATGCATGAATTCTCATCCATGGATCAACATCCATATCAGCCATCCGGCTCACGGTTCAGTCCAGAACCAGCCAATATTCATATCATACACAGCCATTCCGGCTCACGGTTAAATCCATAACCAGCCACCCGGCTCACGGTTAAATCCATAACCAGCCGTTTCATTAATAATTACAGCCTTTCGGCCCATGGCATAACAAGCACTTCCACCACCATCCTCCGCATCTCACATAATCATCTTTGATCCTCATTGATCATTCATTTTTCCCTTGCTTCACTCGCAAGTTACCTCATTCACTAGTCCCTTTTTAATAGCTAGGCATGCCATAATGATTTAAGACATAAATGGTGAGATCGGAGGCTTAGAAGTATGAGATTTGGCTTTTAAAACTCAAAAATCAACTTTGGGATGAAAACAGGGCCACGCGTACGCGCACTCCACGCGCACGCGTGGATGGCCTCAAAAACTCATCGACGCGCAAGCGTCATGCACGCTAACGCGTGGATTCAAAATTTGCCAATCGACGCGCACGCGTCAACCACGCGTACGCGTGGGTGTTCTCGTGCCCCAGGCACAACACTGGCACAGTTCTGGCACAACTCTCTGGAAAATGGCTGGGCATTGGGTGCAGCACAATCGGCGCCGCCGCGCACATCACGCGCACGCGTGGATGGCACTTTTCGGAAGAACGGCGCGTACGCGCCAAGTGCGCCCACGCGCAAGGGGTAATTCTGCTAAAAAATTTTCTAAGTTAAAAGCTGCAGAATTCACAGATTTAAACCCCAATCTTCCAACGGACATAACTTCCTCATTTTAAATTGTTTTTCACCCGTTCTTCGAACGGCATGGACATCCCAGATCCAATTTCATTTCTAAACAGATTTGGTACAAAATAGAGATCCGTAGTCCAAGTTATGTTCCACCAAAGTATGCCCAAAAACAATATTTTCATACAAAACCACCAAGTGCCATTTTCAAAGCAAGCCATTTTTCAACTCTTGTCAAAATCAATCAAAACATGCCAATTTCATTCCTTTTCTTTGAAATCAATCAAAATATATCAAATTCAACATCAAGCCTCCTCAACTCACACATTGACACTTTACCACAATTTACCAAAATCACTATCTCATCATTTTAACCCACTTCACCCAAGTGGCTCAAACTCAAACATATTGACATATCATATACTCTTCCTCATGCCAATTCTCAACAACACCAATTCCAATAAATCATCATTGTACACAATTAATATCGTACTCACCATCAACATGGTTCAACCCACAATTCAACCATAACCAATTATCAAGCATATATCATAACATGCATATTTCTCATACATCATACCACCAAGGCATCAATAATAATCATCACATATATGAAAACATCATATATATCAACCATTCAACAACATCAACCATTCAATGCCTATCTTAGGGCCTCTAGCCTAAGTATTTCCTACCACATTACATATTAGATACAGGAAACCGAAACCATACCTTAGCCGATTTCCCAAGCTCAACCGGAGCACTTCCAAACCACTTATCCACAAGCTCTCAAGGCCTCAAAACCTCCAAGAACAGATTTTTCACCACCAAATCCCTTCTTAAGCTTTCCAAAATTACCAATCAAGCTCCAATATTCACATATACACAATGTAAGCCACAATCATCATACCCATACACAACATTTCAAAACCCAAACATCATAAAATCACAAATTACACTAGGGTTGAGAATCTTACCACACCCAAGGTCCAAGGAGACAAGATTAACCTTCTCCTTCAAGAGAGTTGGGTCCTATAACATCAAAGAGCCCCAAATCTCAACATTTTTGCTCATAAAACTCGAAAATAAGGCTGGAATTTCGAAGAGCAAAACGTGGATTACCTCAAGATTAATTGTACGGGTTTTGTAGAGCTCTCCGCGGTGAACGCGTGGCCGTAAACGGAGCGGCAATCGGAGCTCTAGATCAAAAGTTATGGTGGTTTGAAGATCAAGTAAGAGAAAGAAGTTTGAGAGAGTGTTCTTCCCCCATTTCCTCTCTTTTCAGCGTGTTTTTGAGTGTTGTGAGGAGAGAGAGTGCTGAAAACTAGGGTTTTGGTTTAGTTATGTTGGGCCAAGGGCCCACTTTGGGTCCGGTTGGCCCGGTTGGCCCGGTTTGGCCCGTTCGGTCCAATCTTGGTCCGAATTCTATAAAATTGGTACCGAAATTCTCGTCTCAGTCTCCTCTATCACATTTAGCCATAAAAATCACATTTTAGGCTTTCTTGAATAAATTCTCATTTATGGGTTAATTAGCCGTTAATTAACCGGGTTTTACATTCTACCCACCTAATTGGGAATTTTACCCACAAAATTCAAATGTAATTACCTGGGAATAAATGTGGATAATCCGTTCGCATTTCTGACTCAAGTTCCAAAGTGTGTTCCTCAACACCGCCTCGACTCCATGCCACCTTGACTAATGAAACCTCTTTTCCACGCAACTGTTTGATACTAGTATCATCAATTCTGACCGGAGCTACTAGAAGTGTCAAATCTTCCCTTAACTGAACCGACTCAGGTTCTAACACATGGCTAGCATCAGGAGTGTACTTCCGAAGCTGCGACACGTGAAACACGTCATGCAGGTTCGAAAGATGAGGTGGCAGAGCCATCCGATACGCCATCGGTCCAATCCTCTCCAGTATCTGAAATGGACCAATGTATCGAGGATTCAACTTCTTTGCCTTAATCGCCCTACCTACTCCTGTAGTCGGAGTAACCTTAAGGAAAACATGATCTCCTTCCTCAAATTCTAAGGGCTTTCGCCTCTGATCGGCGTAACTCTTTTGACGACTCTGCGCCGTAAGCATCCTATCTCAGATTTTCTTGACTTGTTCAGTGGTCTCAGCTATCATTTCCGGCCCCAACAAGCTTTTCTCTCCAGCTTCATACCAACATAGCGGAGATTGACATTTTTTCCCATACAAGGCCTCATACGGAGCCATTCCAATGCTCGCATGATAACTATTATTGTATGCAAACTCCACTAATGGCATATACCGATCCCAACTTGCCGGTTGGTCCAAAACACAAGCTCTCAACATATCCTCTAGTGTTTGGATCGTCCTCTCGGATTGACCATCTGTTTGAGAATGGTAAGCCGTGCTCAAGCTTATTCGGGTTCCAAAAGCTTTCTGAAATGCACCCCAAAACATTAAAGTGAAACGAGGATCTCTATCAGAGATTATAGTAGCAGGTACACCATGAAGTCTCACAATCTCCTTTATGTACAACCGTGCTAGCTCCTCCAGGGTGTAAGTCATACGAATAGGTAAAAAGTGAGCTGACTTCGTCAGTCGGTCCACAATCACCCAGATAGCATCAAAACCAGCCCTAGTCCTTGGCAATCCCGACACAAAGTCCATTGCAATACTTTTCCACTTCCATTGTGGAATCTCTAAGGGTTGTAACATTCCGGAAGGTCTTTGATGTTCAATCTTTACCTTTTGACAAGTTAAGCACTTTGAAACATATTCCGCCACATCATTCTTCATACTCGGCCACCAAAACATCGCCTTTAAATCATGGTACATCTTAGTACTTCCCGGGTGAATGGAGAATCCGCTCTTGTGTGCCTCCTTTAAAATATCTTGCCTCAAAGTGCCAACATTCGGCACAATGATCCTACCCTTGAACCTCCATAACCCATCTTTTTCTTCCGACACTCTCCACTGTTTTCCTTGCTCAATGGCCGGTAACACCTTCCATAACGCTTCATCATTTTGATGAGCCTTTAGGAGTTCGGACTTAAAGTCACTTGAGACTTCTAATCGGCTCAAACACAAAGTTCCGGATACTTCTCGAGCACCAATTTTCAGACTCTCGAATCCCTTGAGCAACTTCTCCTCTTGAAGCATCGTCCAAGCCGTATATAATGACTTCCGACTTAACGCATCTGCCACTACGTTCGCCTTTCCCGGATGGTAACGCAACTCAAAGTCGTAGTCTTTCAACAATTCCATCTACCTTCTCTGCCTCATATTAAGCTCTTTCTGATCAAAGAGATACTTCAAGCTCTTATGATCAGAGAAAACTTGGAACTTAACCCCATAGAGATAATGCCTCCACACCTTCAAGGCAAACACAACCGCAGCGAGTTCCAAATCATGCGTAGGATAACTAACTTCATGAGGTCTCAACTGTCGTGAGGCATACGCCACCACATTATGGTGCTGCATCAGCACGCACCCTAGACCCTTCAATGAGGCATCACAATACACCTCAAATGGCTCATTCGGCTCGGGTAACACTAACACAGGTGCAGTGGTCAACTTTTTCTTCAATGCCTGAAAGCTCTCCTCGCACTCAGGAGTCCAAACAAACGGAGTGTCTTTGCGGGTTAACTTTGTCATTGGCAAAGCTATCTGTGAAAAGCCCTTGATAAACCTTCGGTAATAGCCAGCTAAGCCCAGAAAACTCCTTATCTCCGTTACGGTAGTTGGTTGTTTCCAATCCATCACCGCCTCCACCTTAGTTGGATCTACTGCTATTCCCTTCTTACTCACCATGTGGCCCAAAAACTTCACCTCACTTTTCCAAAACTCACACTTAGACAGTTTTGCATAAAGTTTCTTCTCCTTTAGAATTTGCAACACGGTCCTCAAGTGTTTTGCATGCTCTTCTTCAGTCTTGGAATAAATCAGTATGTCATCAATGAAGACAACAACGAATTTATCCATAAACGGACGGAAAACTCTATTCATGTAATCCATAAACACTGCAGGAGCGTTCGTCAACCCAAAGGACATTACAGTGTACTCGTAATGACCATATCGAGTCCTGAAAGCGGTCTTAGGGATATCCTCACCCCTCACCCTTATCTGGTGATAACCGGATCGTAAATCGATCTTGGAGAAAACTCCAGCTCCTTGCAACTGATCCATGAGATCATCAATTCTCGGTAGTGGGTACTTATTCTTGATTGTAACCTTGTTCAACTGCCTGTAATCCACACAGAGCCGCATACTCCCATCTTTCTTCTTCACCAGTAGCACTGGAGCCCCCCACGGAGAGACACTTGATCGTATAAAATTCTTTCCCAACAAATCCTCTAACTGAGACTTCAGCTCGTTCATCTCTAACGGTGACATCCTATAAGGAGCACTTGAGATTGGTCCCGCCCCGGGCACCAACTCAATAGCAAACTCAACCTCTCGGTTAGGTGGAAACTCATCAATATCATCGGGAAATACTTCCGGAAACTCACACACAACAGGAATCTGTTCCAACCTTTGATCATCACCCGAAACACCCGCGGTTAACAACATGATACCCTGACATTCGGTTCCGGAACAGTTCACCATCATCGAATTCAAGTAATAATTATTCACCACGACTGGCCCTTCTGTATCTTCTGGCATAAAGTACACCGACTTTGTAGAACAATCTAGCAGAACATGGTTCTTAGATAACCAGTCCAATCCCAAGATAAGATCAAGACCGATCATCGGCAAGCAGACTAAATTATGAACAAAATCACGCTGCTTGAACCTAAAGGAAACTTCCAGGCATCCTAGCCTAGTTACCGTGGCTTCATGGGTAGCATTGTACACTCTTAGATCATAACCTAAGGTTACAATCTTCAACCCTAACTCATGGGCTTTCTCAAATGCAATGAATGAATGCGATGCTCCCGAATCAAATAAAGCATTTAAAGTTTGACCAGCCATTTCACAGTTACCTCTAATGAGTGTCTCGGATCCCTCAGCACCTATAGCTGAAGTGGTGAACACCCGACCAGTCAGTTGTGCCTTCCCAGCACCTTGTTTCTGCCTCTCCGGACAACTTGCGGCTTTATGCCCCGCCTTTCCACAATTGTAGCACAAACCCCATCCGGCCTTGCATGGTGCTCCCGGATGGTGACTTCCACACCTAGTACAAGCTTGATCATTCTGAGGTTGCTTCCCAAACTTCTTCCCTTGGAAATTGTTGTTGTTGTTGGGCCTCCTGAAAGAGCTTCCTCTCTTGAAAGATGGACCTCTAGGTGCAAAGCTCTTCCCTCGGTTCTGTGGGAATGAACCTTTGTGACTCCCTTTCTCAGCGGTTGCCCTTTTCACACACTCTTCAGCAACCCTACACTTGTTCACTAATTCGGAAAAAGTCCTAATCTCCATTGGTCTCACTGAACTGAAGATATCACTCCGGAGTCCTCCTTCATACTTAACACACTTCCATTCCTCATATTCCACCGGAGTCCCTTGGCACATACGAGAGAACCTGAACAGCTCCTCAAACTTGTCAGTATACTCTGATATGGACATAGTACCCTGCTTCAGTTGTAACAATTCAAGTTCCTTAGCCGTCCTAGCAGAAGTCGGAAAGTACTTCTTATAGAACTCTTCTTGAAAGACATTCCAGGTGATATAGTCATCACCCTGCTGTAGAAGACGCCAATGCGACGCTTCACCGGTGAGCATATAAGTGGCAAACTCGACACGCTGCCCTTCAGGTACCACTTGTGCTTGCAGTGCTCGCTCCATAGCCTGAAACCATGTATCAGCCTCAGTTGGGCTAGTAGTTCCTTTGAACTTAGGCGGATTAACCTTCAAAAAGTTTGCTAGTGTCATCGGGCTCTGAACTCCACCTCCATCATTACCATGGTTGTTCATCTGTTGACCAAGAGCCTCAGCAGTGGCTTGCATAGCAGCAGCCATGTTCTCCAACGCAGCCATAAAGTTCACCGGGTCATTAGGGTTATTCTCCAGCGCACGAGCATTCGTACAACCTCTCGCACTACCTCTACCGCGTCCACGAGGCGCCATCTGGTTCCTATACACACCAAAACATCGATATTAAGTTGATCAGTCTCAATATCGGAAGTCTAGTGCTTCAAAGTCCCAAATGCATGCTCATGAACGTTTATGCCAATTATATCAAGCAGATATACTAATAGCACATAACACACATACAGAGAATGCACAGAAGCATAGTCAGTCCACCCCTCAGGCTCTACAGGAATGAACTGCTCTGATACCATAATGTAACACCCTACCATACAGAGTCTTATGCTTAAGTCATAATTCAGAGATGGCAAGGTATTACGACCTCTAAAATAAAAATTTAGTACGTATAGTAGTATGAATGATTGATTATAACTAGGAGCCTTTGTAGAAAAAGGGGTAAACAAAAAAAATCGCAACTCAAAAGCGCAACACTCCGATAGATAACGTAACGAACAAGGATAACCACGCGAGATTATATATATACAAAGGAGTGTCAAAAACAGGAATATCAAGACTCAAAATTCGGCTGCGAAGAAAACCGGTCCGAGCATAGCAATATATACATATGATAAAATAAGGAAAACCCTAAAGGAAACCCAAAGGGACACAAATACATAAAACCTATTCTCCAAAATCTCCCATAAGAGGAGTCATCACAGTTTGTATTATTTAATGGAGATAAGAGTATCTAAGAAAATCATATATACCAAAACATAGCCCCGAGAACAAAGGATCTTCGCAACTCTAGAAGTCTCCAGCATGCCTCAGCGGGAAACCACACGTCCTGCATCTGAAAACCACAAAATTCGCATGGGTGAGAACCAGAGGTCCCCAGCATGGTAACAGCTTCCACATATATAATACATAATAATAGAGGAAAGCCAAAGGCAATCCTAGAACTTCCTCCAGATAATATCAAAGCTTATAAACAAGCTAAACCATATAAGGGCATCTGACTAAAGATTCTTCAGTCTAACTAGTACTTCCCTTTCCAATTCCTTCAAACCTCCCAACCACCAACAGAAGTATAATGTAGCAAACACAGTTATATCAAACAAGGAATATACAAATAGGAACAGATAAGGCATTTAGACAATTAGCAAGTAATATGCAGTCAAATAGGCAATCTCAAACAATTCATAGAGTATGCATATGATGAATGCCTGTCCCTAGTGGCTGATGATATCATCTTGTCGGTTATAGAGCCAACCCGACAAGTCCTGGTAGCTAACCATTGGCCTGTCCCTCTGTCACGCATCCCCAACTCGAGTTATACTCATCATAAACTTGATCATAATCATGATCTATATCCATCACCTTCACTGGTGAATATTTACGGGGGTGAGCTCATCCGGGTCTTTCACAGTGCCCGGCCACACTTACGACATAGGGTCAACAGAGTATCAAGTCTCAACCTGGAGCACGTGGTGGCTAGCCACTGCTACTACCCAGGGAAACTCGTATCTCAGATAGTGGAAGTGCAAATCTCAATTATCAATAATTCAGCATATACATGCATGAATTCTCATCCATGGATCAACATCCATATCAGCCATCCGGCTCACGGTTCAGTCCAGAACCAGCCAATATTCATATCATACACAGCCATTCTGGCTCACGGTTAAATCCATAACCAGTCACCCGGCTCACCGTTAAATCCATAACCAGCCGTTTCATTAATAATTACAGCCTTTCGGCCCATGGCATAACAAGCACTTCCACCACCATCCTCCGCATCTCACATAATCATCTTTGATCCTCATTGATCATTCATTTTTTCCTTGCTTCACTCGCAAGTTACCTCATTCACTAGTCCCTTGTTAATAGCTAGGCATGTCATAATGATTTAAGACATAAATGGTGAGATCGGAGGCTTAGAAGTATGAGATTTGGCTTTTAAAACTCAAAAATCAACTTTGGGATGAAAACAGGGCCACGCGTACGCGCACTCCACGCGCACGCGTGGATGGCCTCAAAAACTCATCGACGCGCAAGCGTCATGCACGCTAACGCGTGGATTCAAAATTTGCCAATCGACGTGCACGCGTCAACCACGCGTACGCGTGGGTGTTCTCGTGCCCCAGGCACAACACTGGCACAGTTCTGGCATAACTCTCTGGAAAATGGCTGGGCATTGGGTGCAGCACAATCGGCACGGCCGCGCACATCACGCGCACGCGTGGATGGCACTTTTCGGAAGAACGGCGCGTACGCGCCAAGTGCGCCCACGCGCAAGGGGTCATTCTGCTAAAAAATTTTCTAAGTTAAAAGCTGCAGAATTCACAGATTTAAACCCTAATCTTCCAACGGACATAACTTCCTCATTTTAAATTGTTTTTCACCCGTTCTTCGAACGACATGGAAATCCCAGATCCAATTTTATTTCTAAATAGATTTGGTACAAAACAGAGATCCGTAGTCCAAGTTATGTTCCGCCAAAGTATGCCCAAAAACCATATTTTCATACAAAACCACCAAGTTCCATTTTCAAAGCAAGCCATTTTTCAACTCTTTTCAAAATCAATCAAAACATGCCAATTTCATTCCTTTTCTTTGAAATCAATCAAAATATATCAAATTCAACATCAAGCCTCCTCAACTCACACATTGACACTTTACCACAATTTACCAAAATCACTATCTCATCATTTTAACCCACTTCACCCAAGTGGCTCAAACTCAAATATATTGACATATCATATACTCTTCCTCATGCCAATTCTCAACAACACCAATTCCAATAAATCATCATTGTACACAATTAATATCGTACTCACCATCAACATGGTTCAACCCACAATTCAACCATAACCAATTATCAAGCATATATCATAACATGCATATTTCTCATACATCATACTACCAAGGCATCAATAATAATCATCACATATATGACCACATCATATATATCAACCATTCAACAACATCAACCATTCAATGCCTATCTTAGGGCCTCTAGCCTAAGTATTTCCTACCACATTACATATTAGATACAGGAAACCGAAACCATACCTTAGCCGATTTTCCAAGCTCAACCGGAGCACTTCCAAACTACTTATCCACAAGCTCTCAAGGCCTCAAAACCTCCAAGAACAGATTTTTCACCACCAAATCCCTTCTTAAGCTTTCCAAAATTACCAATCAAGCTCCAATATTTACATATACACAACCTAAGCCACAATCATCATACCCATACACAACATTTCAAAACCCAAACATCATAAAATCACAAATTACACTAGGGTTGAGAATCTTACCACACCCAAGGTCCAAGGAGACAAGATTAACCTTCTCCTTCAAGAGAGTTGGGTCCTATAACATCAAAGAGCCCAAAATCTCAACATTTTTACTCATAAAACTCGAAAACAAGGCTGGAATTTCGAAGAGAAAAACGTGGCTTACCTCAAGATTAATTGTATGGATTTTGTAGAGCTCTTCGCGGTGAACGCGTGGCCGCAAACGGAGCGGCAATCGGAGCTCTAGATCAAAAGTTATGGTGGTTTGAAGATCAAGTGAGAGAAAGAAGTTTGAGAGAGTGTTCTTCCCCCATTTCCTCTCTTTTCAGCGTGTTTTTGAGTGTTGTGAGGAGAGAGAGTGCTGAAAACAAGGGTTTTGGTTTAGTTATGTTGGGTCAAGGGCCCACTTTGGGTCCGGTTGCCCGGTTGGCCCGGTTTGGCCCGTTCGGTCCAATCTTGGTCCGAATTCTATAAAATTGGTACCGAAATTCTCATCTCAGTCTCCTCTATCACATTTAGCCATAAAATCACATTTTAGGCTTTCTAGAATAAATTCTCATTTATGGGTTAATTAGCCGTTAATTAACCGGGTTTTACAGATAGTAGTATTGTGCCGTTTGCTAAGGGCGTTGTTTTTATAGTTAATGATTTTGTCCCGCTCATAGTTTGAATTCTAAAAGTTGGAAAGACGAAGGAAATTTGTAAGAAAAAAGATTCATATGACAAGCATGGATCAACTGCCGTAAGGCAATTTATCTTTTATATCTTCTTATGACAATTTTAAAACCTGTCTATTGAGACCATGTTGATTGGTTCTCATCCCTCTATATCTTAATATCTTTCAGAAAACGAACAAGAAAGCCTTTACAGAAATTATTAAATATTGGACGTGTATCACTTTATTCTCTTAGAGTGAATTTGAATTTAGTTATTTTTTTTTGTTGTTATTTTAGAATTCATTCTTTTATGAGAGATAGAAAATTGTATTATTTGTTATATGTATACAAATATGTATATAAAAATATATTTGATGTATTTTATTCATGACAATAAATATAAATGTTTGAGTTATAATAATTATTGAGTACCTTGTAATAATTGAAATATGAAATGTATATTGGTATGTATAAAAAAAAATGCCCTTTTTTAAGCTTAATTTTTAAAGGCTCGTATTGATAAATAAGTAATACAGTGGGTAGTTATTAATAATTATTTAAATTATTTTTTAAAATTAATAATTATTTAAATTATTTTTTAATTTAAATCAGTAATTATTCCTGTATCTGAATTTTTTAAATATGACTATCCAATTAAAACATTTGTTAATATGCGATTCAATCTAAATAGTAACTAAATATATCGATTTTTATTTTTTAAATTAGTCTAAATTAAATTATTAATATTTTTTATTATTTTCAAAAATTATATTTTTATATTTATAAAAATTATATTTTCATATTTATAAATACACATATCTCATTTATAGTATAAACAAAATAAATATAAATGTATCTCGTTTATGTTGTAAATGAGATATGTGTATTTTTTTAAACTCTATATATCTCGTTTGTAAATAAGATAAAGTCAAATAAAATCGTGTGTTATTTCGTTGACACCGCAAACAAAATATGTAACGAAACTTAAAAATATAAATAGTATCTAAAATACTTATTTCAATAAATAAATTAATTAACATATTTATTTTAAAAAATTCTATAATGTATTTGTATAGTGGTTAGGGTTATATTTGTTAAATGAATAAATTTATCTGATTAAAAATATATGTGAATGAATTTGTAATTTTTTATTTTTTTAATTTATATATTTTTTCTCTCTTTATCTGATTCTCCTTTGGTAAAAGTATGTATCTACTTATTTTTTTAGAAAAAATGAAGAACTGCTTATTTTCTACTTCTGTTTGTTTTAGAAGTACAAATAAATTATTCAAAAAAATAAAATAATTAAATTGTTTTAATATATTTTTTTATCTTAGAATTACAAACAAATGAGTCTATTGTATTATATACCAGCAATTCAATTTTCTAAAATTATCGACAACCGAAAGATAGAGACTAGAGGCTATTATTTAAAATTGCAAATTGCATACATGTTATTTTTTATATGTGAATTTGCTAATGAATTCAGGTACAAAATATACTTAATATACTTTATTTAACATTAGAACTGAATTGGTGTAATTACTCATTATTCTATGAAATTTAATTAAAGTAAAATCAGAATCTTCTTACATTCATAAAAATTATCGAAATTATTATATTTTCTTAAGTGATATAGAATAAAGTATAGAAATTCTAATACACTTTATTTATGCCGAAGACTACATATATGAAATGTAAATGTGGAGGATCACAGAGATAGATATTCTCAATTTTTCTTTTAAGATTGTAAAGTATGATTTTTTTATTAATTTTATAAATAGATAAAAAAATGAGAAAATAAAATTGAAATGTTAGAGATTACACTTTATTTTTTTAATTGAAAAAAAATTGAGAAGATTCATTCTCGAGGATTAACATCTAGACTGTGTTTGATTTTGAGAACATGATAAGATAAGACACTGAGAATAAGACACAATGGACAGAGACATAAAAATTAGTGTTCTTGTATTTTATTTGGTGATAAACTAAAACAAATTATAAAAGTCAAATTTATTCTTTTTTTTTCATTAAAAAAATTTGAGAAAAATATAATTATAAAAATTCAACAAGAATAATGAAAAGAAATAAAATATAAGTTATTTCTTTTGTTAGTGTCTCTGTCTTTTCTGTTAGGATGGACACAAAATACACTAATTCAGTATCTTTGGACATAATATCTCTGTCCATGTCTCATCTACCAAATACGATTTTGTCTCTTTGTGTTCCTGTTTCAGAATCCCGTGTCTGTAAACAAACGCAGCCTATAGATAGTCCAATGAACAAAGACATCTATTATACTTCACTAATTTTACAATCAAAATATATCATATGTCACTCTCTTATTACAATTAAAAACAAATATTTTCCTCCAAAATTAAAGAATTCTCTCTTTCTCTCTCTCCCTTTCTTTAGCTCTCATATATATCATTATTACTGACTAATTATAAATTTGACAATCAAAATATGTAACCTCATGATACACTGCAAGAAAAATACTGAGAACCGGCAGAATTACCATCGAATTTAGCAGTGACAATTACTGTTGGAATTAGCGTCAGATTTAGCGACGGGTTTGATGAGATATTCTTCATGTCAAATGATTACTGGCGGATAGCGGCTTTTGACGATAAAACCGCCGGTAACTTCTAGCGAAAAACTACCACAAATAGGCTCCAACTGTAGTGTCGGATTTACAGTAAGAAAAATTCGACGGTAATCGCGTTTAATGGAAAATATCCACCGGTAAATCCGACGGTAATTGTGCCTTAAATTGGAACCACGAATCCCTCCCTCTTCATTTTGAATTCGTTTTCTCTCTCTCACCTTCGTCTCTCTTTCTTTCTTTCTCTCTCTCTCTCTCTCTCTCTCTTTACACTCTCACCTCTCAATCTCTCTCTAGCCACTGCTGCCACTACAAAGGCCGCCGCCGTTGCTCCAACTGCCTCTGTTGCCGCTGTTGCCCTGCCCTCTTATTTTCTTCTTCACTCTTCTTCCCACCCTCTTCACCGAATCACAGAACCCTTGGGCAACCATAACCTACCCTTCTGCCACCACCATAGCACGCTCGCCGCAGCTAGCTTCTTCGTCATCTCTTCTCTCTAATTCCATCCCTTCTCTCTCCATTTCCTTCGTGGTTGAAATAAAATAGGGCACCCCTGTTCGAGCTACTCCAGCCCTGTTTTCCCATCATTTTCGGTGAGTCATTGCCGTCAGTGCCACCTACTTTAGTGGTTGGCCTCCACTACTAGTCCAACCCATCTCTCCTTCCCTTCTGCCCTGGTGTAGTTCTTTGCTTATAAGTTTTTGCCCTTTTTTCTTTTAATTTCTGTTAAGTTAGATTAGTTTTATTTAGTTAGTTTGATTTTGTTAATTAGTTTAGTTAGATTAGTTATTGTTAGTTGATTATAGGTGGCTAGGTTAGGATAATTTGCTTTAGATTATTAAGTTCTGATTGTTGCTGTTAAAAATATTTGAATTGACTTGATGTATGATGGATTAATTGCTGTTAATTTGTTATTTTATTGTTTAATTATTTCAAGTGAATGCTATATTTGTTGGTTTTTAATTTGTTAATTATTTCTGTTTTTTATTGGTAATACCATGCTAAACTTACATAAACTTTGAGCATGGATACATGCACACCACTTGTTATAAGAGTGCCTCTAAGAGTTTTAATTTAGCTTTTGGTCAATTCACAAATCAATGCTCATTTTCACATTCTTATTATTTTTATGCATTGAAACCTAATTTTGCTTTTTGTTTTTTCCCATACGTATACGTATAGTGATCCCATGCATGTTTGTTATATGGTGGTGTACTTGCATAAATATCTTCATGATAAGCTAATAACGTAACAAGTTGAAAGAACACTTGACATAAAAATTAATGACTCAGTTTGAAAAATTAGAATGCTATGAGAAATTGTTATAATGCTTTAAAAGTTAGAATACTTTTATTGTCTATATGCTGTGACTCAAGCTTTATTAATATAATTACTGTGTTGTGTGTATTAGAATGCCTTCAGAGTGGGAGATTTTAAAATTATGATTTCGAAATTGTTATAATTAATTCTTTTCAAAATTATATGTATATATTCATTTTGGTTCTTATGAAAGAAAATATGTTGTTAATATATTCGCTGTACATACATGATGACAGGCAGCAGAGGTAGGTCGAGTGGGACACGTGGTCATGGTAGAGGGTGGGCTTCAACCGAATCCCCCAAGGCTGCCTAGTCATCGCTCTCTATCCTGTCTACCTCGTTCACCCTTGTGACGTCACAAGCGGGTCCATCAGACCAGCAATTTATCATGGTCCCTAACACGAACTGAGGCCTCTTTCTGCTAGGCCTCCTGCAGATGCATTGACCCTGTCGACAAAGCCTGCGGTGGGTGATACCTATAAGAACCGAACTAAATCGACCGCTTAGATAAAATAACACAATAATTTCATTGCCTGAAATAGGTTTGAAAAATTAGACATTTTAATTTAAAAATTTGACGGTGAGATTTGAATTCAGTGAATTTTTCTAAGTGGAAAAATGTAAATTTTTATGGAAAATTGCATAAAAATGCATACCAGTAAATTAGCCGACAGTACCAGTTTAAGTCTGTCCGGTATTGTATGAGAGAAATAAAATTGTAGAAAAACTTAGGAAAATATTTAGAATTAAAAAACGGGTACTAATTCAAAAGGTATTGGCCCAAAATTGGGCCAAATAGACCAAAAATATTAACAGGTTGGACCGAGTCCAAGTTGGGCTCAAGCCCAACATATATAAGAGTGTAAATGAGGCCATTTCAGCCTCGTAACTCCACAAATTGAAAACCTAGCAGCTACTAAGTGAGACGAGAATAAGAGAGTTTTTACTATTCACCATCAACATCTTTTAATCATAACTTGAGCTTCAGTGCTCTGATTTTTGAGCTGTTTGTGGCCACACGAAGCTCTTGTCGAGCCTGTCATTTCTAGGTAAACAAAGTAGGTAAAATCTAAAAACTCACACTCTAGTTTTCTGCCCTATATCAAAACTTGAAAATGGCTTTTGGGTTTTGAGTTTCTTTGTGATTTTGTTGTTTAGGTGTAATCTAGCTTGGATGATTAGTGGATTTCATCCCAAGATTCATGGGACAAGATAAGATTTTGCTAAACCCTTGTGTTTAGTTGATATTGTGAACCTTGTGTTAATGTTGGGTATATTATATAAAATTATATTGATTTGGTATTGTATGGAATGGATTTGACAAATTGAAGTGCTTGCTAATTTGGACTAGGTGGCTGGAAATTGTGGATCTTGTTGGAGACTTGAAGGCTCGTGAAAGAGGGTTTTGGTGGAATTTGTGTGAATTGGGAATCAGCCGAGGTATAGTTTCAGTTTTCTCTATGTAATATGTAATGTTTTGTGAACCTTAGGCTAATGGACCTTAGGATAAGTTTGAATTGTTGATGATGTATGATGATAATTGATGATTGTGATGATTTTAATGAATTATGATGGTGATTATTGATTGTTGATGATATTAGATGACGATTGTGAGTTTTAATGATGATTGAATTGAGGAATGAGATTTTGATGGAATGTCTAATGAATGATGATGTTGATAAGAATGTAAGACAGTTTGTGAGGATTGAATGATGTTGATAGCTATGTGATTGAGGAATGGTTGGAGAGTATTTATTATAGATATTTGAGTTGTTTTGAATTGGTTTGATTTTGAAGTTTTGGAAACTAGAGAATTTTGTTAAGTTTTGTAAAAATCTTGTTTTTGATGAATTTTTATGGGACATGAATTGGCATCTGGACTCTCAATTTGGATGAAACTTAATTTAAATGAAAATTGGATCCGAGAGCTTTAAGATGTTCGAAGAATAGGCGGAAAATGTTTTAAATCATAAAAGTTATGCACGTTTGAAGTTTGGTGTAAAAATCTAAAATTCTATAGCTTTAAAAATTTTCTAAATCTGATAAGGCCTGCGTACGTGGACCTGTGCACGTGAGGCGAGCATTGGCCATCGCCAAGTGCACTCACGTACATAAACACTGGCATTTTAACACACAATGCATACGAGAAGGAGGTGTCGCATATGCGACCGCCCATTATTGCAACCTTGTGTACGCGGACGGGGGGCTTGCATACACGAGATCCCTGTTTTGCTAAAAACTTGTTTTTCTTCACTTTAAAGGTTCTTCTAGCTCTCCAAACTTCTCTAGCTTATATTTAAGACTTCTAACTAGTAATTAGACTTTGAGGCAATTGATGGTGAGTTAAATGACTTAAGAATTAGATATTTCTGTTATGAGTTTAGAAGACGGAGACTTAGATTTCTGAAGTACTGTGGATGGACTCGTTGGGTAAATTGGGAGAGTACTATATTTTGTGTGAATTTGAGGACTTGAGAGTTTGATGGTTATTGATGAACGGGGACCTTTGAAAGGAATGATAAACTTGTTGGATATTGAAAGTGTACCAGGAACTATATTCTTGGGACGATAGTATGTAGGGAATTATATCCCTGGAATAAATTATGATGATATATTCTGCTGGTAAGTTGCTATGCGCCTAAGACAAGGGCAGTGGTGAATTCCACTTGTCGAGGTCACGGCGCCGACGTAAGGATGATGGTTAATCATGTTTAAGTTCAGATGTGAGGGTTGGGGTGGTATCTCGCTCGCATAATCTTCTCTGCCACAAGAGTGAGCTAGGCACTATATCCCTAGGTTACGCATGTGAGTGAGCCGGGCACTATATCCATGGGTCAATAGTGAGCAGGGAACTATATCGCTGGGTGCACTTGATAGTGAACATGGCATTATATCCCTGGCCGTGGCAGAAAGGCTACATCTGAAAGGATGTGTCGTGTCGCAACTTATAACCGACAAATGTGATATCACAGCCAAATAGGACAGACATCCTTTATATACATTTTTTATATGTTTGTTTGCTTTGCTTAACTTCAGTATGCCTAAATGAATCACATGCCTACTTGCTATTTTTTTTACTTGTTGTATATGTATATCTCTTGTGCTTTACTTGTTTGCATTAACTGTGTTTTCTTCTGGGATTGAGGAGGTTCGGTAGGTGGTAGTGATGGGATCGCATGGAGGTTAGGCTAGCGAAGACTGTGGAATAGCGATGTTATGTTAGTTAGAATTTCCATAACATAGATGAAATTTTTATGGTTTAAGTTACTTTAAGTTTGAATCTTATGCTTGATGCAAATTTCTAGGATCTCCTTTGGCATTCCGGAACCTTATATTTTATATATTGGGCATTATTACTATACTGAGAACCTCCGATTCTCATACCATATGTTGTTGTTGTTTTTCAAATACAGGTCGCAACCCACTTATGTCAGTTGCAAATTGGTGACAGAGCGGAGGATGGCTTCACTTTATTTTGTTTCTGTTTTACTTTTGTATAATTATAATTTTGTTGCCTTAAAGGCTTTTGTTTAAAACTTCGAGAGATAGGATATAAAACTCTGATGTATTTCTTGATTCGTCAGCCTAAACTCTACAAGCTGTGACTAGTTTCTTTTGTATATCATATATATTTTTACCTTGTTTATTTATTAGCTACTGCCTTGTATGTTGGAGCTTTAATGCAAGGTTGTATATTTATATGTTCTGCTCTTATCTTTTCCATGCGTTTAGTTATCGTGTGTGAATGCTTCGCACTTTGTAATCCTGCTTTATACGACTTTGAGCTTTTATTCCTTCATTGGGCTTCAAGTATTATTAATTCTTTCCATACACACACACACACACACACACACACAGATATATATATATATATATATATATATATATATATATATATCTTTAGAACTGTCGTGGCACTTTGTTATCCTTTGCTTTATGGCTAGAGGTAAGGCTTAGGGTGATAGGGTGTTACATTTAGTGGTATCAGAGCGGTTCGACCTCGTGATCCTAAGGGATGGACCGATTGTGCTTCATTACATGCTCTGGGTTGTTTGATTTTTTCGTGCTATTTATGATATCTGTTTGATATGCATAACATGCTTGTTTGTAAGTACTTGATACGTGGTCAGGAGGACATTTTCGTCATCTTGGAGCTAAGGGACGGAATGATAATCTTGCCATATTTAAGGATCTGAATTCTAGAAGAATTGTGCCATGCCAGTCTTGGACATCAAGAAGACCAAGAGTCCGTCTCAAAAATAGTGGTGCTGAAAGGACAACAATTCATAAGGCCCATTGGGCTAAGTCAGGACAGCAAGAAGCCCAATAATGCTTTTTCAAATTCAATGAGAGGCATAATTAATTATTAACTTTCAAATTTTTAGGCATTTAAGTTTGTTTGTTTTGTTGTTAGAGTTTGTTGAAAGATTTGAATTACTCCTGATTTGCTTAGTAGTATTTTTAGGGATTTTAAATTTAAATCAAATATGATCTAATCTAATAAGATCAAATCTGATTTAAATTAGTTTTCCTATCTTTAAGATTTTAAATTTTAAATCAAATCTGATCTAATCCAATAAGATCAAATCTGATTTAAATTAGTTATCTTATCTTTTGGTGTGTTTGTTAGGGGTCTATTTAAACACCTTTGGTGAGACAATTTGGAATAACTTTGATGAATAAATTTCAGTTGCTTTTAAGCAGTTTTTATTGTGTGAGAAGTGAGGTGAGTGATTTGCTTCGCTTGCTGCATGGAGAAAATTGAGTGATTCAATTTTCATCCCTCTGATCTAGGTTATCAAGGACAGGTTCTTTGAAGGTCTAGTAGGGAAAACCCTTCCAGTGACCTAGTTTGCTAAGAACAGGTTTCTTAGAGGTCTAGTAGGAAAAAACCCCCCTCTTTATCTATCCTCTTGTTTTTTTTCCTTATCAGTACTTTTTGGGATAATTGAAGCACTGGGCTTGGGATATTGAGACTGATCACCTTGATATCGATTATTTTGTGTGGACAAAAAAACCTAAATGGTGCCTTACAACTAAGGTCAGTCACGTACATGAGGAGAGAGTGAGAGTAATCAGTCAGCTGACAACCAAACTGAGTTTATGGTGGCAATGACTAACTTAGCCAATGCGATGCAAGCGAGCACCACTGCGAATACTCAAGCAATGGAGAGAATGGGACACAGAAATGGGAATGGAACTGGAGAAGGGACTGGAAACAACTTAGCGGCTGGACTGATGACTCGAGCTTATTTTTTGAAGGTTAACCACTAACTTTCAAAGGGTTGACGGATCCTACTGAAGCTGATAACTGGTTCTAAGCCATGGAGCATGCGTTGCAAGCTCATCATGTTTCAGAAAACCAGTTCATGGAGTTTGCAGCCTATCAGTTGTTGTGTGAGGCTCAACACTTGTGGCAAGGATAATGCCAACTGCTGCAACTTCAGAATGCAAATATCTCTTGGGATGTATTATAGACAACCTTTTATAAGAATTATTTTCCAGAGTCCATGAGGGAGGGTAGAGTGTTGGAACTCATGCAACTGAAGCAAGGGTTTATGACGGTAGCCGAGTACACTAGCAAGTTTGAAGAGCTTTGCAGGTTTTCGAGGATTTGTCAGGGTGCCCTTGAATCTTACGAAGCTAAGGTTGGAAATGCATCAAATAACAAGGAGGGCTCTAGGATGATATTATGACTGTTGTGACTCTGATGGAGATAAGGAGGTTTTCGGAATTAGTGAACAAGGCGAGGGTTGTCGAGGATTGTGCCCAGAAGGTAGCTGAGGTGAGAGGAAACTAAGGTCATACCAACAATCAATGTTGTAGAGGGTACCTTGCATCGAGGGGACAAAATTTTAAATGAGATGGACATGCTCTTCAGCATCTTTAAAGACAAGGGAACTTTGGAAGAAACAACAATGCCCAGTTTCACCCGGTAAAAGGGAGTGGTCGATGCTACACTTGTGGAATGCCTGGACACATTGTTAAGGACTGCCATCATGAAAGAAACCAAGACGTGGGACGAAATCAACAACCAGGCTGAGTGTTTGCTATGTATGCGAGAGGGGCGACGGATTCGAATACTCTGATGAGAGGTAAATGTAGTTGGCAGAACTTAGAACTTAATATTGGTAAGCGTATAAAACTTGGCAAAGAATGTTACTAATACCAAAGTTTAGCTTAGTTTTTCTTATGGAGTCTCGCCCTTAGGACTGGTAGAACTCAAAGTTATGATGGAGGAGCCAATGGAGAAGGAAACTTTTGATGGATATAGCTGAACGATTTGGATTCTTAATGACAACACAATCAGAGTGACGCAGTAGAAGATGTGTGGGAACTCAAATTAGAGATGGAAATGGCTACTGTCATTCGTTTTTTGACGATTTAAATTTTGGGGACTAAACTCCTAATTAGGAGGAAAAATGTAAGAACCAAAACTAAATTAACCGCTTAGATAAAATAAAACAATAATTTAATTGTCCAGAATAGGTTCAAAAAATTAGACATCTTAAATTTTAAAATTTTACGTTGAGATTTAAATTCAGTGAATTTTTCTGAGTGGGAAGATGTAATTTTCTGTGAAAAATTGTGTAAAAAGGAGTACTGACAAATTTGTCGGTAATACCGGCTTAAGTCTGTCCGGTACTGTGTGAGAGTAATAAAAATTATAGAGAAACCTAGAAAAATATTTAGAATTGAAAACCGGACACTAATTCTAGAGGTTTTGGCCTAAAAGTGGGCCAAACAGACCAAAAACACTAACAAGTTGGATCGGACCCAAGTAGACCTAAGCCCTACATATATATGAGTGTAAATGAGGCCATTTCAGCATCATAACTCCACAAATTGAAAACCTAGTAGCTGCTAAGTGAGAGGAGAAGAAGAGAGTTTTTACTATTCACTATTACCATCTTTTGATAATACCTTGAGCTACGGTGCTCCAATTCGTGTGTCATTTACGGCCACACAAAGCTCTCACCAAGCTCGTCATTTCTAGCCAATAGGTAAAAAATCAAAACTCATTCTCCAGTTCTCTGCCCTATATCAAAACTCAAAAATGGCTTTTGGATTTTGAGTTTCTTTGTGATTTTGTTGTTTTGGTGTAATCTAGCTTGGGTGATTAGTGGGTTTCACCCCAAGATTCATAGGACGAGGTAAGATTTTACTAAACCCTTGTGTTAATGTTGCGTATATTATATGAAATTAGATTGATATAGTATTGTATGGAGTGGATGACAAGTTGAAGTGCTTGCTAATTTGGACTGGGTAGCTAAAAAATGTGGATCTTGTTGGAGACTTGAAGGCTTGTGAAAGAGGGTTTTGGTAGAATTTGTGCATATGGGAATTGGCGAAGGCATGATTTTGGTTTTTTCTTCGTAATATATAATGTTTCGTGAACCTTAGGCTAGTGGACTTTAGGATAAGTTTGATTTTTGTTGATGATGCATGATGATAATTGATGATTGTGATGATTTTGATGAATTATGGTGGTGATTGTTGATTATATTGGATGATGATTGTGAGTTTTAATGATGATTGAATTGAGAAATTAGAATTTGATGGAATGTCTAATGAGTGATGATATTTTGTGATGATTATGTTGATAAGAACCTAAGGAAGTTTGTGAGGGTTGAATGATGTTGATAGCTATGTGATTGAGGAATGGTTGGAGAGTGTTTATTATGTATATTTGGGTTGTTTTGGGAATGTTTGAATTGGTTTGGTTTTGAAATTTTGGAAACTAGAGAACTTTGTTAAGTTTTGTAAAAACCTTATTTTTAAATAAATTTTACGGGACATAACTTGGCCTTCGGACTCTCAATTTGGATGAAACTTGATTTAAATGAAACCTGGGTCCTAGAGCTTTATGAAGTTTGAAGAATGGATAGAAAATATTTTAAAACGAAAAAGTTATGTGCGTTTGAAGTTCGGTGCAAAAATCTAAAATTTTGTAGATTTAAAATTTTTCTAAGTCTGATAAGGCATGCATATGCGGAGTTGTGCATGCGACGCGAGCATTAGCAATTTCCAGGTGCTCTTGCATACGCGAACACTGTCATGCGTACGCGATCATGTGATTTTGAGGCATGCGTATGCAAAATTTTAACACACGACGTGGGGTTTCCCTTCAAGTTGGTACTCTTGCGTATGCAAAGGAGGTGTCACGTACGCGACCACCCATTTTCGCAACCTTGTGTTCACAGACAGAGGGCTTGCGTACGCGAGACCCCTCTTTTGCTGAATACTTTTTTTTCTTCACTTTAAAGGTTCTTCTAGCTTTCCAAACTTCTTTAACTTATATTTAAGACTCCTAACTAGTAATTAGATTTTGAGGCTATTGAGTGTGAGTTAAATGACTTAAGAATCAAATATTTCTATTATGAGTTTGGAAGACGTAGACTTAGGTTTCTGAAGCACTGTGGATGGAATTGTTGGGTAAATTGGTGGAGTACTATATTTTGTGATGAATTTGAGGACTTGAGAGTTGATGATGGTTATCGATGTATTGGGAACTTTGAAAGGAATAATGAACTTGTTGGATATTGAAAGTGTGTTAGGCACTATATCCTTGGGACGATAGTGTGTAGGACACTATATCCCTAGAATAAATTACGATGATATATTGTGTTGGTAAGTTGCTATGCACCTCGAGCAAGGGCGGTGGTGAATTCCGCTTGTCGAAGTGGTGGCACTGGCATAAGAACGGTGGTTAATCCCGCTTACATTCAGATGTTAGGGTTGTGGTGGTATCCTGCTCGCATAACCTTCTCTACCACTAGAGTGAGCCGGGCACTAGATCCCTGGGTTACGCATGCGAGTGAGCTGGGCACTATATCCACGGGTCAATAGTGAGTAGGGCACTATATCCCTGAATGTACTTAATAGTGAGCAAGGCACTATATCCCTGGGCGTGGCGGAAAGGCTACATCCAAAAGGATGTGTCGGGTGGCAACTTATGACCGACAAATGTGATATCACAGTCAAATAGGACAAACATCCTTCATATGCATTTTTTATATGTTTGTTTGCTTTGCTTAACTTCAGTATGCCTAAATGAATCACATGCCTACTTGCTATTTGTTTTACTTGTATATGTATATCACTTGTGCTTTACTTGTTTGCATTAATTGTGTTTTCTTCTGGGATTGAGGAGGTTCGGTAGGCGGTGGCGATGTGATCGTATAGAGGTTAGGCTAATGAAGGCTGTGGGACAGTGGTGTTATGTTAGTTAGAAATCCCATAAGATAGATGACCCTTTTATGGTTTACGTTACTTTAAGTTTGAATCTTATGTTTGATGCAAAGTTCTAAGATTGCCTTTGGTGTCCCGAGACCTTATATCTTATATATTGGGCAATGTTACCATACTGAGAGGCTCCGGTTCTCATACCATACGTTGTTATTGTTTTTCAGATGTAGGTCGCAAACCCACCTATATGAGTTGCAGATTGGTGATAGAGCGGAGGATGGCTTCACTTTATTTTGTTTCTGTTTTACTTTTGTTGTAGTTATTCTCTCATCTTTTGTACAACTATAACTTTGTTGCCTTAGAGGCTTTTGTTTAAAACTTCGAGCGATAGGAGTAAGCCTTGTATAGAACTCGTATGTATTTCTTGACTAGTCAGCCTAAACTCCACAGGCTGTGACTATTTTCTTTTGTATATCATATATATATATTTTTACCTTGTTTATTTATTAGCTACTCCCTGGTATCTTGGGGCTTTAATGCAAGGTTGTACATTTATTTGTTCTGTTCTTATCTTGCCTACGCATTTAGTTATCGTGTGTGAATGCTTTGCGCTTTGTAATTCCTCTTTATGAGACTTTGAGCTTTTATTCCTTCATCAAGCTTCTAGTATGATTATTTCTTTCCATATATATATATATATATATATATATATATATATATATATAATGTATGAGCTTTACAATTGTCATGACACTTTGTTATCATTTGCTTTATGCCTTGAGGTGAGGCTTAGGGTGATAGGGTGTTACAATACCTCTAATGCCCTCAAGCAGGATGCCCCTCCACCACCGTCCGTTGTCCAGCTGAGGATTTGGCCTGATGGCATGCAGTCGTAAGTTCAATTTTATAATATTAAGTTTATTTATCTTTAATTTGTTTATGTTAATTTTGTTTATCTTATGTGATTGTTACTGTGCGGATTGTGCTGTGACATGTTTGCACTGAACTCTAATGCTTGCACACAGGAGATATTCGATGTCATTAAGTCCTTGTACGACCATCCATGGCCGATTACACGTACATCTTAGCTGAGACTAGAGAGCGTTGGTTTCATAAGTAGGCTGTAAGAACCCAATTTGGTTAGAAATGATTTACAGTATTTGAAATGTATTTTATTCTAACTAACTAATGTTGGTGAATCACTTTGTGCAGTTGAAATTCATATGGGATGCAGAGTATAACCTCATGATCTGGAAGATCCATGACCACCGGACAGACAAACATTTTCAGCAGATGATGAGTGTTGTTTGTCAGAGGAAAGACCACCTGAACTCGTGGATCCGTCCAAATATCAAGCGTAACCTAGAGGCTCATTTTAGAGATAACGAGGGGTTCAAGCATCGATGTCTGACGAACATCACCAATAGTGCTTCGCGTAGGTCGTTGAGGTATACGGGTAGGTCGGAGACCTTCATGAAGACGAAGATGAGACCAGTAAGAATTTTGGCATTGTTTTATGTTATAGTAGTTACTTGAATTGGTTAGTAAGGTTTATGGTATTTCATTTCCTTTTTCATTATCATGTTACCCAATTTAGTTAGTAGAGTTTAGGATAACTAATTTTCAGTTTTAGTGGATTTAGGTGGTTAGGATAGGTGACAATAGGTTAGATTAGGCTCTGAGATTGCTGAAAATATTGGATTATTTAACTGTTTCCTAAATCTTACTGCTAAAATTATTTGAAATATACTTGACTGTGAAAATAATGATGTTAATTTAGTTTGGATAGAACCCTTGGCTATCAGGGAAAACTTTGTCAAACTTTTTATAAGATTTTCATTTAAATAGAAAAAATTAAAATTACGTTTTCGAAATTAGAATAGAGATTTCCTGCTTCATATATATTTGTCTATCATTGTTTAATTTGTTTGTTTATTTTATTGTTTGGTTGATATATTAATTTGTAGTCTAAGTCATTGCATCGTGAGATGACACTGGTGGAGACCTTCAAATATACCCATACTTTGAAGGCAAAAAAGGAGAGATTTACTGACGAGTGGTCGGCGGCCCATTACGTGAGTTTAAATTAATCATAAATTTCAGCTTAATTTCGTTTAAAGTCAATTATTTAACTATTATCCTAATCACAACTAATTTGCGTAACACAGGAGGAGTATTAGCAGAGGTTGGATGCCGCGATGCAACATTCTCAGCCTCCTAGTGGAGCCGCCAAAGTCGCTCTGAGACCTCAGTCGTGGATTCTGACAGGATTTGGTGCGAGACTGCCTCTAAACCCCACAAGAATTGCCGTTTCGGGTTGTGCTCGTTCTTTGCCAGTGAACTTTGTCCCTCCGCATTGGCGGCTTCCTCTACCTCTACCTTAGCCTTTGCCATGAACCCTATTGATCCCTAGGAAGTTATCAACCTGACGGAGAAGGTGCAGAAGCTAACACAGGAGTTTCACCAGTAACAGGAGTAGTTTGAGTAGATGCGTTGCTGCGAGCTCAAACTTGATAAAGAAGTTGGAGCATCTCGAGCTGCTGCAACAACAGATGGAGGAGTACAGCTAGCAGATGCCCGCTGGAGGTAGCGGCGCTGTTGGCTCTAGTGGCAATGCTGCTAGTGGGGCACCAACGGCAGCACCTACTCCGCCATCATAGCAGGGGGACCACGACTACGCCATCGCTGATGACGACGACGATTATCAGAACATATAGGAATTGGATTTTTATGCATTTTTGTTTGTTTAGGGTACAATACTCTACTTCTGTGACATTTTATTGTATTCATACCATTTGTTTTTAATAAAATAATTTGTTGATTTTTGCTAATTTTAGATTTCTGATAACAATTTTATTAACAAGAGTTTTAATTGAATTTGACTATTAGTTTTGGCAAAACTATACCAAAAGAATAAAAAATAAAATGCATACCGACGGATGTACCGTTGGATTATCAACCTAGGCTCGACAATCCATTGAAAATACCGATGGTAAATCTGCCGGTAATTAGCGTCAGACTAAAAAAAAATACACCGGTAAGGGGTTTTTAGCGCCGTTTATACTGTCAACTACAGGATGATGGTAATCCGATGGTAATGTAATTAGTGGCGGATTTATTTGATTAATCCGATGGTAAATTCTACATTAATCAATGTTTTTCTTTTAGTGATATTTTCTAATTAAAATTAAAACAAAAATTAAAATATTGAAAACTAAATTAAAATATAGCTATATTATATTATTAATTTAACAACCAAAATGTGTCACGTGAAACTCTATTATTCAATTGAGATGAAATATTTCTCTTTAAAATTAATAAACTTATTTTTTACATCTTATCTACCTCTCTATCCTTTTCTATTTCTCTCTATCCTTCCCACTTTATATATAATTATAATTTATATTTTTTATTACTATTTTGACAAATAAAGATCTGTCACGAGATATTTTTTATGCTAATTAAAATAGAAATTATTTAATCCAAAATTAATAAAATCCCTCTTTTATTCTTTTTTATTTTTCTCTCTCTTTTCTCTCATTCTCTATCACTCTTTATCTTTTACTCTACAAAAAATAAAATAATATAATTTAAATAAATTCTTAAAATTATAAAAAATACATTAAATTCATAATTAAATATAATTAAAAAATAATTCTGTAATATTATTCCCATAAAAAAATATTATTATATGCATATTTTTTTAATTCTTTTATTTAGTTTTAAATTTCACGGCCTATATTTCTAATTTATATTTTTACTTCTCTTCCTTCAAATATTTATTACATATAATTTGTGTTGAGTTTTCAGGAAAATAAAATAATTATTTAATAATGATCAAACATTATAACATTGGGCCAATTAAAAGCCCAAAGAGTGTGAATAAATGGTTTGGTTAGTGTGTAAAAAATTATATTACTCAAAACAGGCCTAATAATGGATCAGGCCTAATAATGGATCAGGCCCAAGACCAAAAGCATTCACCTCATTCCATTCTTTGATAGCCTATAACATTTGATGCTGATCAATAACCAAAATGAAAAGATGCAACTCTTTCTTCTTTGAAGCAAAGCTAAGTAATCGAACTCATTCTCTCTCTTCTCTCTCTTCGCAACCCATATGAATTAGCTCCAAGAGCAAGCAAGAAAAAGAAAGCTCTGATTAGGCGTTAATTGATTCCCCATCATTAATTTTACACAAATTCAGTATTGTTTTCTTTATTGTTTTATTTTATGCGCCAACAACAAAAATTACCTTATCTATTCACCTGACTAAGATCTGCAAGATAACCACATGTTGCTCAATCGAATAATCTTCACCTGTGGTATTATTTGGACGACCCGGTGCACTTGCCGATTTAATTAGTCGAGTTCTAATTTTGCGCACCAACAACCCTATAACCGGTCACAAGCCTAACATCCACAAACCCCTTTCACGAGAAACGAAACTCTCACAACTTCTCATGGCACTGGACACTTACGGCTTCACCTTTCATATCCACAAACCAAATCTTAAAGAACTAACGCATCGCATTACTATCCTAAAGGTCACACGTGACATTAAAACAATTCTTGAATTTACTCAGAAGGGTACTAAACCTTAGAAAAGGACAAGCGACAAAGACAATATCTGCAAGAACATGAAAGGATTGTTGGGATCACAAGCAATCAAGGACGTACAAGGAATAAAGTGTGCTGGAAAGAAAATCACTTTGGCAACCTCAAAAATGACCCCCGAATCAAAGAAGTCCGATAGGAACGATAAAAAAAAGCAGTGCAATAGTTTGAACAAAATCAAGCTGAGTCAAAGAAGTGTGAGGTTTACAGAAGACGAATGTCTAAAACCAAAGACAAAGCTTACAAGACTCAAGAGTCGGATTAAGAATACTTTCGAATGTATTGCTCATAAGGAATGAAAAACTTTTTCAAAAACCATTTCATATTCTCAAAAAAAGGTGCGCAATAAACAATTTGTAAAAGAATAATAAAAGTATAAATGGGGCATTCTTTTAATACAATTTCATGTTGAAATAGATTATGTAGAGTTTTAAAACAAAATAAACACTAGTTTGGCTAAAAGCAAAATATTTTCTCAAATATTTAGAAAGATGGTTAGGTGCACAACTTAACCAAAAGTACGCATAAAACTCGGAAGGAAATCAAATGTTTGTTCAAAATTTCTCAAAGTTCATATTCAAACAAACGTGTATAAAATTTATAGCAAAGATAGAAGAAGTCATACTCTATTAGAAAAGAAAATCCGAGGTAAATTTTTTTTGTAAACACACTTTCAGCGAAAACAGGGTTCCGCGTACGTGAACACCCTTCCGCGTAAGCGAGTGTGTGAAACATAAAGGCTGGTCCGTGTCGCGTGCCAACTACTATGTACGCAAGTGTTTGAAAAAGTTCATCTTCGCGTACGCACACCAATGCCGCGTACGCATGATATGGTTTTTAAAGCTTCATATAAAGAAGTGCATGCTAAAGTCAAAACAACTTTATCAAAATTTAAAGAATGATTTCAATTACAATCAAGCAAGAAAAAATTTAATTTGAATTTTCTTCAAAGAGAATTCAAAACTTCTTTAAAAAGGTTCAAAATAAAACTCCGAGAGTATACTTGAAATCACCACCTCACAAGAATAATTCAAGAAGATTAAGACGCACTAGTACATCTTGTGCTTAATTGAGTAGATTTCATCCACTGTTCTCACATTTATTCACAGAATTCGTATGTTTTACCATTTCCTTCCTAATTTTGTGCTATGATTGAAAACATGTTTTCTTGGTCTTAAATTTGCTAATTTTAATCCTCTCTTATTTCTATTCGATGCCATGATATGTGTGTTAAGTTTTTTCAGGGATTACAGGGCAAGAATGGCTAAAATAATGGAAAAGAAGCATGCAAAAGGGGAAGGAATACAAGAAATTAAAGGAATTGCAAAGTTTTCAAGCCTGACCTCTTAGTTCTAAATCAGACATAACTTGAGCTCAAAAGGTCCAAATAAGGCGGTTCTAGTTGTGTTAGAAAGCTAACATCTGGGGCTTCGCAACGATATATAGTTTGCCATAGTTGACCTGGCGTTTAGGGATGTGCACATGCAAAGCACACGTACGCGTTGATGGTGCGAAAGTTCAGCGTATCAGAAATCGCTGGGGGTGATTTTTGGGCTATTTTTGGCCCAATTTCAAGAAGAGTTTAAACAGAGAACTCTAAAAGTCGGTGGATGAACTTTTAGAAACAAAACCAAGGTCATCGGAGCACCACCCAAGTTGTTACCGTCTCCTTCTCTATTCCCATTCCCATTTCCATTTCCATTCTCGTTCCCAGCCAGTTAACCCATCCTTTTCATAGCTTGCATTGTCGCAGCAGCATTTGCTTCCATAGTGTTAGCCAAGTTGGCCACCGCCGCCATAAACTCAGCATGTTCATTAACGGGTTGATTACCCTCATTGCCTCTCCGTGCACTCGTACGACCTCGTCGACATTAGCCATTAGGGTTTCTGTCTACACCAAATAGTCGATATCAAGGAGATCAGTCTCAATATCAAAAGCCTAGTACATCATTTATCCCAGAGTATGTAATAAAGCACAATCGGCCCATCCCCCAGGCTCACGAAGACAAACCACTCTGATACCACTAAATGTAACACCCTAATTACCCTATGCCTTACCTCATGCCGTAAAGCAAAGGATAACTAAGTGTCATGATAATTCTAAGGCTTATACAATAATATATATATATATATATATATATATATATATATATATATATATTAAAAGGATTAATAATAATGTGAGAAGCCCGATGAAGAAATTGCAGCTCAAAACAGAAACAGAAAAGTGCAAAGCATTCACACGATAACTAAAAGCGTAAAGGATAAGATACATATACTAGATAACAAAGTATATATAGACATATAGGCATAATAGTCATAGAATACTAGCCACAGCCCACGGAGTTTAGGCCGACTAGTTACATACAGACACAACAGAGTTTTTTAGTTAAAACAGCTTATACAACTTATCTCCCAAAGTCAAACCTCTAAGGCACAAAGTATAAATATATAAAAGATAGAGAGAACTACAACAAAATATCCAAAATGCAAAATGGGATAAAAAACCCTCCGCTCTGTCACCATCTCGCAACTCACAGAGGTGGGTTGCAATCTGCACTTGAAAAACAATAATAGAATATAGTATGAGAATCAGAGGTTCTCAGTTTGGTAACGATGCCCAGTGATGTAAGATATAACGTTCCGGGACGCCAAAGGCAATCCTAGAACTTCACATCTAACTTAAGATTCAAATTTAAAACAATAATTCAAAACAATAATGAAACAGGGGTAATCTAACTTAGGGAATTATTAACTAAACCAACATCGCTGTCCCAAATCTTTCACCAGCCTAACCTCCGCACGACCTTATCGCCACCACCTACCAAACCTCCTCAACCTCAGTGAGAAACACGAATAGATACAAACAAATAATTCACAGCTAATATGACATATACAGCAAGGAATTCTAGAAGCATGTAATCATGTTATTCAATTAGGAAAAACAATGCAAGTAGGCAAAGCAAGCAAACATATAGAAAATGCACATGATGAATGCCTGTCCTATTGAATGTGATATCACATTGTTGGTTTAACTAGACACATTCCCATTGGAGTGCTGCTTTCGGTCATGTTTATAAATGGAAACTCCCTGGGATATAGTGCTCGGCTAACTTTCCCTGAGATATAGCGCTCGTCTACTCTTATGACCGAAAGTATGTGAGCGGGACTTCTACCATTGCCCTCACACCTCAGCGTAAGCGGGACGAACCCCACACCCTATGCCTACAACTCAGCATAAGTGAGACGAACCACTGCCCTTAATCCTGCATTTTATTAATATTATTTAAAAACAGTTTAATGATTCATAGTAAAATCTATCTGCTTATTCTGAGTCTCATCATGATCGGAATTCATGCCTCAATGTTCTCAATTTCAAAATAAGGTAATCATCATATTATGTGTCCTCCATTCAATATAAAAGAACTCCCCACCAACTCACTCAGACTAATTCATCGACAATTCATAGTACACCTAAGTCTCCGTCTTCTAAGATTTAACTAACTTTATCTAATTTAAGCTCTCTAACTTTTTCTCATTAGTCTCAAGTGTCAATTACTAGTTAGCATTCTTTATACAGTAGTTAAAGAAGTTTAGAAGGCTAGAGAATCCTTGAGAAGTGAAAAAAAATCATTTTTAGCAACACAGGGGTCTCGCATACGCAAGCCCCCTGTTTGCGTACGCATGCTGTTAAAAAAGGGTGGTCTCGTACGCGACACCCTGCTCGCGTACGCGAGTATCCAAAACAGAATGCAATGCTTGCGTCGCGTGTGACAATTCATGTACGCATGCCTTGAAAAGATATGCATCATACTCAGAAAACTTAAATAATGCAGAATTTCAGATTTTTGCACCGAACTTCAAATGTTCATAACTTCCTTTACAAAACCCTTTTTTTCTCAAACTTTATGTCATTTTAAAGCACTTAAAATCATCTTTAATTTAAAATAAAAATAACTCAATTTCAAGGATTGAGGCTCAAGTTATAATCCCCCAAAATTCATCAAAAATCAAATTTTATACAAAATCATCAAAGTTCTCTGGTTTCCAAAATCAAACCAAACCAAAATCTACTCAATTTCAATACAAAACATTACTACATACATCTATATACCATTCCATTGCTCTTCAATCAATCCAACACTTATTTCACTTAATATTTCCATCCCTTTCTACCATAATTCCATAATAATCCACAAGTTCAACCACCAAGTCCACTTTCAAGAAATCAAGTCACCAATATACTACACACGACACCAATACAAGCTAGCAATTACACAAAATTTCACAAATCAGACCTAGGTTTTCATATATACATAAAACCACAAGTGACTATGGATTTCTTACCTTAATCACAACAATTGGGGGATAAAACCCAATGATTCCTCACTATTGGTTGGCACCTAAACAGCCAAAACACAAAAATTTACTCAAAACCAAAACTTTAAATTCGAAATTCACAAGGGCTGAGAATTGGGAAGGAATTTTTGAAAATCTTACCATTTTGGTTAGATAAAACTAATGGGCTTGGCAAGAGCTTTGTGTGGCCACAAGCCGTTTGCAAATCGGAGCACCGTAACTCGAGTTATGATAAAAAGAGTGAGGAAGTGAATTGTAACTCTTCTCTCCTCTTTCACTCTCAACCTCACAGCTGTCATTTTATATTTAAGTGATGAATGGAGCTGAATGGCCTTCATTTAAGCATATATATATATATATATATATATATATATATAGGGCTTGGACCCAACTTGGGTCCGATCCAACTTATTAGCATTTTTGGCCCGTATGACCCAATTTCGGGTCAAACCTTTAAAATTAGCGGCCACTTTTTAATTCTAAATGTTTTCCTAAGTTTTTCTACTGTTTTTATCATTCTCACACAGTACCAGACAAACTTAAGTCGATACTGCCGGCTAATTTACCGGTACGCATTTTTACACAACTTTCCACAGAAAATTACATTTTTCAACTCAGAAAAATCTACTGAGTCCAAATATCATATTCGAATTTTCTAATTAATATTCTAAATTTTTGGACCTATTTTGGACAATTAAATTATTTTAATTAAGCATTTAATTAATTATGGTTCTTACATTTTTAATTAATTACGGTTCTTACATTCTCCACATCAAATAAGAAATTTTGTCCCCAAAATTTTGTGATTACCTGATAATAACTCGAGATAATCTTTCCGCATGTCTGACTCAAGTTCCCAAGTATGTTCTTCTATTCTGGCTCTTCTCCAAGCTACCTTTACCAACGAAACTTCTTTTTCGCGCAATTTCTTTACACTAATGTTGTCAATCCGCACCGGTGTTACTTGAAAAATGTCAAGTTCTTCTTCAACTCAACCGACTCGGGGTCTAACACATGAGTCGCATTCGATGTGTACTTGCAGAGTTGTGACACATAGAATACATCAAGCAAGTTAGACAAACGTGGCGACAAGGCTACTTGATATGCCACCGGACCGACTCGTCTCAAGACCTCAAAAGGTCCAATGAACCTCAGATTCAACCACTTCGATTTAATCGCTATTCCGATACCAGTTGTCAGAGTAACCTTTAAAAACACATGATCTCCTACCTCAAACTCCAATGGCTTCCTCCTCTGACCTGAATAACTTTTCTATCAGCTTTGCACAGTTAAGATTCGGGCCCTAATCTGTTTAATCTTCTTAGTGATCTCGGCTACCAAATCCGGTCCTATCATACTTGCATCACCGGCTTCATACCAACACAGAGAAGATTGGAACTTCCGTCCATACAAAGCCTCATACGGAGCCATTCCGATGGTTGCATGAAAGCTGTTATTGTGCAAACTCCACTAATGGCATGTAACGGTCCCAACTTCCCAGTTGATCCAACACACATGCCCTTAGCATATCCTCCAACGTCCGGATAGTCCTTTCCGACTGTCCATCCGTTTGTGGATGATACACCGTGCTGAGACATAGTCTCGTATCGAAAGCTCATTGAAAAACTCCCTAAAACCTCAAAGTGAAATGGGGATCACGGTCTGACACTATACTTTATGGCACCCTATGCAACCTTACTACCTCTTTAATATACAACCTCGCCAACTCCTCCAATGAGTAGTTCATGCGTATCTGCAGTCAATCAGTCCACGATCATCCAAACCGCATCAAAATCTGCTCTCGTCCTTGGTAATTCCGACACGAAGTCCATTGCAATTCCTTCCCACTTCCACTGAGGAATTTCAATTTCCTGTAGCGTTCCTGATGGTCTTTGATGCTCTATCTTCACCTTTTGACACGTCAAACACTTAGACACAAATGTAACTACATCACCCATCACCCCTGGCCACCAAAACATCTTCTTCGAATTGTAATACATCTCAGTACTTCCTGGGTGAATAGAGAATCCACTGTTATGCACCTCTTTCAAGATATCTTGTCGCAAGTTACCAACATCCGACACGCATATCCTACCCTTGTACCTTAAAATTCCGTCTCCGTCCCACGAAACTCCTCATTGCTTTCCTTTCTCAATTATCGGCAACACTTTCTGTAACTCTTGATCATTGATGAGCGGATAATTTATACGCTTTTTGGCATTGTTTTTTGGTAGTTTTTAGTAAGTTCAAGCTACTTTTAGGGATTTTTTCATTAGTTTTTATGTTAAATTCACATTTCTGGACTTTACTATGAGTTTGTGTGTTTTTCTGTGATTTCAGGTAAATTCTGGCTGAAATTTAGGGATTTGAGCGAATCTCCGATAAGAGGCTGATAAAGGACTGCTGATGCTGTTGGAATCTGACCTCCCAGCACTCGAAATGGATTTTCTGGAGCTACAGAACTCCAAATGGCGCGCTCTCAATGGCGTTGGAAAGTAGACATCCAGAGCTTTCCAGCAATATATAATAGTTCATACTTTATTCAGGAATTGACGACGTAAACTGGCGCTCAACACCAGTTCCATATTGTTGTCTGGAGTCAAACGCCAGAAACACGTCACGACCCGGAGTTGAACGCCCAAAACACGTTATAACTTGGCGTTCAACTCCAAAAGAAGCCTCAGCACGTGGATAGATCAAGCTCAGCCCAAACACACACCAAGTGGGCCCCAGAAGTGGATTTATGCATCAATTACCTACTCATGTAAACCCTAGTAGCTAGTCTAGTATAAATAGGATAGTTTACTATTGTATTAGACAGCTTGGAACATATCTCTGGACGCCTAGTCCTTAGACCTTCATGGGGGCTGGCCATTCGGCCATGCCTGAACTTTTCACTTATGTATTTTCAACAGTGGAGTTTCTACACACCATAGATTAAGGGTGTGGAGCTCTGCTGTACCTCAAGTTTTAATGCAATTACTACTCTTTTCCATCCAATTCGATTTATTTCTGTTCTAAGATATTCGTTGCTCTTCAACTTGATGAATGTGATGATCCGTGACACTCATCATCATTCTCACCTATGAACGCGCGTGACTGACAACCACTTCCGTTCTACCTTAGGCCGGGCGCATATCTCTTGGATTCCTTAAACAGAATCTTCGTGGTATAAGCTAGATTGATGGCGGCATTCATGGGAATCCGGAAAGTCTAACCTTGTCTGTGGTATTCTGAGTAGGATTCCGGGATTGAATGACTGTGACGAGCTTCAAACTCCTGAAGGCTGGGCGTTAGTGACAGACGCAAAAGAATCAAGGGATTCTACTCCAACCTGATTGAGAACCGACAGATGATTAGCCGTGCTGTGACAGAGCATTTGGACCATTTTCACTAAGAGGATGGGATGTAGCCATTGACAACAGTGATGCCCTACATACAGCTTGCCATAGAAAGGAGTGATGAGAAGGAAGAAGGAAGAAGTAGGAAAGCAGAGATTCAGGAGGAGCATAGCATCTCCATACACCTATCTGAAATTCCCACCATGGAATTACATGAGTAACTTTATCTTTATTTCCTATTTATTATTTATTATTTTTGAAAACCCAATAATCAATTATAATCCGCCTGACTGAGATTTACAAGGTGACCATAGCTTGCTTCATACCAACAATCTCTGTGGGATCGACCCTTACTCACATAAGGTATTACTTGGATGACCCAGTACACTTGCTGGTTAGTTGAACGGAGTTGAGTCCACACATAGCAAAGAGCCATAATAATGATTCCATACAATAACAAAGAGTACTACGTTGATGTGATCACAATTTCGTCCACCAAGTTTTTGGCGCCGTTGCCGGGGATTGTTGAGTTTGAACAACTGACGGTTCATCTTGTTGCTCAGATTAGGTAATTTTTTTTTCAAAAAGTTTTCAAAAATCTTTCAAAAATATTTTTTTTATTTTCGTTTTTCTAAAGAACATTTTCGAAAAAAATTGAAGAAAATACAAAAAAATCATAAAATCATAAAAACTAAAAATATTTTGTGTTTCTTGTTTGAGTCTTGAGTCAATTTTTAAGTTTGGTGTCAATTGCATGCTTTAAAAAAAATTTTTCTTGCAATTTTCGAAAAATTCATGCATTCATGGTGTTCTTCATGATCTTCAAGTTGTTCTTGACAAGTCTTCTTGTTTGATATTGATGTTTTCTTGTTTTGTGTTGTTTGTTGTTTTTCATATGCATTTTTCGTTTGTTAGAGTCCATGCATTAAAGATTTCTAAGTTTGGTGTCTTGCATGTTTTCTTTGCATCAAAATTTTTTCAAAATTATGTTCTTGATGTTCATCATGATCTTCAAAGTGTTCTTAGTGTTCATCTTGACATTCATAGTGTTCTTGCATGCATCATATGTTTGATCCAAAATTTTCATGTTTTGGGTCATTTTTATGTTTTTCTCTCTCAACTTTAAAAATTCAAAAATAAAAAAATATCTTTTCCTTTTTTTCTCTCTAAATTTTCGAAATTTTGGGTTGACTTGGTCAAAAATTTTTAAAAATTAGTTGTTTCTTACAAGTCAAGTCAAATTTTCAATTTTAAAAAATCTTATCTTTTTAAAATCTTTTTCAAAAATCATATCTTTTTCATTTATTATTATTATTATTATTATTATTATTATTATTATTATTTTTCGAAAAATTCCAAAAATCTTTTTCAAAATATTTTCAAAATCTTTTTCTTATCTTTATATCAAATTTTTGAAATTTCACTAACAAGTAATATGATTGATTCAAAAATTTAAAGTTTGTTACTTTCTTGTTAAGCAAGGTTCAATCTTTAAAATCTAGAATCCTATCTTTTTAAGTTTCTTGTTAGTTAAGTAATTACTTTTAATTTTAAAATTAAAATCTTTTTCAACAATATCTTATTTATCTTATCTCTTATCATATCTTTTTCAAAATTTTATCTTTTTCAAAAATTTGATTTCAAAATATCTTATCTAAACTTCTTATCTTCTTATCTTTTCAAATTTGATTTTAATATATTTTTCAACTAACTATTTGACTTTTTGTTTGTTTCTTATCTTTTTCAAAACCACCTAACTACTTTTCCCTCTTCAATTTTCGAAAATACCTCTCTCTTTTTCAAAAATTCTTTTTAATTGTTTTAAATTTTAATTTTAATCATATCTTATCTTTAATTTTCAAAATTACTAACTCCTTTTCAAAAATTAATTTTCGAATTCTTCCTCTCTTTTCTTATTCTATTTAATTATTTATTTACTAACACTTCTCTTCACATCCCTTCATCTAAAAATCCGAACCCATTCTTCTTCACTCTTCTCCCCTTTCTTCTACTAACATAAAGGAATCTCTATACTGTGACATAGAGGATTCCTCTTTTTTTTTGTTTTCTTCTCTTTCATATGAGCAGGAACAAGGAAAAAGGCACTCTTGTTGAAATTGATCCTGAACCTGAAAGGACTCTGAAGAGGAAACTAAGAGAAGCTAAATTACAACAATCTAAAGGTAACCTTTCAGAAATATTCGAACAAGAGAAGGAGATGGCAGCCGAACCCAACAACAATAATGCAAGGAGGATGCTTGGTGACTTCACAAAGCCAATGTCCAAATTTGATGGAAGAAGCATCTCCATTCCTGCTATTGGAGCAAACAATTTTGAGCTTAAGCCTCAATTAGTTGCTTTAATGCAACAGAACTGCAAGTTTTATGGACTTCCATCTGAAGATCCTTACCAGTTTTTAACTGAGTTCTTGCAGATTTGTGAGACTGTTAAGACGAATGGAGTAGATCCTGAAGTCTACAGACTCATGCTTTTCCCTTTTGCTGTAAGAGACAGAGCTAGAATATGGTTGGACTCACAACCTAAAGATAGCCTGGACTCCTGGGATAAGCTGGTCACGGCCTTCTTGGATAAATTCTTTCCTCCTCAAAAGCTGAGCAAACTTAGAGTGGATGTTCAGACCTTCAAGCAAAAAGATGGTGAATCCCTCTATGAAGCTTGGGAAAGATACAAGCAGCTGACCAAAAGGTGTCCATCTGACATGTTTTCAGAATGGACCATATTAGATATATTTTATTATGGTCTGTCTGAGTTTTCAAAAATGTCATTGGACCATTCTGCAGGTGGATCCATTCACCTAAAGAAAACACCTGCAGAAGCTCAAGAACTCATTGACATGGTTGCAAATAACCAATTCATGTACACTTCTGAGAGGAATTCCGTGAATAATGGGACGCCTCAGAGGAAGGGAGTTCTTGAAATTGATGCTCTGAATACCATATTGGCTCAGAACAAAGTGTTGACTCAGCAAGTCAACATGATTTCTCAAAGTCTGAATGGATGGCAAAATGCATCCAACAGTACTAATGAGGCAGCTTTTGAAGAAGCTTATGATCCTGAGAACCCTGCAATGGTAGAGGTTAATTATATGGGTGAACCTTATGGAAACACCTATAACTCATCATGGAGAAGTCATCCAAATTTCTCATGGAAGGATCAACAAAAGCCTCAACAAGGCTTTAATAATGGTGGAAGAAATAGGCTCAATAATAACAAGCCTTTTCCATCATCTTCTCAGCAACAGACAGAAAATTCTGAACAGAGCCCCTCTAATTTAGCAAACTTAGTCTCTGATCTGTCAAAAGCCACTTTAAGTTTCATGAGTGAAACAAGATCCTCCATCAGAAATCTGGAGGCACAAGTGGGCCAGCTGAGTAAGAAAGTCATTGAAACTCCTCCCAGTATTCTCCCAAGCAATACAGAAGAGAATCCAAAAGGAGAGTGCAAGGCCATTGATGTGATCAATATGGCCGAATGCACAAGGGAGGAGAAGGACGAAAATCCTAGTGAGGAAGACCTCCTGGGACGTCTCTCAAGCAAGAGGAAGTTTCCTAGTAAGGATCCAAAGGAATCTGAAGCTCATATAGAGACCATAGAGATTCCATTAAATCTCCTTCTACCATTCATGAGCTCTGGAGACTATTCTTCCTCTGATGAGGATGAGGATGTGACTGGAGAGCAAGTTGCTCAATATTTAGGAGCTATCATGAAGCTGAATGCCAAGTTGTTTGGTAATGAGACTTGGGAAAGTGAACTTCCCTTGCTCATTAGTGAACTAGATACCTGGATTCAGCAAATTTTACCTCAAAAGAGACAAGATCCTGGCAAGTTCTTAATACCTTGTACCATAGGCACCATGACCTTTGAAAAAGTTCTATGTGATCTGGGGTCAGGGATAAATCTTATGCCACTCTCTGTAATGGAGAAGCTGGGGATCATTGAGGTACAACCTGCCTTGTACTCATTACAATTAGCAGACAAGTCATTAAGACAAGCTTATGGAGTAGTAGAGGACGTGTTAGTAAAGGTTGAAGGCCTTTACATCCCTGCTGATTTCATAATCTTAGACACTAGGAAGGAAGAAGATGAGTGCATCATCCTTAGAAGACGTTTCCTAGCCACAGCAGGAGCTGTGATAGATGTCAACAGAGGTGAATTAGTCCTTCAATTGAATGGGGACTACCTTGTGTTTAAGGCACATGGCCATCCCTCTGTGACAAGAGAGAGTAAGCATGAACAGCTTCTCTCAGTACAGAGTCAAGAAGAGCCCCCACAGTCAAACTCTAAGTTTGGTGTTGGGAGGCCACAACCAAACTCTAAATTTGGTGTTAAGACCCCATATCCAAACTCTAAGTTTGGTGTTGGGACTATACAACATTGACCTGATTACCTTTGTGGCTCCATGAGAGCCCACTGTCAAGCTAATGACATTAAAAGAGCGCTTGTTGGGAGGCAACCCAATTTTTATTTATCTAATTTTTATTTTATTTTTATTTTGTATTTTATTAGGTGCATGATCATGTGGAGTCACAAAAAAAAATATAAAAATTAAAAACAAAAGCAAAAACAGCAGAAGAAAAATCACACCCTGGAGGGAGGACATACTGGCGTTCAACGCCAGTAAGGAGCATCTTGCTGGCGTTCAACGCCAGAACAGAGCATGAATCTGGCGCTGAACGCCAGAAACAAGCAACATTCTGGAGTTTGAACGCCAGGAATGTGCCTTGAGGAAAGCTGGCGCTGAACGCCAATAACAAGCATGGAACTAGCGTTCAATGCCAGAAACATGCTACACATGGGTGTTGAATGCCCAGAATGTGCATCACCTCGGTGTTTAAACGCCAGAATGGTGTGCAAAGGCAATTTACATGCCTAATTGGTGCAGGGATGTAAATCCTTGACACCTCAGCATCTGTGGACCCCACAGGATCATCTCAGGATCTGTGGACCCCACAGGATCCCCACCTAACATATTTCCACCTTACCTCCTAATCCTATAACGCTCTTCCCCATATCACACTTCCCAACAACTTCAATCTCTCTTCCCAATTACCCCCTTTACCACTCATATCCATCCACTCTTCCCCATTAACCCCACCTACCTTCAAAATTCAAAAACACTTTCCCACCCAAACCCACCCTAAATGACCGAAACTACACCCTCTCCCCTCCCTATATATACCCTTCCATTCTACTTCATTTTCACACAACACAAACCCCTCTTCTACACCTTGGCCGAAACACCATCTCTCACTCTCCTCCATATTTTCTTCTTCTTCTTCTTCTCTTCTTTCTTCTCTTGCTCGAGGGCGAGCAATATTTTAAGTTTGGTGTGGTAAAAGCATAAGCTTTTTGTTTTTTCATTACCATCAATGGCACCTAAGGCCAGAGAATCCTCTAGAAAAGGAAAAGGGAAGACAAAAGCTTCCACCTCCGAGTCATGGGAGATGAAAATATTCATCTCCAAAAGCCATCAAGACCACTTCTATGATGTTGTGGCAAAGAAGAAGGTGATCCCTGAGGTCCCTTTCAAGCTCAAGAAAAATGAGTATCCGAAGATCCGACATGAAATCCGAAGAAGAGGTTGGGAAGTCCTAACCAACCCCATGCAACAAGTCGGAATCTTAATGGTTCAAGAGTTCTATGTCAATGCATGGATCACTAGGAACCATGATCAAAGTATGAACCCGAGTCCAAAGAATTATCTCACAATGGTTCGGGGGAAATACTTAGATTTTAGTCTGGAAAATGTGAGGTTGGCGTTCCACTTGCCCATGATGCAAGGAGATGAACGCCCCTATACTAGAAGGGTCAACTTTAATCAAAGGTTGGACCAAGTCCTTATGGACATATGTGTGGAAGGAGCTCAATGGAAAAGAGAATCCAAAGGCAAGCCAGTTCAACTAAGAAGACTGGACCTCAAGCCTGTGGCTAGAGGATGGTTGGAGTTCATTCAACGCTCCATCATTCCCACTAGCAACCGATCTGAAGTTACTGTGGATCGGGCCATCATGATTCATAGCATCATGATTGGAGAGGAAGTAGAAGTTTATGAAGTCATCTCCAATGAAATATACAAAATAGCCGAAAAGCCCTCCACCATGGTAAGGCTAGATTTTCCTCACCTTATTTGCCATCTATGTTACTCAGCTGGAGTTATCATATAAGGAGACATCCCCATTGAAGAGGATAAGCCCATCACCAAGAAGAGGATGGAGCAAGCAAGAGAGACCCTCCATGGATCTCAAGAGATGCATGAGGAAGCTCATCATCAAGAAATCCCTGAGATGCCTCAAGGGATGCATTTTCCTTCCAATAACTATTGGGAACAACTCAACACTTTCTTAGAAGATTTGAGCTACAATGTGGAACAATTAGGGGTGGAACATCATGAGCACTCCATTATTCTTCATGAAATAAGAGAAGATCAAAGAGCAATGAGGGAGGAGCAACAAAGGCAAGGAAGGGACATAGAAGAGTTTAAGGACATTGTTGGTCCTTCAAGAAGAAGATGCCACTAAGGTGGATTCATTCCTTGTTCTTACTTTTTTTGCTGTTCGGTTTTTATATTATATGTTTATCTATGTTTTGTGTCTCTACTTCATGATCATTAGTGTTTAGTAACCATGTCTTAAAGTTATGAATAATTCCATGAATCCTTCACCTCTCTTAAAATGAAAAATGTTTTAATTCAAAAGAATAAGAAGTACATGAATTTTGAATTTATCCTTGAATTTAGTTTAATTATATTGATGTGGTGACAATACTTTTTGTTTTCTGAATGAATGCTTAAACAGTGCATATTTTTGATCTTGTTGTTTATGAATGTTAAAATTGTTGGCTCTTGAAAGAATGATGAACAAAGAGAAATGTTATTGATGATCTGAAAAATCATAAAATTGATTATTGAAGCAAGAAAAAGCAGTGAAAAAGCAAAGGCTTGCGGAAAAGAAAAACTGGCAAAAAAAATAGAAAGAAAAAGAAAAAGCAAGCAGAAAAAGCCAATAGCCCTTAAAACCAAAAGGCAAGGGTAAAAAAGATCCAAGGCTTTGAGCATCAATGGATAGGAGGGCCCAAGGAAATAAAATCCAGGCCTAAGCGGCTAAATCAAAGCTGTCCCTAACCATGTGCTTGTGGCATGCAGGTCCAAGTGAAAAGCTTGAGACTGAGTGGTTAAAGTCGTGATCCAAAGCAAAAGAGTGTGCTTAAGAGCTCTGGACACCACTACTGGGGACTCTAGCAAAGCTGAGTCATAATCTGAAAAGGTTCACCCAGTTATGTGTCTGTGGCATTTATGTATCCGGTGGTAATACTAGAAAACAAAGTGCTTAGGGCCACGGCCAAGACTCATAAGTAGTTGTGTTCAAGAATCAACATACTTAACTAGGAAAATCAATAACACTATTTGAAATTCTAAGTTCCTAGAGATGCCAATCATTCTAAGCTTCAAAGGAAAAAGTGAGATGCCAAAATTGTTCAGAAGCAAAAAGCTACAAGTCCCGCTCATCTAATTATAATTAATATTCATTGATATTCTGGAATTTATAGTATATTCTCTTCTTTTTATCCTATTTGATTTTCAGTTGCTTGGGGACAAGCAACAATTTAAGTTTGGTGTTGTGATGAGCAGATAATTTATACGCTTTTTGGCATTATTTTTAGGTAGTTTTTAGTAAGTTCAAGCTACTTTTAGGGATGTTTTCATTAGTTTTTATGTTAAATTTACATTTCTGGACTTTACTATGAGTTTGTGTATTTTTCTATGATTTCAGGTAAATTCTGGCTGAAATTTAGGGATTTGAACAAAACTCTGATAAGAGGCTGACAAAGGACTGCTGATGCTGTTGGAATCTGACCTCCCTGCACTCGAAATAGATTTTCTAGAGCTACAGAACTCCAAATGGTGCGCTCTCAACGGCGTTGGAAGGTAGACATTCAGAGCTTTCCAGCAATATATATTAGTCCATACTTTATTCAGGAATTGACGACGTAAACTGGCGCTCAACGCCAGTTCCATGTTGCTGTCTGGAGTCAAACGCCAGAAACACGTCACGACCCGGAGTTGAACGCCCAAAACACGTTATAACTTGGCGTTCAACTCCAAAAGAAGCCTCAGCACGTGGATAGATCAAGCTCAGCCCAAACACACACCAAGTGGGCCCCGAAAGTGGATTTATGCATCAATTACCTACTCATGTAAACCCTAGTAGCTAGTCTAGTATAAATAGGATAGTTTACTATTGTATTAGACAGCTTGGAACATATCTCTGGACGCCTAGTCCTTAGACCTTCATGGGGGCTGGCCATTCGGCCATGCCTGAACCTTTCACTTATGTATTTTCAACAGTGGAGTTTCTACACACCATAGATTAAGGGTGTGGAGCTCTGCTGTACCTCAAGTTTTAATGCAATTACTACTCTTTTCCATCCAATTCGATTTATTTCTGTTCTAAGATATTCGTTGCACTTCAACTTGATGAATGTGATGATCCGTGACACTCATCATCATTCTCACCTATGAACGCGCGTGACTGACAACCACTTCCGTTCTACCTTAGGCCGGGCGCATATCTCTTGGATTCCTTAAACAGAATCTTCGTGGTATAAGCTAGATTGATGGCGGCATTCATGAGAATCTGGAAAGTCTAACCTTGTCTGTGGTATTCTGAGTAGGATTCCGGGATTGAATGACTGTGACGAGCTTCAAACTCCTGAAGGCTGGGCGTTAGTGACAGACGCAAAAGAATCAAGGGATTCTACTCCAACCTGATTGAGAACCGACAGATGATTAGCCGTGCTGTGACAGAGCATTTGGACCATTTTCACTGAAAGGATGGGATGTAGCCATTGACAACGGTGATGCCCTACATACAGCTTGCCATAGAAAGGAGTGATGAGAAGGAAGAAGGAAGAAGTAGGAAAGCAGAGATTCAGGAGGAGCATAGCATCTCCATACACCTATCTGAAATTCCCACCATGGAATTACATGAGTAACTTTATCTTTATTTCCTGTTTATTATTTATTATTTTCGAAAACCCAATAATCAATTATAATCCACCTGACTGAGATTTACAAGGTGACCATAGCTTGCTTCATACCAACAATCTCTGTGGGATCGACCCTTACTCACGTAAGGTATTACTTGGATGACCCAGTATACTTGCTGGTTAGTTGAACGGAGTTGTGTCCACACATAGCAAAGAGCCATAATAATGATTCCATACAATAACAAAGAGTACTACGTTGATGTGATCACAATTTCGTCCACCAATCATCTTGTTAAGCTTTCATAATTTCGGTCTTGAAATCACTAGAGATTTGCAGTTCGTTCAAGCATACATTCCCATCAAATTCTCCAACACTGAATCTCAAATCCTCAAACTTGCTCACCAATACCTCTTCCCTAATCATCATCCAAGCGATAGACAATGACTTCCTGCTCAAGGCATCTGCTACAACGTTCACCTTCCTGGAGTGATAACTTAGTTCAAAAATTATAATCTTTTAGTAGCTCCATCCATCTCCTTTGTCGCATATTGAGTTCTTTCTGATCAAAGATGTACTTGAGACTCTTGTGATCAGAGAAGACTCTAAACCTCACTCCGTACAAGTAGTTCTGCCAAATCTTCAATGCAAACACAATCGCCGCCAATTCCAAATCATGAGTTAGGTAATTCACCTCATGTAGTATTAGCTTACGCGATGCGTAAGCCACTACGTTCCAGTGTTGCTTTAACACGCAACCCAAACCCTTCAACGAAGCATCACAGTACACTTCAAACAGCTCATGCGATTTTGGCAAAATCAAAACAGGTGCTGAAGTTAATTTCTCCTTCAAAAGTTGAAAGCTTTCCTCACACTCCGTCATCCACACAAACGGTACCTCCTTCCGGGTTAATTGCGTCATCGATAATGCAATTTGAGAAAATCCCTTGATGAATCTTCGATAATAACCAGCTAAGTCCATGAAACTCCTAACCTCTGTTACCATAGTCGGCCTTTCCCATTCCATCACCGCCTCCACTTTCAAAAGATCCACTGCTATTCCACCTTTACTCACTACGTGGCCTAAGAACTTTACCCCTTCCTTCCAAAACTCACACTTAGATAATTTTGCATATAATTTACACTCTTCAGGATTTGCAACACAATCTTCAGGTGCTCTTCATGTTCTTCCGACATCTTTGAGAAAACTACAATGTCATCTATGAATACCACCACGAATTTATTCAAAAAGGGATGAAATACGCTGTTCATGTAATCAATTAATACAGTAGGTGCATTCATTAACCCAAAGGACATCACCGCAAACTCATAATGTCCATAGGGTGTCCTAACCGTATTTTTTGGAATATCATCCTCCTTCACCCTTATATGATGGTATTATGATCTCAAATCAATTTTCGAAAACACCCCAGCTCCTTGCAATTGATCTATTAAGTCATCAATCCTAGGCAACGGGTACTTGTTCTTCACAGTCCCTTTGTTTGACTGACGATAATCCACACAAAATCGCATTCTTCCATCTTTCTTCTTTACCAATAAAACTGGCACTCCCCACGGAGTACACTCGATCGAATGAACCTCTTATTTAGAAGCTCTTTTAACTGAATTTTAAGTTCAACCAACTTTATTGGAGCCATTCTGTACTGTGCAACTGACACTCATCCGGCTCTCAGCACCAAGTCTATTGAAAATTCAATTTCCCATTGAGATGGGAATTCAGGAATATCTTCAATAAATACTACAAGAAAATCTCTAACTATCGAAACTTGATTTAAATTTTGTTCATCACATAATGCATTCGCAGCCAAAAGCATATAACCTTGACACTCTTCCCCACTACTATTCACCAACACAGAGTTTAGGTAATAACCCTCAGCTACCACTGCTCCCCCTTCTCCTTCTGGCATAAACCGAATCGATCGCTCAAAATAATCCAACGCTACCCGGTTCTTTAACAACCAATCAAACCCCAAAATCATCTTCAATCCCACCATTGGTAAACAGATTTAATTATGAGCAAACTCTCTATCCTCAATCTTGAAAGATATTTGCCTATAACCTAATCTAGTTACAACCGTTTGATACGGGGTATGCACATCCAAATAAAAAGCTAATTCTGACATTCTTAATCCTAGTTCCTCAACATTATCAAATGCAATAAATGAATGCGAAGCTTCAGTATCGTACAATGCAACTAATATTTTATCACCAATTAAATATATACCTCTCATCAAAGGATCTGTCTTAGCAGCATCACTGGCATCCACAGCAAACACCCGACCTTGTTGATTCTGACTTGCATTCGGGTTCCTCCCATGAGTGCAATCCCTGTCCATGTGACCAGGCAATCCGCAATTGAAGCAACCACCTTTACCCCTCACCAGGTGAAAATGATCATAAGTAGGTCTCCTAATATTTCCTTAACCTTGAGCGTCTTGAGGTGCTTGTCCATCCCTCTTGAAACTCTGGCCTCTCAGCTGAAAGTACTTGCTTCGGCCTCTGTTATTGTTTCCTCCTCTAGGATCTCGTGCTAGTACCACCTTCTCAGCGCATTCCTCAACCACTCGGGCTTTGTTCACTAACTCGGAAAACACCTGAATCTCCAAAGGAGCCACAACATTCATATTGGTATCCTTTAAATCTCCTTGATACTTGATACAATTCCAACTCTGATAGGACTCCGGGGCACCCTGACACACCTTAGAGAACCTACAGAGTTCCTTAAATCTACTAGTGTACTCGGCCATGGACAATGAGCCTTGCTTCAGCTGCATAAGCTCAAACTCCCTAGCCTCTTTTACTGACTCGGGAAAGTATTTTTTGTAGAAAGTCGTCTCAAACACATCCCAAGGAATGTTGGCATTCTGAAGTTGTAGTAAGCGACATTCTCCTTGCTACTAATTTTGAGCCTCCCCTAACAGATGGTACATCGGAAAGTCTACAAATTGATTGTTTGGAACATGCTGGGCTTGCAGAGCACGTTCCATGGCTTGAAACCAATTCTCCGCTTCAGTAGGGTTGTTGGACCCTCTAAAAGTCAGTGGATGAACTTATGCAGAGAATTCTAAGGATTATACAATAATATATACATATATTGAAAGGATTAATAATAATGTGAGAAGCTCGATGAAGAAATTACAGCTCAAAACAGAAATAGAAAACCGCGAAGCTTTCATACAATAACTAAAAGCGTAAAGAATAAGATACAGGTACAAGATAACAAAGCATATGTAGATATATAGGCCTAATAGTCACAGAATACTAGCCACAACCGCAGAGTTTAGGTCGACTAGTTACATATAGACATAACAGAGTTTTTGAGTTAGAACAGCTTATACAACTTATCTCTCAAAGTCAAGCCTCTAAGGCACAAAGTATAAATATACAAAAGATAGAAAGAACTACAAAAAAAATCCAAAATGCAAAATGTGATAAAAGATCCTCCGCTCCATCACCATCTCGCAACTCACTGAGGAGGTTTACGACCTACATCTGAAAAACAACAACAGAATATAGTATGAGAACCGGAGGTTCTCAGTATGGTAACTGTTCATACCCTGACCGAGCTCCCCCAACTCGGTCAATCTATGAAAGGTCCGACCTCGTCCTAAGGCCCACGCCTAGAGGTCGGACCTTGGACAACAAAGCAAGGAAGGCCCATCAAAAGGAACGCAGCCCAAAACCTAAAGGCCGAAAAGGCCTAGCAAAGGCGGTTCCACAAAGATAGGGATAAAACTCCCGAAAGATAAGATAAGATAAGAATATCTTATCCAGGGAAGATCACAGCCAACTACTATAAATACACTGGAGCACCCAGGTATGAAACACATTCCACATTCTACACATATCTGCTTGGACCCATGCTAACTTAAGCATCGGAGTGTCATTGCAGGTACAACCACCAACCGCCAACACTTCAAGCTCGGGTCCCTGACCCCCACCTCGGGCATCTCCAGACGACCGAGCTACACGTTTCAGGTAACCCCCGGAACATTGGCGCCGTTGCCGGGGACCTGGAAGTCATCCCTTTACCATGGCGGACGACCCACTCAACAATGACCACGCTGCATCAGAACAAGAGGAGGAAGTTGACACCGGAGAACGACCGGACAGCCCTCTATCACCACGCACTCCAGGAGGCAACAAACAGAATCGCCCAAAGACATCACTCCCAAACAAGGATCCACGAAATCCCGAAAAAGAAAAGAGCTCGGAAATTCTAGAAGCAGTCCGGGCACAACAAAACCGACTGAAACAACTCGAAGAGGACATAAAGAAGCAAAAAGAAACTGAACAAGAGCTGAGAAGAGAAGCTCGCAAACGCAGAGAATTAGAAGAAAAACTACGGAAAGTAGAGGCCAACTTGAAAAACCGGACAGAGCGCGGCACCACCCCCGAAGGCAACCATGATCCCTTCACGCGAGAGATCATGAAGGAGAAGGTACCGCGAAACTTTAAACCACCCGATATGGATCTCTACGACGGCACCACCGATCCAAGTCACCACCTCAGCAACTTCAGAAGCAGAATGTACCTAGTCGACGCCTCCGACGCAATTCGGTGCAAAGCCTTCCCCACCACTCTCACCAAGTCAGCCATGAAGTGGTTTGACAACCTGCCACCAAGATCGATCACCAGCTTCGAAGACCTAACCAAAAAATTCCTAACAAGGTTCTCTATTCAAAAGGACAAGACAAAACATGCCCCCAGCCTACTCGGGATCAAGCAAGGTAACCAAGAAACTCTCCGAGAATACATGGAGCGATTCAACAAAGCCTGCCTGGACATACAACGCCTGCCCACCGAAGCAGCCATCATGGGACTAGCAAACGGCCTAAAAGAAGGACCGTTTAGCCAATCCCTATCCAAACGATACCCGACCTCCCTATACGAGGTACAGGAGCGAGCAGAAAAATACATCAACATGGAGGAAACCTCCCAGTTAAGAGACTCTTCTAGGAAGGAATCAACCTACCCACTCCGAGATCGAGATCGGGAACAGAAGAAGAAAGAAGAACCCAACTCGGACAAGCCACGGAAGTACCACAACTACACCCCCCTCCGAGTCTCCCTGGTAGACGTCTACAGAGAAGTATGCCACACCGAAAAGATTCCACCGCCCCGACCACTAAAACACAAGAGAGCGGGAAGAGATCGGTCCGAATACTGTGAATATCACTAGCTCTACGGTCATTCTACTAACGACTGCTATGACCTAAAAAATGTTATAGAAAAGCTGGCCAGAGAAGGAAAACTCGACAGATACATAGCAGAGAAAGGAGAAGAGGCCAGGAAGAGAAGACGGGGAGACAATGAAGGTCGGGCCGAACCAACCCTGCGAACCCCTGAAAGACACGTTCACATGATAAATGGAGGTTTTGCAGGCGGAGGAACATCCAGATCCTCGCGAAAAAGACACCTCAAAGAAGTCTATCACGTCCGAGAAGACAGCCCCCTGCCCGAGTTACCTACTATCTCATTTACCCGAGAAGATGCTCAAGGGATAATACCCGGGCACGACGATCCAATGGTAATCACCATTATCCTAGCAAACGCCAACTTACATCGAACCCTGATTGACCAGGGAAGCTCAGCAGACATCCTGTTCAAAGCGGCCTTCGACAAGCTCGGACTTGAAGAGAAAGAGCTAAAGGCCTACCCCACCGACTTATTTGGGCTAGGGGACACCCCGATCCATCCCTTAGGATACATCTCGCTACACACTACCTTTGGAAGAGGCGAGCAATCCAAAACGTTAAGCATCGACTACATTATAGTCGACGTCACTTCAGCATACAATGCCCTCATTGGGCGACCAACCCTAAACAGACTGGCGGCCATAGTCTCGACCCCACACCTCTGTATGAAATTCCCTACCGCAAAGGGAATCGCTACCCTAACAGGCGACCAAAAATTAGCGCGGCGATGCTACAACGAAAGCCTGAGCCTAAAAGGGAAAGAGGTCAACACAATAGAACTCGGACGAGTTCAAGCCCGAGAAGATCTTCGGCCACAACCAGAGGGAGAGACCGAAAAAGTCCAGATAGGGAACACACCTGAAAAAATAACAAACATAGGAGCGAACCTCAGAACGGGCCTAAAAGAGGAACTCATAAACCTCTTAAAGGAGAATTCCGACCTCTTCGCCTGGAAAGCCTCCGACATGCCAGGCATAAGCCCCGACCTGATGTGCCATAAACTATCAGTTTACCCAGGGTCCCGACCTGTCCAACAAAGACGTCGGAAGCTCGGACCCGAGCGCATGCAAGCAATAGAAGAACAAGTACAAGCATTACTAGATGCAGGGTTCATTAGGGAAGTAAAGTACCCCCTATGGCTCGCAAACGTGGTCCTGGTAAAAAAGCCCAACGGAAAATGGAGGATGTGCGTCGATTACACAGACCTCAACAAAGCCTGCCCCAAAGACCCATATCCACTACCAAACATCGACGCCTTAGTAGACGCAGCCTCAGGCTACAGATATCTCTCCTTCATGGACGCATACTCAGGGTACAATCAAATCCCGATGTACGGACCCGACCAAGAAAAGACCTCGTTCATAACCCCAAGGGCAAACTACTGCTACGTAGTAATGCCCTTCGGACTGAAGAACGCAGGGGCAACCTACCAGAGGCTAATGAACAAAGTGTTCTCAGAGCACATCGGACTACAGCTAGAGGTGTACGTCGACGACATGCTAGTAAAGACACAAGAAGACAGAAACTTGCTGACCGACCTCACAAGCGTCTTCGGCACCCTCAGAAAACACAACATGAGACTTAACCCGACAAAGTGCACCTTCGCCGCAGAAGCTGGAAAGTTCTTGGGCTTCATGCTGACTCAAAGGGGCATCGAAGCGAACCCGGACAAATGCCAAGCGATACTCAATATGAAGAGCCCGACGTATGTCAAAGAAGTACAACAACTGAATGGAAGGCTAGCCGCCCTATCAAGATTCTTGGCAGGATCAGCAATAAAGTCACTACCTCTCTACTCACTCCTAAAGAAAGGGAAACCCTTCTCATGGACCCCGGAGTGTGAAAAAGCCTTTCAAGAATTCAAGGAATTCCTCGGGCAGCCACCAATCCTAACCCGACCTCTAAAAGGAGAAGAACTCGTACTATACCTCTCGGTTGGAAATCGAGCAATCGCCTCAGCATTAATACGCGAAAATGATCAAGGACAACACCCTATATACTTTGTAAGCAAGGCACTACAAGGGGCCGAATTAAACTATCAGAAGATAGAAAAATTCGCCTACGCCCTAGTGTTCACAGCTCGGAGGCTCCGTCCCTACTTTCAAGCCCACACCATCAAAGTCCGGACAAACCAACCCATGAGACACATCCTGCAAAAAACGGACCTAGCAGGACGAATACTACAATGGGCGGTAGAACTGTCCGAGTTCGACCTCCACTATGAGGCCCGAACTGCCATAAAATCTCAGTATCTAGCCGACTTCATCGCAGAATACACTGAGACCCCTGGAACCCCACTCTCATGGAACCTGTATGTCGACGGGTCCTCAAACAAAACAGGAAGCGGAGCCGGGGTTATACTCGAAAGCGACCAAGGAACGCGGATAGAACTATCCCTAAAATTCGAGTTCCAGGCTTCGAACAACCAAGCCGAATACGAGGCCCTACTGGCAGGTCTAAAGCTAGCCGAAGAGGTCGGAGCCCAGAGAAT